>NC_045493.1:13261345-13575037 GCF_009650955.1 Corvus moneduloides
CATGAGCAAAGGAAGATGAAACAGGCATTCAAGGCATATTTGGTTTGCACTGAATTTAAAAAAAGGAATTATCTCTTCGCTTGAACTGGTTTGCTAGCCTGCAAAAATGCTGTAGATTCCTGAACCTGACGTGTAATACTCTTCTGTGATTAGATTTTTAGTTTAATGAGTAAAACAATCATCTCAATGTTTCTTTCTGATTTTGCTGCATAGATTAAGAAAGGAAACAAGCTGGGAAAGGGTCATACATGAGCAGCTGGGTTTAACTTAGGAATCCATCAGATCAGAAGCACACTTTAGTAGGCAACTGCCACGTCAGCCACTCCCTAAGAGTCATAAAAAGGTGTTTTCAGTACCTAAAATAAGACAAGCAAACCCCGTGGTCCAGACTGAAAGGGCAATGCTCTGTTGGGGTAGGGTGCAGTGAGGAACAGGGTGAGAAGAAACAGTCAGAGCTGTGTGTGACCATGGAAAAACAACAGCCACAGGCAGGAAACAACCTCAGAGGTTTCCTGCTCAGATCCCGTTCCCAGGATGTCGAGAACCTCCTGTTTCCTGGGATTTCCTGAGTAGCCCCTGAGGAAGCAGGAGCGTGGGGATGTGGCTTTGCTCAGCTTTATGGGTGATGCCTGCAGCGCACACACCCACACCTGCAGCCTCGTGTATGAACGTGTTCCTGACCCTGAAACAGTGCCTGGAGGGTCTGAAAGAGGTGCTCAAAATCCAGAACACTTCATGGTTTTAAAATATCTTATCTGGGCAACTGAATAGGCAGAGCTCTGGTCTTGACCTTGTCCATGTCTATGAGTTATTCACCGTACATGATTTCCACTGTGCTGGACTTTCACCATCCAGGGTCAGCAGGCACCTCTTGAGCCTCTGAAAATCAGTCTGAACCGCTGACTGTGCCTCAGGGAGAGAGATCACTTTATTTGAAGAGAAGACTTGTTAGATTTAAAACTGAAATTTCCTGTCTTCCATTTTAAAAAAGAAGAAAAACCAAATGCTGCAGAGGTCTTGGTCCTTCCTAACTGGCAGGAACATTGTCAGAGTGCAAAACTTCTAAACTCCAGTGCTCTGGAACGAAAGAGACTAGACTTGGAACTATTTATAATTATTTAATTGGGACTCTTCAGTTGATGCTGCATTAACACTTTGCATAATCTAATCTCTGCCTTACAGAAGTGCTATTTTAAGCTCTAAAATTTCATGTTGCAATTTTCAGGATAAAGAATTTTGATTGTAATGATAGAGCAGAGACTGGTTGAGAAAAGTGACACAAGACAAGAATGCAAAGCTGTGGTTTCCCTCCCTGGCCACAGCTTTTCTCTTGCACTGTGCTCCACAGCACAAGGAACCTGCAATTAGATTAATCCTACCATTGATTCCAAAAGGTTCAATGATTAAAAACAACTGTACAGAACCAACATTTAGAAGAAGAATCAAACGCTATTTATGCACCAGTAGCTTTGTTAAAAACACGGAAAAAAACCCCACTCAAGCCAGAGGAACAAACCCAAGGTTTAATTTATATAAATTGCAGCCACCTGCTCATTCAATTTCCAAAAGAAAGATTTTCCTGCATGCTCTAAATCAATTTCTCCAACTAAAGGAATCTCTGGGAGTCTCACTCATTTAATCTTCCATCTGAGGTTGCCAGCCTTTCCCCTTAAGCTGTAGATATGATTAGTAAATTAGGAAGTGATTACCTTCACCCAACCAACCTGTCTCGAGACAACCAGATTCATACATCCACTCAGTGCAACAACACAGAAAAAAATGGATAAAGGCAGGAAACCTCACTGCTCTAATAAAGTATTGATTGTTAATGTTGGGAACTGGATTAATGCCTGAGGAATAAAATTCTGACCTACAGCCTGGGGAGCTGCTGGGACCCTCAGCCTGTCAGGATCTCTCATCTGGCACTAAAGCATTTCCACAAGGTGTGTTTCCAGCTGATTGTCACCAGCAGAAAACCAGTGAGCATCACTTCAAAGATCCAGCCGTCAGTGGAAATAATATAAAGGACAGATCAATGTTCCTGGTTCGTAAAACCACTGAAATGAGGGCTTGCTTTGCTGTGGTTTACAGGAATGGGCTTCTCCACTGGCAGCTGCGTTTCTAAACCCACTCACCAGGGACTCACACGATCCAAAGTGCTGCCCAAAGAACCAGGCAAATGTGGTTTTCCTCTGCAGGTAACCAATTGCCCCAAGCAAGCAAGTTTGTCTTTGGTCTGGAGCTGCTTGCAGGTCACCAGAACGTTTGGTACTCAGTTACTGGGCCAGAACCATCCCTTGTGTAATGCCACAGACACACAGGGAAAACGAACCCTGCTGATCTGTACAATGTCTTTACAAGTACTTTTCAAATATTTCCTCAAAAATGTTTAAAATGTGCTGTCTTGGACAGATCACTCGTAGCAGGATATATTTAGGAACTGAAGGATGCAGGACTAGGACTGACAAATTTGGACATCTTTCTGTCACTTCCAATCACAACTCATCGTAACAGAGGAGCAAGGGAGGAACAGGATTGGATTTACAAGCCATTGTTATTTTATGTCAGTTGATATTCTCCATGGCTGCTGCTGCTCATAACTCAGATTTCTTTACTATTTAGATACTTTATTCCCTAAAAGCGTGCAAAAAGGGACCCATTGCCAAGAGTTTTTGCAATTTAAAGCAGGCTTGTGGCAGAACTGGCAGAGTGAACGTGGTTCTTTCCCGCTGAGCTCTCACATGTGTCATCAGGATGGGAAAAGTTACAGAAAGGATTAAGGAAAACATGTCCTTCTCTGAATCTGATGTGCAATGTGCCATCCCTGCCTGTTACACACACAGCCAAGTGCTCAGAAATCTTCACACCCATTAAACAATAACCATGCCCTGCCTGGGAGGAACTCTCAGATTCTCTTTGCCCATCACACCATGTCACAAACCCACACCCCGATGAAGAAGCAGGGCTCTGGGGTCTCAGTTATCAGAGATAGTTAAGAACTTCAGGTATCTTTCCCCCCTTTTTCAATAACATTTTGCAGGTGGTAGAGCGTGCGGGGGGTGAGAGGTAGTGCCTCTAAACTTTCCTTTGCCTTTTAATTAAGCCTGAATACTAAAAGTTAAAAAGCTGTTTACTAAGATTACCATAGTTTTTAAAAATTGTCAAAACAAAATCAAATTAGGCGACTTTCTGTCACGATTTGCCCGTGAATGAGTACAGTGAGGGAGGTCACATTCCCCTGCTGCAGATGGGGGTCACTCCCTCACTCCAGTGGAGCTCAGAGCGGTTCTGGCCAGGTCTCATCCTGTGGTCTCATGGACACCCTGTGAAATGCATTTTAACACCTGATGGGGGGTGCTTTACATTCTGACTCGTGTGTAGTTCAATATCCTCGTTTCTATTGCCTATTCGGTGTTTGTGGCTGATGAACCCGATTTATTCACTAACGTGAAGGTAATGTGAGTTATTTAGCTGTGCAGACTCAGTTTGTGCTGCATTGTCCAGCAGTAATTAGATGTGGGATCACTCCTGGTTCTGTCTAAGAAGGGAGTGGGAAGTTAAGAACTCAGAGTAGAGGGATTTTCTGTTGTAGCCAAGGATGCACACACTGAAATTAGGAGTGGCCTTGCCCATGGCTTGTTCAGCAGTAGATTTATGATGATGCCCGGATGTACTTTGAATCTAAACAAGACCATTACCCTAAAGCAAAAAAACATTTGGTTTTGGAAGAAAATTATCACCGTTTAGAATTTTGAGCTGAAACTTCCTCCAACTATTTTTACAAACGATTTTGTCACAATTTCTTCCTATTTTTTTTTTTTAATTTTCAGTGTTGGGATCAAATCTTACCAAGAATTTTAGTGAATCGCTTCTGATTTCTCTACCAGGCCTTCACAGTTTTATTTCCCCCTTGTACAAAATCTTTGGCATTTCCAGCTCCTACAAAAGACAGACAGGAATTTGGAGGGCTCTGCTGTAAATATGCAAGCTAAATTCCCTTAAGCACAAGCCAGTGGAACTTGGATACTGCTGTTCCACTCCAGTGCTCACCTCATTTGCAGCCCAGGCCACGATTTTGGATGATTTTTTTTAAAGAGCAAAATGACAAATAATTGCAGGTAATGCCATGCAACTTGCCATGAAATCAATACAGCAAAGTGAGGGAAGAATACTAAAAGCAAGAGTGTTTCCCTGTGTGTGGTGGAACGTAGCACACAGCAGATATGTTTAAGGAATAAAAACATTTGACTGGATGATAAGACATTTGCTTTTGGTCTTAAGGATGTTATGCCACAGCTCTAGCTCCATCAGGAGGCATTATATCCTCATGTTCCATCCCTGTTCTCTCAGGGCTTTCACGTTGGGCTGTTGAATTGGAAAAGACTTGACCATAATCTCTTATAACTATAAATACCAGCACAGTGCAGGAGGCAGGGAGGAAAGGACACACGGTAAAATAAAACCATGTTGAGAATCCCGCAGCTGCTGGAAAGGGCAAACCCCAGCTGGTGCAGAAATGAGTATGTTCCATTTCTTTCAGGATTTGCTTTCATTACCTTCATAATGACTAAGCCTCCATTTGGTTTTCAGGGGCTTTTGAACCTAGAGCACCCAAATACTGTATTTATCAAAATATTTATCACTGAAGATACTGATCCCACTGCCAGCAAGAGCAGAACCTAATCTTTATGTCAGCCAACAGCAGGGAATAATGTCTGCAACCCCAAAAACCCCTTCCACTGGAAAGGTCAGAACTGGCTGTGAATGTGATCTGACAGAGGAATGACAAAAAATGCCCCAAACCCCTGTGCTAAAGCAGGAAAACCACTCTGAGGGGTTCCCACTGCTACTGGAGCTCAGAGACAGCTTTATTACAGAGCTGGGCAGAGCTACAAGGCTTCTACATCCACACATAATCTGTGCATAGAATCACAAATGATTAGGGATAGAATTAAGTTTAATTAGACTGTATTTGGGAATCTCAGTTTTTGTGGACAGAAGGTGCTGAAGAAAAACAAATGCCTTGTTTTTAATTCACCCTATTATGCCTTTCATTTGTAGCACATATTCTGCAGAAGAGCAGAGTACAGAGAGATTTGGGCAGCGCCCAGGAGCTACTGGGTATCTGCTTTATTCTATTTCTTTTCACAAATTTGAGGCAACTTCATGAGTATGGGTCTGATGTCCTGGTAGGAACAGCATCAGAGATGCCTGCAAATGTACACCAGTGTCAGCCTGGGAGTTCTTAGATCCAGCATCAGATCTGCCACTTGTTGCGTTCAGAAGGGAGAAAAAAAACCAGTCTGAACCTTCATATTTGAAAGGAAAGGTTTCTTTAAGAAACATCAGTTTTAAAAATATTATAAAATACCCACTTTCAACTTTTGTTCCCCTTGCATATTAGGCCAAAACACAGAGGGAGAAAATATTACAGTCACCTAATTCCAGATTAAATATTTCTCACCTAAGGATTTTAAAACCAAAGCAAAGAACTCTGTGACCCTCCACACTCCACAGGATTGTTTTGGAGGCAGAGGACAGGTCTCTGAGGAGAACCCAGGCGAGAGACTGGGGTTTGTATGGGAGGAACCTGCAGGAGGTGACACATTCCTCTAACAAAGCTGTGATCTCCCAGTCCTTTCCCACGAGGAGGAAGATTCAGGCAGACTTGAAAGAGGAAAAAGTGTGCGAGGGAATGGACATGATCTTCCTGCAGACGTGGGATGCAAGTTTACCCTTGTTTTCAGAGGCAGCAATGATTAATGGAGTACAAGCAGAGGAGACATGAGTGAACTTTAACAAACTCTGGAGCAAGCTGAGAGATATGATTTGTGAGCTGTGTTCTCTCTGTGGGCCTTTCCCATCTCTGCATCATAAATATGCAGGCTGGCTACAAAATGAGACAGAGAATTCTGTCGTGGCCTTAAAATCTCTGATCCTCCTCCCTCTTCATCTTGCCTGTCTGTGCATGTCTCGCCCTCTTCTCTGGATAATTTATAGGTGTGTTCCCTTTATAAGCTAAGCTGGAGGAAGGAGCACAAGAACTCCTTGTTGGGCACTGTGAATGCCAATGAACTCCAGGAGCCAGCTGCCACTCACACATCTCCTGTTCCTGCCAGGCGTGATCTAGGTAGGGCACATGGCAATTTTCACATCTGCCCCGAGGAAGGAGCAGTTTGTGGCTGCCCTGAGAGGCACATCAGGGATTCAGCGATACCCCGACCTCCCATTCCTTGGATGTTTTTCTGTGGAGCAGCTGACCTCTCCTCCTGCATGCAGCTACTCGAGCAGGCTGCAGCAGGGACTGGGGAGAAAAGCTCTGCACCCTCCATCTCCTGTGAGGCTCCTGCAGCAGCTCAGCACTCTCTGTTCTCTCCTCAGGAGCTACAACCTCCAAACAAGGCACGACAGGGGCACGGAGTGTGTCTGCACTCTCCCCATGGTCCCAAAATGAGCCTGGGACAATGTTTACAACAGTATTTCCTGCTCACAGGCTGGTAACTCCATTTCCCTTTTGAAGCTCCCCTTTTATCCCTGCTGGCTTTTGGCTGTAGGCAGAAGTTCATTGTGAGGATCAACCCCAGGACCCTGTGGGCATTTCTCATCCTGAAATCATTCCTGCAAAACAGCAGCTGGAGTGTAAGAAAAGAATGGTCTTAGCCCCAGAGAGGTGCTGGGATCCAGGCTTTGGCAGATGGGCGTCTCCAGAGAAAGATAACCATGTACCAGCAACAGAGAACCAGCCTGGCCCTGCTTTTCTGGGTGAACTGGGACATGCAGGGGGGAGCTGGCAGAGGAACTGGTGGTGCTGCAGAGCAGTGAGAGCTGGGACAGTCACTCTGCAGCGCCTGAAACGAGGGCCTCAGCACCTCTCACAAACTAATTAAGCTCAGGGAATAATGCTTTGCAAATGAGGGGATTGATGTGGGTTGGTACAAGAAACTGCTCTTCCCTGCCTTGGTCGCTGTACAGCTTGAAAATATGCTTAAAAAATCCAAGAAGAGTCTATCCCTGCTTGTTCATTCTAACCTAAGTCAGCACAGAGCCTCATTGACTTCCACTTACACATTTAGAGCCTGTAGTCATTTAAAACCCAAATCAAACAAATACTGATCTATTACTGCTAAGCAGAGCTGGAGTGAAGAGGTTTCTAAGTGAAAAAAAGGCTCTAAAGTCGTCAAGTGAAAACAGAAATTGCACCATAAAGCCTTTTTATTTTTTTCCCCAAAAGAAATGATCAGGAAAATATTATCTTGCTTGAAATATAATTGTCATTTTTAATCCAGCTATGTGAGAGAATACGATCCATTCAGATGGAGGGCCGTTTTGTCAACAGATTGTAAACTAATTAAAAAAAAAATAGAAAAGAACCCTTTGATTTTAAACTGTAGATAAAAGTTAAACCCACAAAGCAGCTGAGAGGGAGCAGAGCAATCAATCATTGCCTGACTTCCAAATGCAGCTAATTGCCTCCCGCACCATCTTAGCACTATGGAACAAATCAGAAATCAAAAGATATTTAATGTCAATGCAGCTAAACTATAGCAGTGGTTTTCACCAAATTATTAGAAAGCAATGTTTTTTAACTCAGCAATGGAACTTGCATCAGATTCCAGCCTTGCCTAAGCTTTGGCAATGCACCAGGACAGTGAATGCCAGCTTCGGTGCCACTGAGAATATTTCAGTTCTTGGATTTCAGAGACAGATCCATTTCCTGGTTCACCCTCACTCAGCACCTAAATAAAGAAATTCTGTCCCAGCTGTGCTTTCTTTCCCTTCACATTTTCCAGCTATCCCAGGACCAGTGCATGGGCAGGCCAAAGGTGTGAGGTGCAGCCCAGTGAAGTTCTCGGTTGGTTTCCGCTCTTTTCCTCCCTTCCCTTCTGAGCTGGTTCTCCACGTGCTGATGCCATGAAGATTTTTGCCTTTTCTCTTATACCCCTGTTACACCTTTTTACAACTTCTGTATTCCTGGTGCTTTTTGCCTACATTCTTGGACTTGTTTGTCAAGCTGAGAGACTCAACATTTTAGAAGCTTCCTAGTTAGGGATCAGTGTGCCCCAGAGCCCAAGGTCCTCTCCAGAACACATTCTGTAAACTGAGATAGAACCATCCAGGGGAAGGTACCTTGGGGAGGGGGGCTCACTTGAGCCTCTCACTGGGGAATCTTTGATAGATCTGCTAATTAATGAAACCTATAATGTTATACCCAATATTGGGGGAACACAGACTCGGGGGGCTGCATCTCGATGCACATGACCTGGACGTGTGCACCTAAGGATCCTTAAAATAAATACCAAGGTAAAATCCCTTTTCCCCTTCTAACCGTGTTTGACTCTTGCTTTTAAGACCAAGAAAAGGCATCAGTGGCACTAATGATTGTTCAGGGAATAGAACCCCAGAGTTGTAGATCTCGTGTTACCTCCTGGGCCAGTGAGTGGCATTGGCACGGTGCAGTGGTGAGAATAAAATCCATTGAAATTCACTCCCAAAGTCACGGAATATTTGGAACCACCCCCACCCATCTCTTGCACACAAAACGTGGGTTAGAGGAGATTTTTCTAATTAAATGTTTTTTCCATAGGGACATGTTTATGAGTGACCAACTTTTGCCAAGGAAGGGCTTGGGAAAGGGAGCCAAATAAAAAGAACTGTGGTGCATAAGGATTCCTGTCTTCCACCAGGCTGGAAGTTTCTTGTTCTTTTAGGTTTTGGAGTGCATGAGGAAGTTTTGGGCTCTAAGGAAATGTAAAGGTCTTCATCTCTCCCTCAAGAGAAGTAGGTACCTTTGTTTTTTTTGAAAATGCAAATATTTCTGAATAACGGAAAAATCAGTTTGTGCCCGTTTCTGCCAGCTCCACACTTAAGATTTCCAAATTTCTTCCAGCAGAGGGCTGTGGGATGCACACCACACCTCCCAGGCAGCTCATTGCAAGGTTCTCGTAACCAGCTGTGCCTTTCACCCCAGGGACAGGTCTGCTGCACTCTGAAATGGAATAAATATTTAGCCAGGAATTTTCACTGTTCGTAGGAGCTCAATGCCCATTTTATTTCTCTTAGTGCCTTCCTTTCAGAAGTGTGCATGGTGCAGGCACCTGCAGCTGGGTTCAAAGCAGTTTGGTTTCACACAGGCAGTCTTTGTTCTCGGCTTTGTTTCAAGTAGAAAAGTGAGTTCTGGGTTGGTGAAATATATCCAGGATATCAAAAGATGGCAATTATTTAAAAGCAGCAGTTTCCAAATAACGTTTTTACAGCACAGCATTAACTCCTTGGCTGTTTCTGACATTAGATCACGTTTTGGAGACTTTGCAGAGATTGTGTTTTGAACCAAGGATGACTCAGTCCTCACTGAGTCCAAAGCCTGGAGCAGGACAGGCTGTGTGTGGGGCAGGGGGCAGGAGTTACAATCTCATTTCCTGTGGTTCCCATCCCACTTCCAGCATGATGGTTTGATATTTGCAGTGTGCCAGAGCACACCATCTCATTCAAGGGATCCTAAAGGTGCTCTGCTGCCTGTCTCCTCTCCGAAACACATCTAAATTACACCAAAAGCCAGGGAACAAGCACAATAAGGCAGCAAAATCTCCTATAAAAGCAGTGAAATATGTGTCAGAAAAGAAAATAGGTATTAGCTTCAAGATTTGGAGAAGTTAGCAAATAACAGCGAAAATGGGGTCATGCCCAACAAATTAAATTCAACTGAAAGTCCTCATTCCATTAAACACTTTGGTGGGTGGAGTGCCCTCCTAATCCTTCTCTCCTGGAGTACCTTCAATATCATCCCCTCAGCTCCAGGGGAGCCAGGCCCATGGCACAGCCAGAGACAGGCAGCACAAACAACACAGAAATTGGAGCTTTTCTCCTCTGGGCTTTAACTGAAGCCCCTGTGAAATGTTTAGAATAGTGCCTGACCTCTGGAAGGTCAAAGATGGGTAAAATACATGTCACAGGCTTCCTTCAACACCTTTGGCTGTGCAGGTGCTCTGGGAAATATTTCTTAAGGTAATGAATTAATCAGCATCAACAATTCATTCAAATTATTATCTTCTCAGCGTGGAGGCCCTCCACAGATTTTCTAGGAAACAAGAAAGCAGAATTTTTTTGTCTTTGTGTGTGTGTGCACCACACCAGGTTTTGCACAGCCTGGCAGCTTGAGCAGACTGATATTATTGCAGCAATTTTTTAAGTTTTGCACTTCAAAAAAAACCAAAAAAAAAAAGGGCAAGTCTCTTCTGTCATTAATTTTCTCACATTTTTTCCGAAATGTGATGGCTCTTTAGCACTCTGCTTTTTGTTGTCATATTCCCAGTCTGACGTTTCTGCCAGGCCTGGGGGGCATGGCCAGCACACGTTCTCAGGCTCAGCACACACCTACCAATGGTGTCAGCTCACACACAGCGAAGACAAGGTCATAGAAATTGGAGTCAACAAAACAAAACCACTCAAAACTTGCTTCATCATCCTCTGAGATCAACGAGCATCTTTTGCTTGGATTCAGCAGGTTCCAGGTCAAGCCCATGGGTGGATGCTCAGTGTTTCTAGCCCTTAACCATAACATCAGGATGTGACAGAAAATCCCTTTGGTTTTTTTTGGTACAGGTTAGTCAGCTGCTGCTACATCTTTTTAGTTTAGCACTTATCGTGTCCTTTGATGCCTGGAGACTGCCCCTGCCCCGAGAACTCGTTCAGTGGGAGAATCAAACCAGTGTCCCCAGCTCTGCCTCAGCTCCCTGCCCTTCCCCCACACTGATCCTGCACTTAATCCCTGCATTCACAGGAGGGCTATCGCTCATCTCTCCCCCTAATGCAGCGAAGGAAAAGCGCATCTCAGAGGAAACAAACACCTCCAGCAGTTTAAAGTGCCACTCGTGGTTACGCTGCAAGAAAAGATGAACTGCGCTCATCTGAGATGAGCAGCTGATGTAAGGTAGGTCAAATACCTGGGGCTCAGAGCTCTGCAAGCCCATGAAATATGAATGTGTTTGCCTTGCAGAGGATATTTAAATAGCTAAATGAGGGTTTGCTTCACCTCCAGCACCTTCATGTGTTTGGTGGAATTCCCCTGACGTGCATCCCGATGTGCTGAGGTAAATATATTCCTAAACACAGGGTTGATTGTAGAATAAAAGAAAGCTCCTTTTCTGATGGATGTTCCTCAACACAGGGACAATCCCCTGTTTGGTGTTCGTACATCTTTTACTCTGGCTGGAACAGGAGTTGACAGTAGACACTGGTGTTACACCAAGAAGTCAAATTTTCCCAGTGATAACCTCCACACAAAGCTCCAGCTGCCTTTTAGGGTTTCAGACTATTTGAGTCAGTGGGAAAACCTGCCTTCAGTGGGCAAACCTGCCTTCAGTGGGCAAACCTGCCTTCAGTGGGCTTCTCTATCAGAGCCCTCCAGAGACACGATTTCCTGACAGAAAACCCAGCAGATTTAACACAAACAGCCCTCTGGAACTGAACTTAATTATTGCTTTGACAAGCCTGTACTTCTTCCATTTCACCACAGACTTAGTGAGAAATTCTGTGATGTTTCCTTTCTCCTGCAAATATTTAAACACACGCACTATTTCATTATTACTTTCCTCTAGCTCTCTCTCTTTTTTTTTTCACATTTCCCTGCACAAGATATATGCCCCAAAGGGACCAGAACAGAACAAGGGTAAATGATAGCTTATTAAAAGAGGAAAGGGAAATATTCCTCTGATTACTTCTTTGCTTCTCTGTCCACGGTTATACCCTGCTTTCATGGCTCTTAATGAGCAATTTTATCATGAACTGCAAGGCACTGTGTGACACTGTTGACCTGATTTTGGTCAATGCTGTGCTGCAGAGGCTCCCAGTCTTACAAGGGAACAGCCTTTTCCAGTCTAAATACGGGTGTATAATGGGGTGAACATGGGCCAGCCTAAATGGGAATTCTGTCAGCACACAAAGCCCTGCACTGGAGACTGGATGGACTGGAAGGAACAGAGGGAAGTGAAGCATAATTAAATATGCAGGAGCTATTTTTAAACCTATTGGAACAGAAGACAATTGAATGGAGAAGAGCCAGGAGAGATTAAGTCCTGTTGGAGATGGACAAGAGGAGCTGGGTATGGAGGGGATGGAGCCAGTGGCCGTGCGTTGGGATTTGGGAAAAGGTCAGGAGCTTGCAGCACCACAGATCGGTGCAATCGAGGCAGAGATGGGGTTAGCAAAGATGGTGGCAGCTGCAAAGGGACCACACAGCCACGAGAGCTTCAGAAAGAAGAGTGAATTAAGGAATAAACACAAGTTCCTAGAGGAAAACATTAATGAAAGAAATCACAACATGGAGAAATCATGGTCTGGACCTGCTTGCTGCAGATCTTTGGGTAACTCTGGTAATAAGCTGGGTCTTTAATGGCCTGGTGCTGAGAAAGCTGCTGTGGTCTCCACCTGGGGAACACTAAAGCAGCACAAGGGCTGTCACCAGCCTGTGTCACACTGATCTGGGAACCTGGCTGAGGTTACCTGTGCTTTCAGGTGTCAGCAGCACAGGATTAATCCAGCTGGGACAGACCAAGTGACACTGTTACACACAGGAACTGGCTGCCTGCTCTGGGAAATGCATCCTGATGTGAATGTGCGCTTTGTCCATCAGCACAGGGCTGTGCTCACACTGCTGGGTAAGAGCTCAGCTCAGTGCTGAGCCACTTCCAGCAGCTGCAAACCAAACTGGCTGTCCTTGGGCTTTCCTTAATCTTTGAGAAGACACAACGCGACTGAAGAAGTTCTTTTGCTCTCGAGCCAGTCCAGCAGGCAGTTTTTAAGCTGTAGCTCGTTATCTCCAGGCAAAGTGAGGCTCACACTACACGGAACAGGCAACTGCAAATTGGGAGGTGCAAATGTGCTGGGGAAGGGGATGCTGAGGCATCACTCCTGTTCTGTGCTGTCCCACGCAGGGTAATGCAGTGCAGTGGATGTGGGGGTGGAGCCCTCCCAGGCTGAGTGTTCAAACTGGGATCCACCTCAAACCAGTACCAGACTTCTCCACAGCCAGGAGAGAGGAGGGAAGGTACTTCCAAAGGGTTATCCCTGTGTTTTAGAAACCTTCCCTGGGCTCTTGAAGGAGGCTGGGTGATGTGCACAGAGTATTTTCAGATGGCTGAAGGTAAAGAAGTTCTCATCAGTGATCTGGCACCAGCACCTCTCCTGGGTTTGGGCTCCTGTGCACAGCAGGACTTCCCTGGGGTCACTGCAGACACTGCACAACCAATGCTGAGCTGAGCAAGAGGACAAATTTTTGCCAAGAAACCAAAGCCAGAGTGTTGTGTCCAAAAGAACCCTTACAAATTGTTCCCTGTGATTCAGTCTTTTTGTCCTTTTAGAATTGAATTACTTTTTCACTACTTTTCCATCCATGGTTTGATTATTATTGGTTAACTCAGTGAGTACAACTTGCAAAAGCAAAGAATTACAGGCTAAACAACTTCAAAGTAATTTTCTGGAGCTTTCAGTTTGGGATACTCATGGAACTAAGCACAGAAAATTAGGAACTGCTGTTTAGTTATTTTTTATCCAAAGGGGATCTTCATCAATTAAACTTTTTATAGATATTTGGATGAACGATGAAGTTTGTAGAGTTTATTCCAGAACATAAAAATAGAAAAAAGAAGAAAACCTATAAAATCAACTGTCCTAGGGAGGATAAGTAAAAATGGCAAGCACTTAAATTTTCTTTTAATAAACTATTTAGCAATATTTATTTAATGATTGCCCAATTCAGCTGCTGTAACACTCTTTAATAACTCATAAAGCATATTTTACAGCAGCCATGAGATTTAATGTCATCACAGTGGAAGGAAAATCTATCTTGACATGAAGCTTCTGAAAGCAATGGGAAAAAATGAAGCTGAGGTTTCTGGATGGGAAAAATATTTTTTTTTTATTGAGGTAAATGCTTTCTATCACCTTCTTTGTCTGTGTACTGTAGCCAGGCAGCTATTATATGCAATTTGAGTCTGTCAGTTGAGGAGTGTGATGCATATTAGAGTGGGTAAAAGTGGTTGTGAGCAAGTTAAATTTAGCCCTTATTACCTGCATTATGTTAATGCCTCTGGGTGCTAACAGATTGAAAGCCACTGTGATAGACACTGTACAAGCACAGAGCAAGACAGGAGTCATTCAGGGCATGGGCTGAATCAAAATAGACAAGACAGAAAAAGGGTAGGAGGCTTGGAGATGAAAGCAGAGAAAAATAAAGAACGGCAGAGCCAAGGGAAAAAACGGCTCAGGAATTTTTTTTTTTGGCAAAAATATATTTCATCTATAAGTGAACATTTGTCAAAGCCATGAAATGTTTTCGGGAGCGATATTCTTCCCTGGGCATGTGAAAGAGAGAAGAGAGACCAGCTAGTGCAGACTCAGCTTCAAATCTCATCTTGCAGGATTAAAAGATTTGGATCTTTGGTCTCCTAAAGAGTGACCTGATGACTCTGACCTAATGCTGCGGTTCCTCCAAGACGTTTTCATGAAGACAAAACAGTGAGGCTTTTCCAAATGCCACAGGATTTCATGGCATGGGAAAAAGCTTTTCAAGCCATCTCTCACCAGGAGCATCACCCTGTACCCCCAAGGGGCTCCCATCCCCAGGCGCCCCCAGAGCCCCGTGCTGCCCCAGGGGACTGTGCAGGCTGACACTGTTTGTCTTTTTCTCTTACTGCTTTGATCTCTCCTGACCATCAGAACAACTGCTCCCTGTGGAGCTTAACTGTCTATTCGGACCCAATTAAGCAAACAGCTGCAAATTTGTAAACTTTAATTTAAAGTACATGTGCAGAGACTCTGTTTTTGTTAGGAGTTGGAACCACTGGTGAAACAGCTCACTGACAGCTCTGTCCTGAGTTTAACTCCATGTGCCAGGTACCACCTGTAGCAGAGTTTTACACAGCACCTCAAAACAAACCAAAATTACCTGGTAGGGTACTCAGATCTATTAATGACCATCACTGAGCGGTGAAGGGCTCCAGTGATAACTCAAAGCTGTGATAAGGGAGGGAAGGAAGAGGAAGCTGATGCTGGTCTATTGATTATGGGTATACACTGTTTTATTTAACAGCTAAATCCTTGCACAGAATGATTTAACACAAGGAGACACACAACATGCATGTGTGTGGGTATCAGATTAGTAGCTGACAAACTCTATCATACTGTGGCTTTATTTCTTTGGCTGTTCCAAAATTTCCATGTTAATGTCCTTTCAGGTGGCTGCTGCACGGTGACAGGCAACAAGAGCATCCCCATGTCTGAGAAGCTGGGATGGCTGTCATCACACAGTGGTTTGAGGCTTCTCTCTAGCCCTGCATTGCAAAGATGTTAAAAAATGCTCCCCCAGGAACAGCCTCATTCCTCAGTGCAGCAAACAAAGTGCTGTCATTTTGGTGAGTTTTGTTTTGAAGCTCCTACAAGAGCTGATGGCATGCCTGAAGGAAGGCAAATATCTCTGAACTGTCTATGTTTCCCCACAACTCCTACATTTCAGTGCAAGAAAAATTGAAACTCCTTTCCCTGCCCCTCTCCCATCATGTTTGTGCTCCCTGGCTGCCTGGGAGGCTGTCTGATATCACCACAGGGTAAACGATGAAAACAGATGCATCAGAAACATTTTCCTCTGGCAACTTAATTTTAACAGTGTTTGCAGCTTTACTGAGCTTAACAAAGGCAAGGGAAGGCCTGATGGGTACAAGCCTGCGATCTGTGTCCTGGATAGATCAATGGGAATGTGCTTTCTGCAGCACTGGAGTACAAGGGTGGATGGAAAAGGGATATGTCACGCTTGAGTATTAATGCTTAAGCTTTGATATTTTGTCACTTTTCTCCAGTTTGTCCAATGTTGTTGAAAGCCATCTCTAGAAAATCAGCTTCCCTGGGTGTACAGCACCCAGCTCCATCCCTCCCTCTGACAGAGCTGCACCTTGCTTGTCACAGCCTTTGCTGCCATCCTGCCCAGAAACGTGGCAGCAAGAACAGCTAATTGCAGCCTAGGCCCCAGTGCAGAATGAGGTCTCAAACTGTGGATGTTTTTTTAAATAAGCTCCTTTTTTTTCTCTTGCTGTCAGGCAGATGGAGGTTTCTCCAGTTTGCTGGTGAACCAATCTGAGCATGGAGCTGCCCTCCCTACTGAGGTTGGCTTTGCACCCTTGCTTGTCCCCAGCCCTGCAGAACCCAAACTGTCCTCACCCATCAAACCTCCCAGCTCCTTCCTGCTCCCAGCCTGGGTGCCTGAGGACAGCACGAGGAGAATGAGGGCAAGGCACAATTCCAGTGCCCTGCCAATTCTGTGCAGGAAATAATTTTCCTGTAATTAAGTGCTGATAACAAAGAAAGAAGCCTTAGTCTGGCCAGTACCTTTCCTTCATTGTCAATTCACCTTCCTAAGCAGCTCCTTAATTTTCCTAAATTTTTAGAGAAGTGAATTAACAAAAGTAAAGGGGTCTAATGAAGTGGTCACATCAATTCCATGGACACGGAAATTAAAACAATCCTGCAGAGCAAAGCATGTGAAACTGCCTCAGTTTGGAGCTGAATTTGTGCCAGCAACAAACAAGTTACACAGCCAAGGTGAGTACCAAGAACATTGCTTGGCAATTTTCTCTAGCAGGTTATATGGCCCCTACTCATATAAAGGCTCCAAGGCTTTAATTTATTTGTCCTCACAACATATTACACTGGGGAGAGTGAAGAAATATTTCCCCATTCATTAGTCAGAGAGGAACTGAGAGACCAGAGCAACACAGAAAATATTCAGCCATTTACTTCCCACTGAAATGGCATTAAGGGGCAACGAGAACAAGTTACATGCTCCCATAATTTATTTACCTATATTGCTATTGCCAATAAGACTCAAGAAAAACATACCAGGGAAACATAATCTGAGCATCTCCTGTGCAAGGAGAGTTCAGCAAAAATACATCAGAGCAGGTACCAAACACCCTCTTTCATTTGGCCTGTCCCTGACCCTCCATGTTTCTTAGTGACTGATTAATATTTATGCAAACCACCACTTCAATTAGAAACCCAGTGGGATTAATTGGATGGAAAACTACTCGCAAAGCAGCACATAAAGGGAAAAAATAATCAAAGAGAGCTTTTCTCTCTTTTGTCTACTGCCACCAAAATAACGCAGGCGGGTACAGGTTCGGCACAGGGATGTACCCCCTAAAGTGTTTCAAACTAATAACCTTTGGAATGGGTTTGCAGCCCTGGAGCAGCAGCAGGGATACACGAGGGAACAAGGTTTGATTGAAGCTGAAGCCTGGCTCACGTGCTCATTCAAGCAGCCAGCTCTACAACAGTGTCACAGGATCACAGCCAACTCCTACACTCAGAAAAATCTGTTTCCATTAATTTGCCCTCTCAAGCCCACAGGCTGCGCGAGGCTGCATGAAGTGGACGTGGTGCACTGATCCTGGGACAGCAGATCCTCGGGAATGGGAGCAAACTGTGGCTTTGTGGCCACTCCGTGGCTCGGTCCTGGCTGTGTGGCCGTGCCAGGCACTGTGTGCACGGGGACAGCAAGGGCTTTCCCATCCCAGCTTTGCTTTTCTGCCACCAAACTTCCAAAGGGCATCACACAGAGATTGCAGTTAATGCTTTGGGGGGGTGTGTGTGGCTGATTCATGTTTGAAAGAACATGAGGAGGAAAAACAGAGCCTCAAGTGACCTCGGGGTGGAGTAAAGGCCTTGCTGCAGACTGCATGCCATGGAATTCCGTCTGCTTCCTGACTACCTTGCTCCTGCAACACATCTCCTACAGATCACAGACCTTCCCAGTAGCAGGAAGCTCAGCATTGCAGGCAGGAGACTTCACTTTTCCAAAAAGCAGTAATTCACTAAAGGCACCCTCTCTCCTGGCTTTGCCTGCTGGTGCAGCCCTCCCCCAGAAGGCAGGACCCCACTGGGGCAGACCTAGGGCAGCAGAATTTTGCCCAGACCCACCAAGTGCTGCACAGAAAAGAAGGAAAGAAACTGTTTGCTGTGGGTTTTAGTTTTAGTCTATATTTAGACAATGGCTTAACAACATTTCAATTGCAAGAGAGTTGTGAACAAACTACTTTCATAATACACAAACTCACTAGCAGGTGGTCTTAACCTAGAAAGAAAATTCTCCCTAAGCTCATACCCATGAAAATAAAGATGCAGTAAGGAATTAGGTCTCTGCAATTCAAGAGAACATTGTAAACATATATTCCCATTTTCTTTGGGAGTTTTTAATTTATATCTCCGGCCATGTATCACCTAAAAAAGCTAAAAACTGAGCCATGCAGTGTAATATTTACTACTGAGCCCTGGAATATTTGCTGCTCTTCTTTACATCCAGGAGGCCTCAGGTCACAACCAATGCCAAAAGCTGTGGGATGGATATACAGAGCCATCAGTTTAAGGACAAGCAGAGCCAAGAATTAATCCATGTTGTTAATCATTGTGGCTCATCCTATTGGGGTGACCACAGCCAAGCCCCAGCCTGGCTGTAATGTCACACCAAGGTGAGAGCCTACAAGCTCAGGTATGCAATGCAAGAAAGGATGTTTAAGTGAGTGAAGTAGGATCAAATATGGAACAAAGCAGGAGGTTTTGTATTGCTTTCCATCCAAACTCCCTTTACCTACATCATACATCAGTGTAGGACTCGGTCATTTTCCCATAATACTTTAAATAATTGCCTACACCTCTCATTTGCTGTTTGGGCACAGGATTTTACCTGCCCAGAGCAATGCCCTCTGAACCTGTTTTGTCTCTCATTCTCTAAATGTAGCCCTCTTCAGACACAAGGAACCTGGATCTTTCATCACTTTTCCTACAAGTTTCATTCTGTTGTCTCAGAGAAACTTTCTGACCACCTGCACCTGAGTGAGAAGTAGGCCTTAATCCTCATCTACATCCATGAGCTTCCCCATCAGATTCACAGAAGAATATATAAAAATTAGAGATTTCTTGTCAGAAATCAAGTTCCTTTCTTCCCCTGATTGTTAAAACAGTGGGCCAGTTGCTTGAAAAATAGATACACCTCTCCTCTCTCCTTTTTCCTGCCAATGGATCGTGTTCTTCCTCAAATCCTGGCTTCAAATACCACCACAGTGAAACATTGCAAAAACGTGAACAAACCAGGCCTTCGAAACAAAAGAAAGTTTGAAACTTATAAATGGAAAACTCAGCTTCACTCTGCTATCCTTAAAAACAGTTATTGTGGGTGACAGAAATAAATGTTTGTCAAAGGAAAAAAAAAAATGGGGCCTTTTTATTTCCGCCCAAATTATTCAGCTGATGTTTGTTACCTCTGCAAAACAGGACAAGGAGCCGTGCCCCAGCTAAAGCAATTTTGCTGCTGCACCTACGGTAGCAGTGGTGTGAAACATCTCCCTCAAGACAGCTCTGAGAATTTCAGATTCTTGGAGAAAGAGCCTCTGCAGAGGCACTTGCGTAGTGGGTTTGAAGAGCTTGATTAGCCTCTGGCGTACGCTGCTTTTTCACTTTTGGCAGGCAGCGAGGAGCTGTCGGCGTGAGCTCAGAGTTTTATTTGCTGCTGGTTTTAAACAGCTCCTCGCGACGCGGGCTCGCTCTCGCTGCCTTTTGGAGGTGTTTTCTGCCTTGATGGACAAGATGTTGGGTATGTGCTTCCTTCTAGCAGCAGAATTCACAGATCCCTCAGCCCTCCTGGCAGATCAAGCGGGAAGTGGCTCACTGTGCACTCTGTACGTGCGCTAATTCTGGCAACCTTCGCGCTCAGCAGAAGGAATGTGGGATGCCTTTGGCTACGTGCCCTCCCCAACCCCTAAGAAAAGGCACCTTGTCGGTGGTTAGCAGTGCTGCCAGGATGGGAATTTGCCTCGGCTTCCACTGAAATGGCAGCAGTTGGAGTGGGCCGAGGCTGCTTTGTGGAGGGGTTTTCTACCTGAATCCCGCTCCGCATGAGCTGGAGCAGCTCCAAGAAGGTCAGGGAAAATCCTGTTTCCTGCACAATCCAGGATCCCCCCAGGCTGGCTCTTTGCATTTCTTCTCCTCCACTGCCCTTCCCGCTGCTGCTTTCCCATTCTAGGACACAGGGCAAGCCTCCCCTGTTGTCACAGGGTTTCTCTGAGGAGCTCAGGGCAGCATCTTCCCCGAGGTGCAGAACTTCCTTTCCCACCTCCACGGCTGCTTTCTGCTTAGACAGCAGATGGAACAGCTCCCTGTAGGAAAGGACAGCCTGAAATCCCACGCAGACAGACAGAGCCTGAAATCCCACACAGACAGAAATCCCACACAGACAATGCTGTTCCTCCTTGGCTGCCCACCCGCAGGAGCTGAGCTTGCCCAGGCACCCTCCTGGCTTTGCCCTCATTAGGAGGGTGTGGATCCTGCTCCCTGAGCTTCCCTGGGCCCATCCTGGCACTGCCACATCTCTGGTGCTGCCAGCAGGGTCACAGCACCCTCCTGGATGCTCCTCTGCCACCAGCATGCACAGGGGGAGAACAAGGAGATGCTGAACACAAAATATGGATGTGATGTCCCAAAAGCTCAGATCTCCCTGCAGCTCTCATGATTACCCTCCAAAGCTCCCTCACACACACATATAAACAGATATTTGTATATACATGGCTTAGTTCTTGGGTGGAACAGTCACCTACAGTGCTGACGTGCATCTGACTCGGGATTTAACATCCCAAGTGTGTGTTACAGTAAGAGATCCACAGGGCAGGGCTCATCTGGGAAATCTTTATGTAAGCTGATCTAAACTCAGAAGTGACAAACCTGCTGTTGGCAGAAGATCTCGTTTTTGGGGGGAGTGCTAAGCATCTGTCAGCCATCCATATTTCTGTGTCACCAGGCATTCCTAAAAAACCTCAGCCCAAATGTATTTAATGTGCTTCTGTAGGGCAGTCACAGGCCATTTGCTGTTGTTGCAGAGCACAGCAATGAGCCATAGATCATCCCTTCAGATCCATCAGAGGGGATTCAGCTGCTCAGTTGTGGTGGGCTGTGAAGGGGACAGGACTGGTCAGACACGTTCTGCTCTTCCCAACACCCCTGCTCAGCACTGCTGAGCACAGTGCTTCACATCAGGAAATGTTAATATCAGGAGCACATGTAGCAGCACAGAACCTTCTTCAGGGAGTGATCACACGCTGTGACACTGCCACAATCTGTTTGAAAGCGATGCCAATTTTAACCCATGACAGAAATCAGGGGTTGTAATGAAAATAATTTACTTTTTAAAGTAACCCAACATCAGCAAAGGCAGTTTCCTGCAGACTTTCATTGTTTCCCTCATGGATGAGGCAGCTTTGTCCTGTTGTAACCACAAACTCTACACACATATCGACAGGGTGATAACCTGCAGGATCAAAATAAAGATGTTTTCAATCCTGGAGCCACTGAATGGGAGATTTGCTACAGTCTTCAACACCACCAGGATTCACATCACTGTTATTCTACATCCTCACAGGCAAAACAAGGGGTTTTGTCACATCTAAAATAGGAGCCAAACTTAATATTTGCTACCTGAAATGCTGGATTTTCTTCCCCTCATTTCATAAGGAAGACAAGATTAACACCACTGTCAAAAAATTTCACTTTTTTGACATTATAACTGAAGAATTTGAGAGAGGAACTGCTACATTTTTTAAGTTTCTATGTAAAAGAGATGCAAGGCTAATATTGCCTATTTCTGATAATTTTAAAATCAAAAATTCCCCACTCAAAGCCTGAGAGAGACAATAATTTTCTTCACATGTGGCCAGAGGGTCACTGTGGAAATTAATGTGGTAAATTAGGAACTCTCTTCCTTTTTTTTATTACCACCTATTTAAGCTGAAGAGGCAAATAAATAAGGAAAATGAAAAAGGATGAAGCCCACAAAGAACAAACGCAAATTCCTGCACTCAAGCCCAACCATTTTTCACAAGTTCAAAGTGAAAGACACAAGCTGGTCCCTTTTATGCAGAAAGAAAGAAATCTAAGATTAGAGAGGGTCAAAAGCAGAATATGAACCAAAAGTTTGATAAACCACACAGCAAACACAAATAGTAGTTTAGCCCCAAGCCATGGGACAGCCAAGTCATCCTCTACTCCCTCAAACTGCATCGAGCTTCGGAAACCCCACTTCAGGTAAAAATTTGACTCATTCCTGCAGGGAGAAAGATCAAAGAATTAAACTTAGGAGGTGAGGTTGAAAGATCTGGGGCTATGCAGACTGCAGAGGAGACGGCTGAGTGAAGGGATAACAGCCTTCAAAGCACATAAAAGGCTGCTGGAAGGAGAAAAGGAATAAGCAGAGTTTGTGTGCTTATTTCAGGGAGGAGCAATAGTAATGGGCTGCATCTGCAACGGGGGACAATTAGCTCAAACACAGGGAACATTCTGTAAAAGCGAGGGCAGCTAAACCCTGAAATAGATCGTGTGGGGAGGGGGCATCTCTGTCTTTGCAGGTTTTACGGAATGTGTTGGGCCAGGATCTGCCACAAAGGACACGGGGTATTTCCTCGTGCCTGCAGGAGCCTGGGGATGAGCTGCACCACAGACATGGCTCAGGGTGAGCTGGGGAGCCCAGGAATCCTGCACAGACATTGCAGTCCTGAGAAAATCCATGGAGATCACCATCAGCATGGGCCTGGGCGACAGCCATAGCATCCCAGCCTTGAGAAGGGAGGGGTGGCAGGGATGGAGCATCCCCTGCTGGGTTTCCCATTGTGGCTGCAGAGGAGGTGATGTCCAGATCCACCCTGCAGCTGAGCTGCACCATCCTCTGGGAGCTGGTGGGAGGAAGACACAGAGCAATTTGGAGCCAAATGTGGTTCCAAGCCCTGCTGTCACTCTGGAGGGCCCTGCAGCTCTCCTGATGTTTGGTCTCCCACAGCCAGGGAGTCTCAGCCTGTGCTGGCCCCACAAACAGGAGGGCCACCAGCAAAACCTTGATCTCTGTCCAGCCTTGGACACTGACGGGTTTAGTGAAGGAGACGCTGCAGTTCTGAACTCCTGGGGTCTGTCGAATGGAATTGTTGTGGACAGAGCGCAGGAAACAGATTATTCATGGAAGGGATGGTACTGGTGTGAAGATGGGCTGCTGAGAACCTGGGAGGAAGCAGCCTCAGCGTTGCGGGGTGTAAATGGTTCGAACGCGTCCCAGTGCTGGACATTCCGTCTGTGACGTTCCTTCGGGAAAAGATGTCCCCAGAGGGCCTCTGTAAAGAATCACCCCCATGAAAGAGCAAGACCTGTGGTGTTAATGTCCCAAACACCACTTCTGTGGCTGCTTCCCTCCTCCACCGTGCCCTGGCTGTAAATTTGAATCAGTTATGGAAGCTGACCTGACAAGGGAGCATTAATGGGCCATTTACCACCTGAGAAGTGCATTAACGGGTCATTAATGCGTACCCCGCCGTGTCCCGCTGTTAGGACTCACCAGATACTGAATATTTTTTAAATGTTTGTTCTTCTTCTTTTTTTTTTTTTTTTTTTAAGCAACCAAGTTTTTTAATTTCTTTTTTTCTCCCTTCCTCTGCATGAATCTGTAAGTTGTAGGGGAATACCAATCCATGAAAAGAAAATGGAAAGAAATTGCACTGTTATTCTATGGGCATGACCCTCCCAGCTGATGCACATCCCAAACCAGCAGGAGGAACGTGCCAGTTCTGTGGCCTCACCTCTTCCCACAGGAACATGTGACAGAGTTTCGCAGAGGCTTCAGTGGAGATATTAATGTCCTTGATGAAGGAGACTGACCTGAAGAAAGGCTGAAATCAGTTAAGGGCTCTCCCAGTTACCACGTGGAGAACTGAGGATTCCCAGCACTTCATACAAGTACTCCTGGGTGTCAAAAAACAACTCGGTGCATGAGTTTGTATTGGGATTTGTCTTCGTATGGAAGAGAAACTGGGTGGAAAGCCCTTCCCAGCCCCGCACTCAGTGAAAATGTTGCTTTTCAAACACGAGGCACTGCTGGGTTTTTCAGTGCTTAAACCTACAAGAAGAATCAAGAGTTGACAAAAAGTTATTATTGCAATATCAGAGATGACATCATTTTCCTCATCTCTCTCAGCTGTACAAGTTTGGGAATGAAAAGAAATCAGGGTTTAATACCATTGGAGAGTTTGCTGTTCTATCAGAAACGCGTCTTTGGCCAAATGAATGTAGATGTTCATGCCAGGACAGGAGCACTTTGTAATTGGAAAATAGCTGAAAATAGGAAAAAAAAAAAAAAAAAGGAAGTGCATTCCTACCATGCCTTGAATTGCCTGTAATCCTTGAAACAAAATTAATTGTATTCAGCTGCACTGAAGTTTTTTGTTGGATTACTTCTCAGTCTGACAACAATAGCTGGGAATTTCCACAAAGGGAGCAAGTGCTTTTCTAAAGATAATTAGTCCACTTTGATGTGCCCTGAGAATGTTTAGAAGAGGACAGTACCTGTCTGGCTTTTATGCATTCACTGAGCCTAAGAACAAAGAGCAGTAAAAGATACCAGAAACTTTTAAAGTGCACTTGACACTGGGATCTGCTCAGCAAAAGAAGTCCACTGAGAGTGGAAAATGGACAATGTTATCCTCTTTGGAATTCTTTCTCCATGATCGCTTGTGGGCTTTATTTCTCATAAATAGATGAAAATGTTGTAAATCACAGGTAAAGTCCGTGAAAGTTGGATTTTTTCAGCTGCTGGAAACAACGCCATGGACCTTGATGGCTGCTGCAAAATGCCTGTGTGTATGAAAGCAGCTACTGAAGCATCAGGTCATAAAGAAAACCAAGGACAGAAGAGTGCTGTAACTTGAATTTCAACAAGTTCTGATTTCATCTGTTGTTCACAGCGGTTTGAGGCACAGAAAGCAACTCCTCAGTGCCAGAGCTAATGAACTGAGCACGACGAGGGGTCAGGGAGCAGCTAAAGCACTTGTGACACATTCGCACGCTGCCAGGACTGAGGAAACCAGGGGTCAGGTTCTTGCTTTCTAAGAATCTTTGTGGCTCTGTGTTCAGGAACTTCTGGACAGAAGGAGCCAGACTGTGTTGTAAACTGAAGTAAGGTCTTCCAAAGATCCGATCTAAATTTAATAACCCCAGTGAAACCTGCTCCTCCATCCCCCTGCCTCTGTAAGGCATTATTATTGAGTTTGTAGCAAAGAACTGTTTATTATTTTCCCAATTTTCAGGCACAGCACAGTCTATTTTAACACAGCAGCCTCCCAATGAGTCTGGGCTGCAGAATATGTGACTGTCTTTAAAAATAAAAAGCGCTGGTAATCCAGGGAGGGGAGCAAGCCACAGGCTGTGCATTTCCAAGGGGTAACGGTGATTGAACTGACCACGCAAGGAGCAGCTTTTAGGCTGAGCTGAAGGAAATGGATGTGGCAATAATCTCATGTTACCTATTGAATGGTAATTTCAGAGACATCCTTTGCTGAGTGTTTGAAAGGACAAAATTTGAATTCTAATTTCCAGAGAAGGCAAAGGCATTTACAACAATTGCCTTTGTGCAATTGCTGGAGTCAGGCTCTGTGCAGGGGCACAGGACAATGCATCTCGTAAGGAGTCAAAGATAAATGGCTTAATCTGAGATCTACAACTCTAATTATACACATCTCTCTATCCTAAAGGGGTTTATTTGGCTATAGTTGCTTTTAGAGCCATTAACGAAATGCTGCATTATATCTCTGTTAGTGTGGGGGCATGTGCAAAGACTGCCTCTATGCCTAAAGCCTATTTTTACACCGAATGAGCCCTAAAATGGAATTCAAATTCAGTTTGTTTCCATTATAGTGATGTGATTATTACAAGTTATTATTTTAAAAAAATACCGATAAGCACATTTCTGCATTAAAAGGGTTTGTGAGAAAGGGATAGAATCCATATGAAAAATGTGAGTTAGGAAATATTTACAAAGGAGGAAGCAAAGAATAAATCTGCTACAAATGCATTATCCCCTTAGCAACACAAAGCTCAGCCTAAGCTTTCTCTTCAAGTTCTGTGGGCTACAAACCCAAGATTTCCTCTGCTTCGACACTGAGATTGGTGCTCTGACTTCTCCATCCTGGTGTAAATGTGTCAGGATTTGCTGGAAAGATGGAAATACCAGTTCAGTGAGTGATACGGGGCACCACTGCAGGAGGACCCGCACCCCACACACGGCTGCTGAGCTGGGGGGTGTAAGGAATGACTGGGAAATGCCATCGCTGCTCTGAAGCTGGAGCAGCCAAGCGTGGCCAGAGGCATTCAGAGAGCTGCCAACCAGCTGTGCAGAGTCTGATATCAAAGGGATGTCCTCCTTCTGCTGGCAAAGGTCACAAATGCACAGAATCAGGTCCTGCATCTGTAAAGTGCTGCCTCCATCAAGGCTCCTGTGGTTGCACCAGAGTGGAATTCCTGGACAAGGATTCTTCTGGGGACAAGATTTTATTCAGAGCAGGATAGCAGTGTAAGAGAAAAGAGATTTATCTTCTAAATCAACACTTTGCCTCAGGATTCTTACATTTTCCAGGAGATCAGGGTGCCATTTGCTCAGTCCCACCCTGAACCAGATGTTTTGGTTTGGAAAAAGTCATAGCAAAAGTTTAACAAAGCATTTGTGTTGTAAATAAAAGTGAATCCTGTTGACCAACAGACTTGAATGCTTGTCTTGCTGTCACCCAGAACTGCAAGAGGCCACAGCCAGGGAGGTTTGAGTGTTCAGTATCTCACCCATTTTCTTATAAAAGGAGTGTGGTTTGGGTCCACACCACTTGACTGCTCTCACCCTACACCTACACACCCCATTTTAATGGCAGGATTTTTACGGTGAAAAAGAAGAGAAAAGCCTTTGAATAGAGACAGAAATGCAGGCTAAAAGAAGAAGAGTAGGAATATGCAAACCAGATCTAAAGTCATTTACTCAACAAGTTTTCAGTAAAATTCAGAGACTCGGGGCAAGTTACAAACAAGGTTGGTTCCACCAAAGATGTTCTGGCTACTTAAGAGATCAATTGTCCATAGCCTGTCTTTGATCAGGAAATCTGAACACAACCATGGCACAGACAGCATTTACTCTCTGGAAGCCCAGGGCTCTCAACCGGTCACGTCAAGCCACAAGAGAATAACCAAGAACAACAATCAACATGGATTCTTTGTTCTCTTAATCCTTATGGTCTAACTGTGTGTTCTCTGAGCTATTTGGCCCTTCAAAGCAGGACAGGTAATTGAATTTCAATCATATCATGCTCTGACTCAAAATAACCCATAATGGCACTCATTTCAACATTGCACCGTGCTGCTTTTCATTCTGGCTGCAGTGTCTGTTCTTTGCTGTAGAAATTTCCATATGCTCCTTGCCCTGAATTTCAAAGAATAAGTTTGTCTAATGAAGCTGAGTATTGAGATTTCCTCCTCCCGTGACTTATGGGTGCAATTTGAAAGGGGGGGGGGGGAAGTAACAAGTAAATGAAAAGCACGTTCAACCCTGTGTGATGATAAACAGCCCTTGCAATGTGCTTAGCTAGAGCTTGTTCTTCATTCCCAGAGGCACCAGTCACTTTTATTATGAGATGACAGCTGAGTTTTATTCTCAAGATTGTGCAGATTTCTCACCTGACTAGCTCACAACTGCATATTTCAGGTCAGAGAGCAACACAAGCTGGGCTCTATTTTTCCTCTCATGGCTGTTCTCCCCCCGCCATTCTTTGTGTTGATTTCCATTTCTCAGTCCCACCAATAAGTTCCATTTTCTCAGTTTGTTCATGTACATCTCTAAGAACAATCCCCGTCTTTCACAGACATCCCGTGCAAGGCCCACCTGCCCTACCCCAAGCTCTGAGCTGAGTGAGTTGTGCATCACAGATCTCTGCTCCTTGTTCTTCCCTCAGCACATTCATCTTCACGTGGGGAGTTGTTGGAAGTCACATTTCCTGTGATCCTCTGAGCAGGCAGTTTGCTGCAGTGTGAGTTAATGGACACTGGAGCACTATCAGTGACGTTTATCAGTAACAATTTATGTAACTTAAAGGGCAGAGCACTGCCTGCAGTTCAGAAGGTCAATTATCATCTCTGCTGCTGGTCTGCAGGGTTACCTTGGGCTTCTTGCTGCCATCTGGTGTTTTAATTTTCCAAGTGTAAATGGGCAAATCAGGCTACTCTGTGAAATCCTTAAAGCACATGGATCTTGTGTACCTAGATCAAAGTCCCTACTGCTTTTAAACATGCTTATAAACAGCTGGCAGGGAGATATTCTCTCTGTAAGTTCAGTAGAACAGTATCCATTTCTGAGTCCCCGGCTTTGAAGCATCATCTCCACAGCACAGCTGAGCAACTTTTAACAGTTTGTTGCAAGACAGGAATGATGGTAAGAATAGACTTGAAATTTGTTCTACCAATCTCCTTTTCCAGGGCTTTCAAACCAACATTGCTCCCCTCCACTGCTTCTCTGAGGAAAAGAAGCCAGAATTAAGCACACAGCCCACATCTGCACTGACAGGTCAGAAAATCAGAACACTTGGATAAACACCAGCCAAGCCAGATGGAACATTTAGTTAGCAAGGAGACTGCATTGGAAAGCTGCATTAAAACTCGAGTCACCAGGGCTGTTTTTCAGGGTTGATAAGATCATCCTTAAGCGTTGCTGCTGCATTTGGCTGTGTCAGTTACTGTTAGGATTGGCTCCAGAAACTTCAGGGTCCCAAAAGGGAAGAGCAGTTTGAATCCTCTCCAGAAATTTTGCTTCACTGATTAAAATCTCTGCAAGCTTCCCCCACAGCTCATATTGAGAACATCTATGCCTTTGAAATCATCTTTGTGGAGGAATGTCCATTATTTAGGTAATTTTAGCAATAAAATCAAGACTCTGTGTTACATTTGCAATGCTGCTTGTATGACTTAAGACCATCTCTACATCCTACAGGTCCAGGATCTATTTAAGAAGGAAAAACCTCTCAAACCTGAACATTTCCAAGTGGATCTTTTACTTTGTCAGATGAGAATACGGATTTCACGTATTTTTTTTTATTCCTCAAAATCTTCCTTTTGTAACCTTACCACATGTAAATTTTATTTTGCTTTCTCAAGCTTACCTTGGAAACAAAGGAACGATTACCATGAAACAAAGAAACACTTCTATAAAATAATGGAACAAATGTCAAAATCCCCTCCAACTGGATTAGAATTGAGGTCAAGCCCTGAGGACCATCCCCAGGGTCTTCACTACTGAAGGAAGAATGAGGTGAATCACCCTGGAGAAAAAGGTTTCGATATCCCAAGTCATCAGCTGGGCAAGTGGAAGCTCAGCAGATTTTCTCATAGATTTTTACTTGCACCCATGTGATAAATTCACAAATGTGCAACGATTTTAATGGAATGCCTTAAACTTTTCATAATTTCTTCAATTCTCCTTACAAAGAAATGACACTCAAGCAAGAACCAGTTAATTGAAAAATCCCTGGTCGATTGTATGTGAAATACTGGTGTGGTATTTAATGGGTAACAAAGCTGAGTTTTCTCAACCTCTGGTTAGATTTTTACAAACCCACATTCTCAGTTAATCGAACAGAGGGACTGGACACTTCCCCTCTGAAAAAATCAAACTTGAAGTCTGCCGGTGGCTGGTTGGGATTGGGCTGGTAATATTTCCTCTCTCATCTTCCTCCTTGCTCTGTTTTTCCCTGAAAAACAACAAAAAAACCCCAAACCCTGGGCTCCTTTAATCCATTTGAGCTGCAGGTTGGCCAAGGAGCAGCACTCATCTGTGGAGGCAGCTGCTCGCCCACCCTTCTGTGTGCAGGAGAGATAAATACAGAGGCTCAACAGAATTTCTCATTTTTCCAGTGTTCTTGGCCTACTTAATCAAAATCCACCCTTGCTGCCAACTGTCAGCAGACTCACGGTTTATAAATGTTGTAGTTCAGCACACACTAATGCTGTGTGTTATCTTAAAATAATTACAACTCTCATCTCGACCAAAATTGAGATTTTTTTTCTGTGTGAGAAGGAGCACACTTGCTAATGTTCAGTTTTAGTTTGGTTTTGTAACAGTCTGGCAGTTTAAGCTGGGGGTTGAGCATTTGTATTTTGTGTGAAGGTGTTAGAGAATAAATCTATTGAATTTCCCTGATGTTATCCTGAGACTCAGAAAACTTAAGCAGCATCTCACATTCTGCAGCACTGTTTTTTCACAAAGGTGGGGAGTGTAAACAGCAATGTAATAGAAAAGATATAAATGCAGGATTGTCAGGGATTGTCAGGAAGCCTTTTACTGGAAAAAATCCTCATAATCCAAGTCCATCCTCCCTCAGATGTGAAAACTGCCGTGTGCAAACAACTTAAAATACATATATTTAACTTGAAGTATCATAAAAAGGAAAAAAAGAAAAGGAAAAAAATAATCAGAAAGAAATCTTCTAAACAAGACAAGAAAATTCATTGCCCCCTTTCTGAAAGATGGCAGTCCTCTCAGATTTCGATGCAGACCAGCATTTCAGAGGTAAAACCTCTTCACTGCATTTTCGTGAGCAAACCCTTGGTCTCTGTGGGTCCACACCACCCTGGGCCAGGCAGGGGGAAGTCCCTGCCCTCGGACAGAGCCAGAACTGTCCTTCAGAGGCCCCAGCAGATGGAGGGTTGGCAGCATCCCACAAACACCTCCTACAGGACCTGGGGTGTGGTACATGGGGCCTTGCTGTGTTCCTTCCACCCGTGATTACCCCTCCAGAGCATCTCACCTCTCCACCACCCTGTTTCTGGCGTTCCTCCCACAGCTGGGAGAGCCAGTGAGTGTTCAGGGAATCACTCAGCAGGGTCTGACCCTGCCTTGGCTTTGCCACAAACAGAAGCAGCCGAGGCACCTCTAACACACAAACTGGCACCTGACAAGAGGTTCTCAAACCAGCTCCCTCTGCGTGAGACAGCGCAAACAAAAACTCTGGAAGAGGAAGGAATATTGAGAGCAGAGGACACAGGGCCTCTCTTGGGAATCCTGCAGCTGCTCTAGCAGCCTCACAGCACCAGAACCTGAGCACACACTTGACCGGAGCTTTGATGGGTGTTCATTTTTAGGCTTCTCAGAAAACAACTTCTGGCTGCATAACTGTCTGTGGCTGCTTCTTGTGGGATTGAAATGACTCAGAAGAAGACTGGAGAAAGAGCCAGGATCAGTTTGGATCAGGAAGACAGGAAGTGATCCCTTCCCAACAAAGCCAGCTTAAGGGGGATGACCCAGCTACAAGGTTGAGAAAGAAATCTCATTGGGATTGGGTTTAATAACGCCATGCAGAGATTAAAAGTAGTTAATATTGAGCATGGAAGAAGAAGCACAATCTCAAAGCAACAGCAAGAGCCATAAAAGTCAGGTGAAAGAGAGCCATGTCCTGCTGGCAACAAGCTTAGAGATCCCAGGCCAGAAAATTCAGAGTTCAAGGCATGAACCTACAGAGCTGAGCAGGATGGGCCCCTGCAGAGAGCAGGAGATCCCAGATTTAACAAGGTGCTTTCAGCAGAGTAAGCCCAGCTGGAAGCAAAAGAAAGTGCAATGGGCCAAGAGGAATCCCATGCCATGGGAACAGAAACAACAGGCAAACGGCAAGGAAGTGAGTTGGAAGAAAATGGGTTAGTGAAGGCTTTTTGTCTGTTGGGGAGCAAGTCCTGGGCATGATTCCTGCAGAAGTCAGAGTGCTGTCATCTGTTACTTACTAACTCTGAAAGAAACGATCCAGCCACTTCCCAGGGAATGAGAACGCCAAAAAAACCCAATGGAGAGCAAAACCAGTACCCAAGCCTTGGGGACGGAGGCTCGAATGCCTGTGCATGCACGTGGAGACAAATAGTTTTGTTCTGAAGGAGAAAGGACAGAGATAATCAGGCAGCAAAGCTCTCAGAGCTAGACAACTGGAAAAAGTGTAACTCAAATGCTTCTTGCAATTATCAGCACAGAATATCAAAATGGCAGGGAGTCAAGAGCTGGGCTGCCTCGTCCTAAAAGCCTGACTCGCTCCAGCAGCCCTTTCATCTGCTCTTCATTATTCTGTAAGGTTTGGGTAGTTTCAAAAGTGACAGGATAATTTTTTTTTTTTTTAATAAGATCAGAGTCTGTGCTCTGGAATGAGTCATCAGCTGTCCATTAGCACTGAGCCAGGAGTCTGAGGGGATGGTGCAGGTTGGGATAATGCATCCTGAAGTGTCTCTGCATGGGCCACCCCTGGAGGGCACCTTCAGGCTGACAAGGGGGTACCACAAGAGCTCAGCTCAGGAAATTAACACCCCAGGCTTGGCTGCAAACGTTTCAAATACTTACACTGATTTTGCAAGTATTTCACAGAGGGTTAACACGGAATTTTAAACTTAAGTTTAACACTAAGACATTCGAGTAGGCAGGAGAGCATCAGCTTGTCACTTAGCTAAGGGAGCCTGGAAGTGAACTTGGAAAAGGACGTGGAAAAATATCTTGTTTGCTTTCAGGATGAACTCTGGCACTCATGTAAATTAGAACAGAATTGAAGAAACACGACACGTCTAAGTGAGTAACAGCTGGGGAAAACTGCCCAGCAGCTGCCAATATCAATAATTTATTATTAATTGGTTCCACAGCCATTTCTGAAGCAGTCATGCCAAGAAGCTGTGCAACAGGGTCACGGTGTTGTAGGGCAGGGTAAAGACAGGCACTTCTGTGCTGCTGTCCCACAATTTCCCCAAATATTTGTGTGCTCCTGGGTCTGCAGCTGTGCTCGAGATGCAGGTGTTGCTACAAAATACAACCAAACAACCACAAAACAGCAAAAAGATAAACAAATCCATGAATTTGTTCCCCCAAGAGGCAGGAAGACAGAAATGGAGAGGGATGAATGGTAACCATAAGTCCTTTGCAGCAATTGTACAAACACATACAGTTCCTCATCAATACGAAACGGGGCTTTGGAAACCTCTCTGCTCGAAGTTGTGGGAGCTGAATCCACTTCTGTTTTGATATGTGTGTTATCAATTAATTTGACTGAACTTCCTGGGCAAGTTATTAAGTCCCCATGCCACTTTCTCATTATCTGTAAAATAGGGCTAACAGTATCAGCCCCTGTACTTTACAAAGGAGATCAAGGATTATACAGAACTACGAATAATTCCCAAATCCTGCTTGAAAATTGCATGCCAACTTTTTCCTCTTATCTGGAAACCTCCAACCTCCCTTCAGCGTCATTAAAAGAAGACTTATTCCAACATATTATTTTCTAAAAACAAAACAGACAGCAAGCATTTCAGATAATGATTTACCCACAATCCTAGCCTGACTGCCATTCTCCTTGTTTCCTAAAAGGAATCTGGTTTTGAAGGTGACCTGCATTACCGCAGTGTTAATAAAAATGCACTGGGTGTAATCAGTTATTATTTTATCTCTGAGCATATTCAGTGGCTCAAAATGTGTGAGCATTCCCAAGGGGAGCATCGTGCCAGGAAGAGAAGACTATTCTTCAGGAAAAAAGGGGGTTAAATCCTCCCCCAAAGTACAAAGTCCCTGCTGATACTGATCTATTGAAACACTGCATAATACATCTCATATTTAGATTGTCATAATGTCTTGGGCTTTGTCACATATTTTATGTTTTGCCACAAGAATAATTCATTTTCCTGTAGCTGTCAATGCAGGTGCCTCTGAGATCCCACTGGCCACAGTTCAGGTGAAAACCTTTCTTGTGGAAAAGAATTCCTTCAAAATAATGCTGAGCTGCTGAGAAACAATTTAAATTTTCAAGCAAAACTGCCCTGTCCTGTGCATCCTTCACTTTGCTTTCAGTCACACGCTCTTGCTTCCCAGAAAACTTGAGATTTGTAAACAAAAGCATCTAAATTTCTATGCCAGGTCTCAAAAGCACAGGATATGTACAGGATCCAAGGGCTGCAGGGAGGACAAACCCTCTGATTTCCAGTTAATTCCCAGGAGCAATTTCCTGATGGAACCTGAGTAGCTATGGAAACAATCTCTTTTGTTTCCTGCACAATAGTCTACATTTCTAAAAGCTTCCCCTCCTGGAGAAGGACACCTCTCCCTGACAATGACAATTCCTGCTCCTGCTGAGCCAGGCAGGATGGGTTCTGCAGCCTCACCCCCGAGCAGGTGGAACAGGGAGTTTCTCCCCCTGGAGCACTGTTTGGATCAGTAACTGATCTGTCTTGGGGCGTCCATTCCACTGTGGGAATCCCTGCTGGAGGGCCAGGAAAAACCACACCGAGCTGCACTCCTCCCAGTTCATTACTAATGGTTGCTCTGAAGGTGAAACAAAGGGGATCTGTCCCACATGGAAATGGGGATCACCGTTTGCAGTCAGACACTCAGGTGCCTCCAGTGCCCCATCTCCATCAATTCCTGGCACACACTGAGATTTACACCAATTTAAATCTGGCCTCCATTACCCAAAGGCCAGACCCACAGGGGATGAAGGTCTGATGTGGGCTTGGGAAAACCAGGATATTCCTTCTGCCTCTCCAGTGATTTCCAATATAACCTTTGTAAAAGTCATTCTATGTCCTCAGTTTCCTTTTCCACATGAACAGGGCAATGGCATCCACCTCCTACAAGTGTTTTAAATCTTCTGATGGAAACTGCAAAATGAGAGTGCCAAATATCTTTATCAGTGGAGAGAAAAATAATCCTACTACTCTCTGCACGTATTTTGAAGAATGGGTCAATAGATTTTCTTCATCTGATTTGTTCCCTCCCCAGCAGATTTTATTCTTATCGAAAACTTACCCTCAAAAATCCCATTTAGTTTTATGACGTGCTTGGGAATCCTTTGGAACAGGATACACTTTATAAATGCAAGAATATCCTCACTGTTTCCAGCCTTCTGCCTCTAGCTAACACTCATCCAAAAATGTAAACAGGTTGGAAAATTTTGTCATAAATGCTCCATTTCTTTCCCCAGCCTTCCATAAGGTTTGAGTGGGGGAGCAAAAGGGCTGATCTGACTGCATTTGTGGGTGGGTTACACAGAGCTCATTAAATCGTGAGCAGGAGCTCGATGCCAAACACGGCTCCTGCAAAATTAACTCACAAACGAGGGAATATCCTCATGCCTTCAGGGCTTTGGGCACCAGGGCACCTGGCTGGGATATGTGAGCACTGCCCAGTCTAGAACATGGTCAATAGCAGAAAGCCAATATTCTCAAGCAATATCTGGAATCCCAGGAGAGCCTGAAAGCCTTCTAGAACTTTTTTGGTTTAGGCCTCTTGATGACAGCTGCATTTCTAGCTCCTCAGATGTCACACTGTGATTTAACTTACTGCAATCATCTTTCAAGGACAGGGTCAATTTTTCTCATTTCTTTCGTGAGTTAACATTTAGAGAATGAATTTGCCTCCTTTCCTCCATGGATGCACACTGGGTGAGGGCACCAGATGAAAAAGGCTGCTTTAAACTGAGCCCAGTGCCACTTTTGAAGATCCCCAGGTCATTCCAATCCTTGCAAATAGAGTTCCTCCTGCCTTTGGGGAGGAATTCTGCTTTCTTAGGAAGGCTCTGATGCACATTTAGGCCTGGAACGGGCCTCATATCAGCTTCTATAAAGGCAAAAATGAAATAGCAATTTCAGACTGCAGGGATGGAAGCCTCCCCCACCTTTTCCTGAGCTGGCACTCGGAGATGTTTGAGAAGGAGCCATTCCTGAAATGCACTGAGATGTCTGGAGCAAGGACCCCTTCGGGACCCCAATGAGCACCAGTTTTACAAAGCATTTCTAGGGCACATTACCTGAACTTTTGCTGTTTGAAAGGCACTGAGTCTTTGGCAACATCTGACATCCTGCCCTTTGCCCACGGTATCGGGAACAGCCTCTCGTTCCGAGATATCATCCAATTGCCCTGACACACAAAGATGTTACTTGAGACCTGAGCGGGATCAGTCCTGCTCTGCTACCAGGAAAAAAATGTTTCTTCAAATCACAGCACAGAGCAAGGTCTCAATTTAAATTCTCCAGCTTATTTTTCTTACTTTAAATGTCTAATCTCACTCTTTTATCACTTTCAGGATTACTTTCCTCTCCCAGTGACATCCCCTAGACAAAAATCAGGGAGAAGAACCACTCCTCAGGATTTTGATTTATTTATCTGCTCTGGGACATTTACTTGCCAGAAAGGTTGCAGGTTTGTCAGCAGTGACCAAGCATCCCAGGAGAATGCAGAAGGTCAGAGTTCAGCCCCTCCACGCCTCCAGATCCCACTGGATTCTACCCCAGGGCTTCTGTTGAATTCTCGGCCACAAAATTCCATATCCCTGGAAATGGTGCAGCCACATTTCAAGAACGTTTTTCGATCTGTGTCTTCCTCATGGTTTTATCAACAAGCTGACTTTGACCATTACCACTTTCTTTCAAGCTGTCCTTCCACCCTGCCTGCACTGCAGGCTCACAGATATTTTGCTTCAGTGCCCTAAAGAATCTCACCCTGCACTGACCCTGAGCTTAAATCCAGTTCCTGCTTTTCCTTCACTCATGAATATTTAACCGCTATAGTTTACACCTGCTGGATCTCATTTTCTGTCATTAAGATCATTCAAGTTTACCGTGGGGGAAGGAAAACAAAGTGCTTTGTGATGTCAAATAATTCTCTGAAATGATTCTGGTCCCATCATGTTCCTTTTAACCTCTGCCTGCACCATCAGATCTCACTGGGACGATCCCTGTTGTCAGCTGCCACCTTTCCCCACAACACAGGCCCTCTGACAGACCTCTCCTGAGCATTCCTACCCAAATTAAAATCAAGAGAAAACTCCCCTAGACAGTCACCTTTATCATCCGGATGGTCCCATGAACTTGGATCAGAATTTGTGATCGTTTCATGCATTGCACCAGCATGAAAATCAGATTGGAGGGACCAACAATTTCTTCCAAAACACCAGTTCCTTCCCTTTCAAAGCTTTTCCAGTCTGCTGTGAACTTAGTTATTCTTAGAGATAGACAGGCTTCAGTGGGACCATGCAGTTAAGGAAAAAGAATTACACTATATATATATATATATATATGTATGTATTTTTAAGTTTGAATCAGAACAAGCACTTTATTCTTAAGCAGTGATGACAGCCTGGTGTCATCAGTCCTGTTTTGGCACCAGTGATGCAATCCTGTCCCTTTTCTCCTGCCTCCCTCTGTGCAGGTTCCTCGCCCACAGAATCCCAGTGCAATTTAGGATGGGAGGAATCTAAGGAGGTCACCTGCTCCAACCCTGCTCAGGGTAGGGATAAGACACTAAAAAACACTAAAAGAAATCCTTTGTTTCCTATTTCTTCAAGCAGTTAGTCCCCAGAAAAAGCTTTTCTCTCAGCCCATGGCAGCTCAGTTACTTTCAAAAGTTTTTCTGATGAATCTTACCCAGAAGATTTTGGAAATCCATCTAATGCAGCACAAACCAGATCACCCTTCACATATTTATTGATTCTATCAAAAAACTCTAATGGATTTGTGAAATATGACTTCCCCCTACAAAAACAATGCTGTCTCTTCCCCAGGATATTTATCTGGGTGTCTATCAAGTATCTTTATTACAGTTTTCTACCATTTCATCAAGGAGAAAAGTCAGAGTTGCTGGTCTGCACTTTCTCAAGTTTCTCCCACACTTCTTAAAAGAAAAAAAATCCTCGTTGTGGCTTTATATGTCCTACTTTCCATTCCTTGCAACCACTCCAGAGTTCATTTCAGTTCTCTGGAAACCCTTAGTGCAGAATTTTGGTTGCTTTGGTAGGGCAATGCTTCAGTTCCTCGATGCAGGAGAAGGAACAACAGCATTTCCTTCACTGTCACAACAATTTATGACAAGTCTGGCACAAACATAAATGTTTTTTTTTAATTTTGCTAATAGAATAGTTGGAATTTTGGCTGAAAACTCACTTTTTCTCCCCTAGTATTGCAGAAGAGGTGTTGTTCTTGCTGGTTCCTGCAAGCTAATGCCAGAAAAAGAAATGGAACACGGCACTGCTTTCTCACTTGCAGAGGAACCCAAGAAAAGGGCAAGTTGGATCATTTACTGGGATTAAACAGAATATCTTGGGGTCCAGCTCCAGCTATGACAAGGGTGACTTTCCTTACAGAGTAAAATTTTACCAATTTCCCACTGGAAGGTAGAAGTGCTGAGAAAATGGGAATTTGAGAGTTTTGTAACTATGATAATTGTAAAACACGTCCCCAGCTCTGACTACATGCAGATCCTCTGTGTCAGGAGGTTTTTCCCTCAGCCTCCAACAAGTGGAGACTTGTTCTGTTATTTGCTGATATTTAGGCACAGGAATGAAGCAAACGAGCTGCAGAACAGAATCTGCCACGTTATAGTTCATGCAGATTAGGATCGCTATTTGTTCTGAAGCTAAGTTACAGCCTATTAATAAAGAAATAAACAGTTTAAAACTACTTAAATTTTTAAACGGTAAAAAATGTTTAATATTAGCACTTTTTCCCATAAAATAAATCTGATTATGTGCTCCATATAAAAAGAGATTATGCATGTTCTAAAGAATGTACTTTGCTGAGGAATCCTAATTCTTATTTTCTTGCTATGATTGAGCCAGGAGAATTGTAACACACTGCTGTTTGTTATTTTATATATATATATATATATATATATATATATATATATATCACTAAATCAAACCATAAAGGGGATATGGAGTGTCCATTGTGATCAAAGCCGAGTCAAAACTGCTGCTGGTTTGGATGACCTTGTCTGCCCGAGGGACAGAGTTCATTCCCAGCAGGTGGAGAGCTGAGAATTCCAGCCCTTGCAGTGTTAAGCACCCGGTGTTTCCATGGGGGCCAGGGCCCAGCAGATTTCAGAGGTGTGGCAAGAACCACTGGGACAGAAAGAGGGAACATATTTCCAGATTAAATTCACCAGCTGCAGTGTGATTGCACAGCAGCAACAGCAGACAGGAGCATTAGCAGGGTTACCTTAATGGACCACGTGGCCACCATCGACTGCCCCCATAAAGCTTGGAAAGCAAAAGTGCCCCATAAACCACAGAGACAGGAAATAATGCCCACTGCCTTGCTGGTCCTGTAAGGATTTCATCTAGATCGCTTCTTCTTACTTCTGTACTATTGACTTCAGGGAAATTACTGCATCAATAACCAGGCTGGACCCAGCCCCCCGTGTGCCCTGCTCTCCCTGCTCCTGCAGACACATCCTTTACCTTGCCCAACCAAGCCATTCTGGACTACACAATAACTTGAAATACATGTCAAGGTCAATCTGAACACGGAGGGAAAAGGTGGCACTTCAACCTCACTGTTCACACCAAGGGCAGCTGCCAGTGGGATTATCTGCGGTCACCGAGTGCTGGTTAAAGGAGGAAAACAACTGCTGTGAAATATGTGGGGGGAAATGGAAGCAGTTCTCCTACTCCTGGTTCTACCTCCAGCTTTTCCATTACTGTAAAGGAGGAGTTCCTGCATTCCAGCACCGTGCTGAGACTTCCTAACTAACACCTGTTTATGAAGTAAGGATTTACAGCATTTTTACAGCACCTTGTGCTACACAGCCATTTCCAAAAAAAAGAGCTCTTAAAACACTCAGCCAAAGATTAGAAGTTGTTTTATGAGGCCTCAGATGGGAGCCAAACCCAGAGCCCCACTCCACCACCAGCAGCAGAGACAACCCTGCTCACGCATTTGTTTCTCTGCTTTTGGCTAAGGACGACGCTCAAATTATCACCAAAAGGTCACAGGGAAAGTCATCAGCAAGGACTGGAGCTGGATCAAATACTCTCCACAAAAATAAAAAGAACAAAGTCTCGACTTTTGCCTGAGAGATGGAGAAGCAATGAGGGCTGATGGATTTCAGGACGCAGGGAGGAAGTGTGAGCCGAGGCACGCGAGCTGTGCTATGCTGTAAAGTGTTTGAGTGCTCTAAACTATTTTCATACTCCAGAGGTTGGAATAGGCTGTGAATTTATGTTTTTGGTTGCTATGGTAATTTGTATTGTCAAAGTTTTAATAACCTCATCAAAAACATGCACTCAAGAGCAATGTGGCACCTCTACGTAATTTAACAGCAATCCATTCATAGCTTGTGGTACTGTTTGAAACACTGCACAAGGAAATTAAAACCAAATAGAAATAAATCACCACAATACCGAAACCCATAAATATTTAGGCTGAAAAGGTGAGCAGTCAGTGGAAAGAAAAAGATATTTTCAGAGAAATGATGGAAGCTTCTAAGACAATTCTTCTCCTCCCAACAGCAAGAGCAGGGTTAGCCCACACTAGTGATAATTAGCTGAGAACGACGGGTTCCTTTGATTATTGTGCATGAAAAGCCATTTTAAGCAACAGCTTTTCAAAATTCAGATTTGTTAGCCCTGAACTACAAAGTACACACATTGCTAATATGTAATTAAGGCAGGTTAAAAATGATAGGCTAACCCCCAGAGAATATTAGGACTACTGTACACAATAAACTCTTTTTGAGTTCAGTTTCAGTGATGTCGGTGCTGTTTCATCTGAGTGTACTTTGGTCCTGTCTCTAAATTTCCTCAGTGTCCTCACACACCATCAAATTACTCCAATCATTTGTTGGTAGCTTTATGTGCTGCTTCTGCATCATTTGCAGGAAGACATAATTATGTTTCAGCTCCTTTGTATGTTTTTCTGCTTGAACTTTATTGCATTTTAATAATTTTTCTAGTTCTCTCTAGTGCCTAAATAAGAGAAGGAAAAGGGAATTTAATAAATAACTTTTTTTTGTCACTGTTATTGTTCAATATGTAAAAATGGCAACACCTTGGACATCCTTAAGTTTTTTAACTGTGTTAAAAGAGCTTAAGTTATACAAGGCCAAATAGTAAACACTGAGTATTAACTTAACTGAAGCCCAACAAGAATCCAGTGCAGCGTGAACCTGAATTAATTTCAATTTCTGACAGATGCACAAACTGTTACAACCCACAGTTCCCCTCTGAATGCTCTGTTTTCCTCTGGACAGTTTTATTTTCCTCTGGACCGATCCTTTGCCTCTCCTCCCAGAGTGGATTCCTGCCTTTTTCCAGCCACAGTCATATCACAGCTTTTATTTCAGTGTGTTGACATGGGTTTAGTCTTACTGAAAGCAAGGCAACAAATATTTATTTACTGCCCTTCTTAATAGCTTCCACTTGAAATGAGTAAACATAAAAGTGGTCCTGGTCCTTCTGGCTCTGTGTTGCTACTGGATAAGAGAGAACAGCTGAGGAGGAAAGGGCTCCAAGGCACGAGCAGACATTGGCATTTCCATGGAAGGGACGACACTTCCAGTGGATTTACAGAAATCCCTGTAAACACACAGCTCCAAAGAGACTGGCAAACAACCCTGGGGGAAATCAAATTCCTTTTAGCACCGTGATCTTGGGCTTCACAGTGAGGCCAAACCTAAAATTATCTTCACCAAAAGCGTCCTCTTGACCGATCCAGCTCCTGCCCTGCTGTTCGAGGTGCTCCGGTGGCCAAATTGTTTCTTTCTCAGCATGAGGAAAAGTTCACAGCCTGAAATGTCTCATAAAGGAACTTCTGGATTTGGGATCTGCCTCACCGCTTAAGCCACACCGCCCTCCTAAGCAAGCCAGGCCTCTGCCATGGCAGCAGACTCACCACATTTTATTGCTTTCCAGCCCACGAGGAGCTGAAATCCTCCCTGGCTGCAAGAGCCACTTTCACTGAGAATATTTTAATAGCCTTGAATACCTCAGGCAGTAATCAGAGTTTCCCCAGGTGCACAGTTCTAAATGAATCCCATATTGAGCTTTTATTTTTAGAGAAATGTAACGATCAGAATCCAGAACAGCCCGTTACGGCTGTCACTTCGTTTCGAGGGACTTCAGAAATAATCAGACTTAAAATGTTTAAGGTTAATTAAGGAAAACAAAAAGATTTATACTGTATAGAGAAGCCTTGAGTAAAAGGTGTGAATAACAAGTGATGTGAATGAGGGTGGGAAGGCAGGAAATACACAGGAAAAGAAGAAAAATGTTTGTGCTGGGTGAAATCGGGCAAGAAAGTCCCATCTCTGTCAACAGTGTCACTCCCTATGGAAGAGTGAGCAGGATTTGAATATCATGGGAGGATGCAAAGGGAATTAAAGGCAATTCCATCAGCTCTGCTGCACTGGCAGAGCAGGATCTTCTGAGCATTGCTCCATCAGTTCTTGAGCACCAGGAACTGCTGAGATATCCCTGATGTTCCAAATCACAAACCAATCTTTTCCAGCTGTATGGTCAAGCCTACGAGTGTTAAAATACCACCTCTGCTGCAGCCACAGAATCATTTGTCCTTGTTTTCAATTTTCGGGCTACATTAAATACTATCAGCAATATTCCTACTCATTGTCTTTGCTCTCTTTTCAGTGAGGAGACAAAGGCTCTCTCTGCACCTGTCCAGAGCAGATAATCTCTTGCTGATAGCAGAGGGTGCAGTTGCCGAGGAGACTGAGAGGCCTTGGAAGAATCCCAGGAGCTGCAGCGTGGGATGCTTTGTGTCAAAGCAACTCTGAGCACCAACAGAACCATCCCAACTCAGTTCCTCTCTAAAACACTGGGTTTCTGCTTTGCTCCACCTCATAATTACAGCCTGTGTCAGAGCCTAAGCAAGAGGGCTTTTCAGATCCCTGTCTGGAAATAATTAGAACTTGACTCCATGCAAGCTGCATCTTTGACTCAGTGAGCCACAAAAGCACGTGAAAAGCAGGAGCTGGTCAGAAAAGCAGCTTCTTTCTCTACTGAAAATGCCACCTAGCCAAACAGAGAAGCTCTGCAGTGGTGAAAACTGCACCCCAGCTGGCCAGTGAGCAGTCAATAAAACATCCAGCCAAATCACAGAGTCAGTGACATTGCAGTAAAGTGTTCCTGTCACCTGTGTGCTTCTTTGGCTCCTTCCAGGGAGCTTCTGGGCAGAAGACACCAATCCAGTACTGACTGAGGAAAGATTTGCTCTAATGATTTCCACAGCTCCCTTATTTTCACAGTCTCCTGGGAGCCATCCAGGTTTTAAGGAGAGATTTCCTGTCCGTCTCTGCTCGCTCTTGAGAACAACCCCCAGCATTTCTACAAATACCAGAGACTCAGCCACTTGGAGGTCTTTGTCAGGCTCTGTTGCACAGATATTTTAAGCCCAGGCTATGAGGCAAACCCCTCCCAGTTCAGACTGGAAAGGAAGCACTGTTCCTGTGCAGAGGCACAGCTGCCACTCTCAGACGACATTCGTGGAATTGACTTTTTTCCTTTGAAAAACAAAAATCTTCGTGTTTCAGCCTGGAAGAGGAAGGCTGTATTTGTATTATTTACACAGTATTTTACAGTTATTCTATCACAGTTATCAGCTGTGTCCCCATTCTTCTGTTGGGGCCAGGGTTTGGCTCACTGGTGTCCTTGTGTTTGAAAAACAGGGGCTGGGCAGTGATGGGGCTCTGATTCATGGTTCCATCCTGGGCACAGCCTCTCTGTGCTTTGAGAAATTCCTTCTCCTTGCTGAACTCAAGCAAGTAAAACCTGTCCCTGAGCTTTCCCATGGGCAGGGACCTGCCTGTAACCCAGAGGTTCACCTGGTCATTTTCACCTGGTTCCACTCCTAAACGAGGCCAGAGTTTTCTGAAGACAACGAAGTCCTCTGAATAGCTCTGTCCAATTATTTACAAAATTCTTTGAAAATTTTGCTTACAGACATGAAAGGGAAATGTGACTTTCAGAAAAATCACATTTGGGGGGAACAATGAATTCCATTTTCAAAGCGAAATGTCACTGAAGTTTTCAACAGAGGCTATCACAGCCAGCACAGCAATTTATTCCATATTCCAGAAACTGCCAAGGCAGGATTGGTGATAACATGACCAAGTGTGAGTTCAATTTGCTTCTATTCTTTTCATTTTTTAATTAAATCTTGATAGTTGTAGGATAGAACCACTTTTCTGTGAACAAACTAAATTCAGGTGCTCCTTTAGCCTCTTTCTTCTCCTGGTTGCTCCCAGGACTTCTTACAGAAGCACAAATGCTGCATTTGATGGGAAAAGGGAATCTCTAGTACAAAGTGTCTCCTGTGACACGATGGGAACTGCTATTATTCCCTTTATCACCTTGCATCGAGCCAATTAGCAGCAAAAGATTGCAGAATCTGATCAATTAAGTCCCATAACCTGCTTAAAGTCAAAAGCAATTTTCAAGCAGAATTCAAAGGGCAGTGCTGCTTTTCTCCCCAGCCATGAAGTGATCACACCATTAACTATGGTAACTGAAGAATGTCTTCTCTAAAGCTGGCCCAAAATAAGTTGAAGCAGTTTTGACAGGAAAAAAAAAAAAATCTTTCTACAAAAGCTCATCTTCTAAAAACTTTAATTTGAAATGCTCAACTTTCTTGAAGTTAATTTGGAAACAAAATATCTCAACAAGCAACAGAAGTTTAGTGTTGTGTTCTAGAAGCATCTTTCCAACAGCTCGGTATTTTAAGTCTGTGAAAATCTTCAAAATTGCCTGCCATAAATTTATCACTTTGTCCATTGGAATATTCACCAAAAAAAAAAAAATTCAAGAAGCTGTTGAAAGGTGTCATAGGCTCATTAAACCATTTTTTGCAGAAGTGAAGCATGTAAGTGTAATAATTATATCACTGCAGACTTTAAATACACACACATCGTGTTGCACTGAAATGGATCCTTGTGCTGACACCTGACTTGCTGCAATGCCTGTAGAACCAAAATTATAAAAGAATAAAGACCAAAACGTGCTCCAGTTGTTGTGCTAAGCCTTAGTGTAAGAGGGGGTCAGAGAAACAAGGAGCTTAATTGATTTTATTCCAGGAAACAAAGGCTGCATGCAAAGGATCAGCTGCTCTGGTATCAGTGGGAGCAGTCATTAAAAGCTGATTAGTGGCAACAAGGCACAAACACAGAACATTAAAGGAAGGAAAGTTTTCCCAACAAGAGCAGTGTGGTTTGATTTTCCTCCTCGAAGTTTCTGCTATCCCATAATACGATGAGGATCATTACTGCTCTGTGAATGCAGACCTTCAGAACCTGCTGGGCTGGCAGAGGCAGGGGTTTCATGCCTGCAGTGGAGCAGCAGCACCCAGGGCTGGGCAGGGCTGAGCTCCTGGGAAGGTTGGTTCCATGGTGTGCACAGCTCCTGCTCAGTGCTGGGCCACAGGAATTCCCATCCCCTGCTCAGTGCTGGGCCACAGGAATTCCCATCCCCTGCTCAGTGCTGGGCCACAGGAATTCCCATCCCCTGCTCAATCCTGGGGCACAGGAATTCCCATCTCCTGCTCAGTGCTGGGCCACAGGAATTCCCATCCTCTGCTCAATCCTGGGCCACAGGAATTCCCATCCCCTGCTCAGTGCTGGGCCACAGGAATTCCCATCCCCTGCTCAATCCTGGGGCACAGGAATTCCCATCCCCTGCTCAGTGCTGGGGCACAGGAATTCCCATCCTCTGCTCAATCCTGGGCCACAGGAATTCCCATCCCCTGCTCAGTGCTGGGCCACAGGAATTCCCATCCCCTGCTCAGTGCTGGGCCACAGGAATTCCCATCCCCTGCTCAGTGCTGGGGCACAGGAATTCCCATCCTCTGCTCAATCCTGGGCCACAGGAATTCCCATCTCCTGCTCAGTGCTGGGGCACAGGAATTCCCATCCCCTGCTCAGTGCTGGGGCACAGGAATTCCCATCCCCTGCTCAATCCTGGGCCACAGGAATTCCCATCCCCACGGACACTGCAGCACTGGGAACTCACACTGCAGCCCTACCCAGGAGCACAGCCTTGGCTCTGAACACGGGAACAGGGAATGTTCAGTGACAAACCCCTTCTTGGGCTGTGGGAGTGTGCTTTGGACACACGGAAATGTTTCTACAATCCCAGCGTGCAGCTCTATGCAGCAGCTCACAGTAACTATCCAGAACATTCCTCACACTCTGAGCGCCTGCCACGATCCCCAGGAGACCAGTGGTGAATGTTCACTGCCTCTGGACCATAATTGTGAATAAGAGTCCAAACAGACACAGCAGTTCTGTGTAGAGTCTGAGGGAAGTTACAGAACTGGGAGCTGATCTACGTGCTTAGTGTGAAAAAGAAAATAGGTGTATTTGTCTAACAGAAATGGGACTCTTGATATTTAATCACTTTGAATTTTGCAGAACCTTTATTCCCCTCATGATTTGTTACTGTGGGCTTTCAGGAGAGGGTTTGTTCCCTTTGCTCAATGTTGGGCTCCTGTCACTTAGGGAAACCCAAGTTTGGGCTCCTTGAACAGTCAGATAAGGAGGGCAGCGTTTCTGCAAGAGGTAACATCATCCTGATGACCAAGAATTAAGAGCAGATAAGTGGCATTTCAGTCAGATAGTGCCTAAAATTAACAATATGCCAGCAGAGCCAGTGCCTGTGGTGAGGTCAGCGGAGCTCTTTGTTTGGGAAGTGCTCATTGTTTAATATTTCCTTCAGGGTACAGCAGCGTGCCAGGAATTCACCAGCCACGCTGCTGCTCTCCCTTTTCAAGCAGCCTCCTTTCAAGACTGGCTGAGACACCAGAGGCAGAGAGGGAGAATAATGGATGGCAGCATCCCTGTGGAATGTGGGTTTCGGAGCACAAGCAGATGAGAAGGGGCTGGCATGTTCCCAGCTCTGGGAGGCATCATAGCAAGAGAATTGGGGGTTTTCATTAAAATAAAAAAAGCAGGGAATTACTAGGGCCCTCTCAGATAGTGAAATTATTCACTGAAGGGAGACCAGGCAGCAGAATAAAAACCCTGGCTGAGTGATTGGCAGAGTGGAAGGGAAAGCACAAAAGATCAAGAAGAGCCAAAACGTGAGCAAAGCACTGCCCTGTGCCTGCAGTGCCGCGGCTGTGCCAGTCCCTGCCCTTGCTGGGCTCCTGGGGGGAAGGGAAGGGCATGGGGAGATCCCAGCAGGATGGGCTCGTGTGAGCAGCTCAGGGAAAACCCAGGAAATTTCAGAGCACAGCTTCGGAAGTGCAGTGGGGAAGGGGAGGCCGTGGTCTGGTTAATGCACCAAGGTTCGAGGCACCAGGGCTCAGTTTGGGGCTTTGCTGTGGAGTTTTCCTGTCAGAACAAGCGAATGAGGGTCCTTAAGATGCAGCAAGAGGAGAGCTTCATCTTAATCCCAGTGGCAGTAAGGAATAAACAGGGACAAGGTGGGAAAACAAACAAACAAACACAAAAAAAGAGAGGCCAAAGAAAAGACATCAGAACCCCAACACTGCAACTCAGACAGCAGAAGTGAGCTTTGGAGAGGAAACAGTGTCCAGGCACAGATGATGTTGGTGTTCACACTGTGACAGAGCTGCTTGGGTGGCAGCGTGAGTTCTGACCCAAAAATCACCAAAGGGATTATCTTCCCACCAGTCTGGTGTGGGAAGAAAGGATTAGGAACCTCACAGAGGAGGAATCAGATGCTGGCACTGTCCACGCTGAATCACATCAGATCTTTCAGGGAGTCCAGTAAGGGATTGAATTCAAGTGTAACACACTGAACTTACCAAAATCAAAAGAAAAAACTTCAGCATCTTCAGTGAATTCAGGTTTTATCTCGTTCTCTTGCTACCCTTCCCACACCTTGACATATTTTCCTACCTAGAATATTTTCTCTCTTCTGTAGAGTGAGAAAACCTTAATCTGGCAGGATCTTAACTCTTCTATTTTCAGTCTGAACTTAAATCTGGTATCAGATTGATATCTGATATAAAACAGATACAGAAAATGCAAATGTTCCCCGTTTTGACTTGAGATTTGATCAGATCTTGTTCAACTGCTGTTGTCACTGTCAAGTCAAGGAGACCAAAGATGCTCTTGGCTCCTAAGCAAACTATTTTATAGCAAGAGAAGCTCCATGGAGATTATACACAGCTCCTCAGGACTGAGGGACTGCTTAAAAGAGGTGAAAGAATCAGAGTCTAAATCAGTGTAAGGAGAGAGAGATTAAAATGATCTCCCCTAAAATAAAATAGCATTTGACCACAATGAGGTCTGCTTTGGGAGTGCAAAGACTTCACACATTTTTGTGTATTGTGTAGCCAGAAAATAAGGATTCTGTGTGTCTTTCTGCACATAAACAAGCTCACATGCCCAGACACTTGCAGATATAAAGATAACGAGCAGACAGATGTAGTGGATAGAATGTTCTCAGAAAGAAAGAAGAAAAATCAAAAATAAGACTCCAGAAAAAACCAAAACCCCTTTGTGAATGGTATCACAATAAAATTACTGTGCTCTCCGTGGTTGGGATGCTGATGTCTCCATCAATAATGTAAATAACTGGATTTTTAACGCCTTCAAAAAAGCCCACATCCAAACAGAAATGTGTTTTTAATAACTGGTATTGAAGAAAACTTGGCCCAATCTGTATGCAAATTGTGAGATCTGATTCTCTCTGCTTGTTAAAGAAACCTGCTGTGGGAAATTTATGTGTGTTTTTGACTTCAAAAGCTTCCAAAGTATTTCACCCACCACAATGATACCACACTTTTGAAATATGGTTACCTTGAAAACAGAAGCTGACAGTGGAAACAGAAGAAATACTACGAAACTGTGATCAGATGAAAAATGTGTTGTTTCACAAACATTCCACACAGGCCACAAAAGTCTCCCCATACAAAATATTGTCAAAAATCTTTCATTGGCTAAAGCAAGTGTCTATTGACACAAAAAGAACCCAAAATAAAACCCATTTTCAAACTTTGGAAGAGTGAGAAAGGAAAGAATGAAAAGAAGATGGGACCTCAAACAAGAAACTCCTGAACTCTCATCCTGCTGTTGACACTGGCTTTTTCCATGGCCATAGCACATCACACCACCCCCTCAGGCTCCCCACAAGGATCAGATTTATTTAGTCAGAATCTGATGGAATGGAAGTGATGTTTTATACTCAACTAAATTTACTGACTCAGGAAACAAAGCGAATAATCTGGTAAGAAACAGTATCAGGATCTGACTCTGGACCATTCTGAACCAAAACTTGCTGTGGTAACACTGATTTGAAGTCACTGTGTATTGAGCCTTGTGTCAAAGTGACCTCTTGTAGCTCCAAAGCTCTATGTAAACTCTAAAAAGGGCTATTTTGTGCTTTTATTTAACAAAAACATCCCATTTGCAGGAAACTCCAGAGACAAAGAGCTGCAGTTCCAAACCAGTGCCAGGCAGCTGTGCTTCCCAAGGCTGAAGTCCAAAGCCAATCCAGCAAAGTGGCTGTACAGCACCTGCAGATGGCCAGGAGCACGGCTTACACTGGCAACTTAACTGGACAGGTAAGGCACCTTCCATGGGAAGCAGATTAAGCCATAAATCCAAGCATCATCAATCTAAAATGATGCACTTAAAATTGCTTCTTCTCGTGTTTCTGCATTGCACTGTGTTGGGTCATTAGTTTTTATTAAAATATGACAATGCTGTTGAGTAGGCTCCTAACTGGCTTTTACCAGGGGAAGAAATAGAGCCAAAAGATCATAAACTTATCCTGCAGAATGGGATCTGGTCATAAATACAATTCTATGTCCTGATGGGTTGACTTGCCTTTCTGTTTCATGCAGCTGGAAATCACATCCAAACAACCTCAGAAAAATTTGAAATTATTATCCGATGCAGCAAGAAGGCAAGTGAAAAGGGAGGTGTAGGAAATCCCCTGATCTGGGAGAGAGAAGAGCTAAGAGGGTATTTTTGACACTGCACTGGATTTTATGAAGAGTCAGAAGGAAAGATCCAGTTTCAACCAGAAAGCCTCATTCAAAAAAGGACTTGAGTCATCAACAAATAGTTCTTTCATTTTGTCAGTGCTCAGAACCTTCACAGGTGGTTAACTAACTCACTATTTCGTGCAGGCTTTTTACCTACCTTTGTTTCTGAAGGCAGAAAAAAATCTTTTATTGCTACATGTTTTCTGGTAATACAGCAGCTGCTGTTTATGCTAATTCCTGCTTACTTGCAAATAGACCTGTGTTTATTTTGTGCCACGCCAGCTGTCAACAAAGGCATTTGAAGAATAATTTCCATGCTCAAAGGAAAGGCTCTACTCCCCCTTCCTACTGCTCATTTCTTCCTACTGCATTTCAGATCCGAGGGGTGTTGAGCTGGGGAAGTGCCTAACGGTGAATTATGGGATGAACTGAACCTGAAATTCCTGATGTTCCCATGGGAATCCGTCTCTTACTCTGGATATTTGCCCACTCTGAACTCCTCATCTCCAGTGCTGCCCTGAACTTGTCCTCCAAACACTCCAGAACACTGCTGGGGTGCTGTGACAGTCACACTCCCCAGAGAAAAGGTTTGGCTGCTGCAGGAAATCCGACTGCGGGCTTTGCTTCCCACCTGTGTTTGAGCTGGGTCACTCTGTCCAGCCAGAAAATCAAAAATTCCAGGTGCAAGCCTCCCAACACAGAGCTTGTCACTGGATTGGGATGAGGCCCAGAGAACCACAGAGGATTTGGGACCCAGTCCTGACTTCACCACCCAGAAACGGCTCCTACAAACAGCTTCCTGTGTCAGTCACCTGTGTTTTTGTAATGAATTCATCTCGGCGGAACTGAGACTGAAAGAGTGACTCGTGACGTTTTCCAGCATCTGAATCTCAGACTTTTCCCCAGCTCAGTTTTCCCTGAGCTGAAGCACAGCTCTATTTTCCCAGAGTATCTGGAACCGCCTGCATTTTCTCCTGAGCTGTGAAGCTGCCAGTGCCTCATTCCTCCAGACAGCGTGTTACTACCCATTAGCATTTAGTGCATTTAGTAGTAAGATCAGAGAGCCCCTGAGGACAAAGCGCTCTCAAATCAATCACTCAGGGACTCTCAGCCCCGATCAGCACAGCTCCCTCATTCCCTATAGCTTCTGTGGAGGGAAAAACTCCATCTCCTGCTCCCACAGAACCACAGCCGGGCTGTTCAGTGAGCAGAGAGATGGAGCAGTGATTTATTGCTCACAGCCTGGAGAGGTCTCTGTGCCAGCTCCTGCTCCAGGCACAGCCGTGCCCAGGGGCTGGGGGCTCTGGGGGGAGCCTGGAGCTGGCCCAGGCTGCTCCCAGTGGATCCAGCACAGCTAGGCTGGGGCTGCCACGGGAAAGGACATTTCGTAACAGGTGAAAAAAGCTGTGGGAAACATCCCTGAGACCACCCAGGTCCATGTACTGAACCCCATGATTTTTCCCTTTTCTCCCCTGTCCTGTAGAGGATGGGAAGTGAGAGAATGGCTGGGTGGGTGTCTGGCAGCTGGCCAGTGCCAACCCACCCAAAAAGCAGATGCACTTTTTTTGGCTTGTGACTGTGGTGGGAACCTGCCATCACACCGGAAAACTCTTTCCTGCATTTCCTGCAATGGCTTTGTAAGCTCACTTTGCTTTCACCCCCAAGCAGCACCTCTTCCCATGGTGTGGGTAAATGTTCTCCCCTGATTGAGGGGTTCCACCTGGAGGAGGATATTCCAGCTCCAAGCTGGGACTGTTGTGCTGTTTTGTCCATCACCCATGGCCACAGTATCCCTGTGCCTCCTGCACCCCTCCCAGAGCCCCTCACAGCTCTGTCTGGCACAGGGCATTAAATGGTTTATCCTCTCTCAGCCAACCAGCAACTCAGCTGAGAGCATTTAAGACTGAGTTTGTTACAATAATCACCAAACCATCTTAAATTGTTTCATCCTGTGCCATGGCAGGCCAGAAAACTTCTGGAAACCACAGCTATTCCATTGTTTTGGAATGGATTCATAGCAACTCTTTCTGGCCAAATGACACAAGAGGATGTTGTCACCACCACAGCTCATTCAGGAATAGCTGCCTGAAGTCAGCCTTCACTTATTGCCAAGCCTGTGCTGGCCACGGATGCCTACATTTATAAATCCAAGCAGGCAGAAGAACATGCCAGTACAAGTTGGTGATTTCTTCTCTTTCTGCCATAATTACTTCCCAGCCAGCAGACACGAAGAGCAGCACTGAATCCATTCTCACTCAGTGCACTCCATATGTTCCCGAGGACTCAGTCTCAGATGATGCCAACAGGAATAGAGTTACACTACTGTGATATATTTCATCCTATGTTGGCTGTCTAAAAGTCACTTATCCATGTTCAATTAGAAGAAACCTTCCCCTAAAAGGCAAGGAATCCTGTTACAAGTGGTTAATTAACAACAGAGTGTTTGATTCATCCTTCAGCTTTCGAGGTAGCAAAGATATTCCTGTGCTTCCTTTTTAGAGCAAGCATGTTGATAATGTCATTTCAATGTTTATAATATCATTTTATGTGCACATACAGACCTTTGCTTGAAGAAGGTGCTGTACAAATGAATAAATTGCTACAGAAATAAAAAGCACAAGACTTGTGTATACGCAGAGTTAATCAGGGCCCCAAATAATTCTTAAAAGCTGCTGTTGCCTAAAACATTTAATTGAGGGATGTTTTACCCAGTGAGAGTTCCAAAAGGAAAGGATCTGTGCACATCCCACGTGTCCCCGCTGCACCCAGCAGTGTGCTGGACAGACACACATCTTTCCAACCACAGCTTTTTGTGTTGGCTTCCCCTTGAGCTGGCCAGCCAGAAAGCAAAGAGGAAAAAGCAGGTATGGCAAGGGGATGTGCCACAGTTAAAACAATCCCAGCACTGGGGAATTTCTACACCATTTCTGCCTTCCACTCAGCCAGGGCTTATTTTCAAAGCTGTCCTGGTAGGGAGAAGTGCAGGTAAATCAGGACAAAGTGACAGGGGGAAGAAGGTACAAGATCCAGTCCCAGATGGACAGACTTTGTTAAATCCCCATTTCAGTAGGGCCTTGAACTGGAATAGCCTTCAGCAGGCAGGAGACTCCATGGGATGGTGCTGCTCAGATCCCCAGCCCTGGGCTGGGCTGGCTGCTCCCAGGCCAGCAGCTGGCAGTGCCCTTTGAAACCACCAAAAGGGTGTCAAGAATTACAAGCTCCCAGCACAGACATCCCCAGCCTTCAGATCTGAACTCTATTTTTGGGAAATGTTCTGAATTTCCATGTGGTAAGTGAGAAAGAGAGGAAAGGAGGTGGAGGAGGGAGAGCGACTGCAATGAAGCAGAGAGGCTCCAAAAAAATGTGCCTTGCCCTTCTCTGGGAGCAGCTGATGTGTTGTCAAGGGGTAAAAGGGAATGCCAGCTTTCTGTTTAAATGTCTCCAAGCGTTTTTCTTTAATAACTCATCAGTTCTTGGTAAAAAGAGCTTCCCCAGCAGTGACTCGTGGTGGTAATTCTAACAGTGCGAAACGCTGTTGAATTATGAAAAATAAAACCCTGCTGTGCTACTGGGTCACAGAATCTGTGTCAGCTGAGAGAAGGAATGAGCAGAACTGGGCAAGAAACAACTCCAGTGTGTCTGGGAGCTGTCTGCCAGGAAGCAGCTCCCACGTGGGACCTAAGGAGGTGGACAGAGGCTGGTTTATGAATGACCTGTGGGCAGTGCCACTCCCAGGCAGTGCCACCACCTGCAGGACGTGTGTGTGTGTCAGCAGGGCCCCTCCAGGACCCCTTTTCCAGGGATCCAGGCAGCATTAGGGAAGCCAAGCATGGATCTTTCATCTTTCCAAGCTTAAGTTCTCAGCATCCCAAAGCTGCCACCGAAATGTGAGTTTGTGGTGTTGAGCTCCTCACCATCCACCCTGAATGAAGGTGAATATTGAAAGGTCTGCAGCTGATGGGGCCCAGAGCTTGCTTGCAGGGGTTTAAGAGAACTCAGATGTGCACATGCAGTGCCTGGCCAGGTGTGCATGGGCAGCAGTGGGGTGCACAAGTCAGGCCTGTGCTGCCTGTGCACTTCTGCACCTCCCTTTGGCCTCGAGGAAAGTGAAGTGCCCCGGTTTTGAAAGAGACCTGGTGAATTTTCACCATTTTCTTGTAAAACAGTAAATATTTTCTCAGAAAATGTTTCATGAAGGATACATTGGTTTCTGGCTGTCTCTTTTTCCCTGAGAAACTCTGCAAAGCAATTCAGTGAGAATGAAGGCTCTGCCCTAGAAAAGAGGGATGGTGCAGTCCTGAAGGGAACTTTCATTTAACAGGTTTGAATTTTTGGAAGGAGTTCCTATATGCTATTAGCTAGATGCCCCATCTGCAGATAAAGTAATGAATAAATTATCATGAATAAACACAAACATCCAAAGTCAGCAAGAACGTAAAAATAATGGAACTATGAAGGAAACCTTGCCTTTCTTGAAGAGGTATTCCTAACACACAAGTTGTCAGGGTGGGAATCAGTCCATCAGAACAGAAAAGTCTGGATACTTTTGCTAAAAGTTCTCTGTTAAAAACTGCTCTAATGGTAAGGAAGTTTCAAATTCCTCAGCACAAGCTGTTTACAGAGATTCTGCAGGCACCACACTTGGGCAGATTGGCACAATATAGGCAGGCAGATAACTGTGGAGGCATTCACATGGATTCAGTATCCTGAGAAAAATCTTGACAGGCCTCACAGATACCAATCGACAATATTGGAAATACAGGAGCCAAGCTGTACATCTCTGAATTATGCAACTGGTATTTCTTTCTCCTACAGCCATCAAACTCTATAAAATTTTAAGGTCCTATAAATCCCCCTAGAAGTGCTCCATCTAGTCACTGTTTTCAGCCAGGAATAAATATATTGGAGAAATATAATCTATGGATCTCAGTGATTTAAATGCACTCTCGTGAGGAATGCAGACACGGGCACTGCTGGACATGCAGGGTTGGTCTGACAGGCTGAATTAAATCCCTGAAAGGATTTGGAGCTGGCTGGATCCAGCAAAGGGGGTGAAGCACAACAAAAACAATTAACCCAAAAAAAGGATCTTTGTTACAGAGTCCTTCCCATCAAAGCACAGGAGCTGGCAGGAAACAGGCACGCAAACACGGGGATGTTGAGAAAATGCAGCCTCCATTTGAACTGGATTTGGGCACCTGAACTCTCCAGAGCCCAGGGCCCCACTGCCTCCCTCGTGCCGGGCTGAGATGCTGCTGGCTGGCCCGTGCACCAGAACCCAGGATCCCTCCCCTCCTGAGGAGCTGCCTGCTGCTGCCAATTAGTGGTGAAACGGTACCTCAGGACAGAGCAAAGCCCGTGAAGCTGTGAACTCTCTGCTGCTGCTGTCCAGAGATGGGATCAGAAAAAAGCCTTCAGGCAGAACATCTGTAGTGGGGACAGACGGATGTTTGCACTTGCAGCTCTGTGCTTTTTTCCCCCAGGATTTAACATATATTCATGGAATTTCTGTTCCCACCATGGTGGAAAAGAGGTAATCCCCCCTTGGAGCAGTTCTATTTTCTGCTTTACTGTAAATGGGGAGGTGGGTGATATTTATTTGTTAAACATTGCCATAAATATTTAGCAGAGCAGGGCTCAGCTGAGGAGAGGACATCTAAACAGATTGCTGGTGAGCTAACCCTTGGAGATTTTCCAGACTTCTCTCTCTTCCTCCCCGTTTTGTGTTTTTTTTTCTTTATGGAGAAACCAAATAAACATTTGAAAGGAGACGCACGACTGGAACAAAACCCCCATAAATAATTCAGAAGAAAATTAATAGGATTCAAGATACACTTTCTGATTATCAGCACGGGTGCTGTTCTTTATTTTACTTCTTTACAGTAGCACCCAGCTGGTACAGTGCATCCTGCTAATCAGGGAGTGTCTTTCACATCCCTGCAGCTCCTTGGAAATGCATCTCCATCAAACGGCTTTGAAGTTCAATTTTAATTTAGATGCAAACTATCCCAAAAGTACTGATAGTCTAAAAAGCGCCTCTGGCAGTCCATAATTATGAGGCACTGGAGCTGTCAGGTTTCATTAGGGGGTGGCTGCAGTTGCTCAGGCCATGCAGCACCGCTCAGCCCCTCCTGATCACTCAAAGTTTCCTCCCCAGCACTCGGTGCTCACCCAGTACTGGGGCGTGGCAGGTATTTTTTACTCGTTCCCTGCTTTCCCATCAGCCAGACCCTGCAGAGCACTACAGGAAAGCATCCCCCAGCCCCCTCCTCATACAGACGTCCCTGCTGCAGCATTTCATCTGCAAGAGATTCACAGCAGGAGGCTTAAAACAATCTGCTGGTATTAGGGCTTAATAAAAGAGCAATATCGTGTCACAGCGCCGGGGTTTGAGGAGGATCGCTGCAGCTGAACGGACCAATTCCTACCAAAATAAATAATATTTGGAAGATAAGAGCAATTCTTCTGAGAAGAATTTCTGTGCTTCTGAATCCATCGTGTATCCCACGTTCAGCTGATTTCAGTGGGGTTACCTGGGACAGGAACCTGCACCAGGAAATGTAATTAATATTTGCTGTTCCTGCTGCTTTCAGTACATGCCATGGACAGGGAAAACAGACAACGTGCATTCCAGAAAACACAGGCAGCTTCAGCAGCACACCTGAGCTCGGATATTCAAAAGAACAGCCCAGAGAAGCCCTTCTGGCCCAAAGCCCCAGCCCTGAGCCTGGCTCCAGGGAGGGCCCTGGGAGATGTGCTGTCACGGTGCAGGATGATACTGTGAACATCAAACCCCGTATCTCCCCCAAATACAAATTCCCTCTGTCTGTGGGGTTTATTCTGTGTGTTCTTTCTCTGCTGGAGGCCCGGGGCCAGGACGGTGCCTCCCCACTCTCCCTGTGTGTTCATTTTTATCCCCTATTCTTAGAATTTCCCATCTAAAGCAGACGCTGCCTGTAATGCCTGAAGAGAAAGAGGCTTCTAAAATCTTGGGCCATGCTTTTCCTTCAGCTCCACTGTCTCATTTGTTTAAAGAGGTGAGGAGAATCTGACAATAATTGAGATTTAGCAATGCTGGCCAACATTACCCTTCATGATTCTGTCTCTTCTAGATGCTCTTCAGAAGCAAAGATAAAAAAAATATAATTACGGTTCTGAGGCTTCATCCTTCAGACAGTCCAAGTGCTCTGAATGCCACAGACCACCTAAGTTCTCCCTACAGAAGCTTTTCCTCCTGCCCATCCATGAAATAAGATCTCATTCTCATCTGAAGCTCTCCCTCCAAGCCAGATCTGAAGGTCACAGCAGCAGCCCCATTGATTCCAGTACCCAGGAAACGTTTAACCTCCCATCCCTTTCACTGTGTGCCTCAAACACATGAAGAGTACTTTGGGTCTCCTCAGGGGCACACTGAAAAATAAGCCTGTTAATACTAAGGGTTAATAATAAGAGTTTCAAAATACTTGAAGAGCTCATTCAGCAGAGTTTGCATCTCTTGTGTAGGCTCCACTGGAGCCAGCCTTCCTCACTCTGCACTCAGTCACTCTCAATATCTGTCAGGACACTTCACTCAGCCATAAAGGAACTGCAAGCAGAGATGAATCTCATCCTTTCTTCTCTCAGATAGCTCAGGAAGTCACCAGCCTCCTGTTTTTGCCTAGCTACAGAAGACAGCTTAATGAGGCTCAGGGAAGATCACCTTGAATGTTAGCCAACAGCCCCCATTGCCACAAGAAGAGTTCCTTGCATCAAAATCTGTATTGCCCTTCAATAAAACTCTCTGGTTCTGCTTTCAGTGGGGCTGTGCTCATTCCTGCTCCCTCAGCTGTGGGAGGTGAGTGTGTGTGGGATGCTTACGGTGAGAAAGACAAGAGGATCATATTGGAATCTTGGTTGTAATCATTAATTTAAGGAAAGCTATAGCAAGAAGCGAAAAAGGAAGGGTTTGGAGACAGCATCTTTCATTCATTCATGTCTGTAACAGAGGCAGACATCAGGAGGGGAGAGCCCTGCACATGTGCACAGACACTCAGCTTCTGCTGCCTTGGGAAACCTTCCCATGTTTGCCTGCGTGCTCAAATATCCACCTTCTCATCCTGCCTCTGGTCTGGGAAACATGAGGAAATGAGGAGCAAATAGAGGCCACATCACTATAAGAAAACATATTTCCACACAAAATGTGTGTATCAAGATTCCTCCTTCCCTGATAGCAGATGAATAGACCAGAAAATGAATTCTTCAAAAACTACTGCTAATGCTGACCTTAAAATGGCCCAGAAATAATTTCAAAGGTTTTAGTCTGATTGTTTAAATACACCTTCAGCATTTTCTGCCTGCCGTTAATCAGACATTTATTACTAATAACTCCTTATCTTCCAAACATTCACCTATAAACCAACCATTATAATTAGGCAGCGGGGGTGCTTTGGCCACTGCTTAAAATGTGGAGCACAGAAGTCTCATCTTCACCCTGAATCCTCTCCTCTGCTTGTTGCAGTGCTTGCTGTCCTTTCATGTGCAGAAACTGTTTCAGGCAGAGGGAAATCTTTGTTGTTGTGTTCTTGCAGAGCACCCACCACACTGGGGTTCAGCTGTCACCAGAATAAACCTTCTGGTCTTGTTGCATTAACTGGTTTTGGTATGAAAATCACGGCATAAAGGAAACATGCAACCATGAAGTGGTTTGCATCAGGAAAATAGATGCTTTTATTCTTTTTTCCTTAACAAATCATGCAAGTTTTCTCATTTCTCTCACGGATTAAGAATGTACTTAGTCAAGGGAAAACATCTGTCCAGGCGGTGAGGAAGGAGAGAGCCATATGCCTGAATGAACTGCTGCTCAGGAGTCAGTAAAGAAAATCTAGAGGGGTGGCTTGGGACTTATCTCTCTGGAGGGGAACAAAAGCAGCAATTCACTGCAATCTGTTCGCGTAGGAGGGAGGGACAGAGGCAAGGATGGGAGGGCGTAATGCTAGCAACATCTGCAGGAGGAATATTTCTGAACAGCCAGCAGCACAAGCTGGCTCAGGACAAACGTCTGCGCTTGGGCAACAGCCACGCTGGTGTCAGCACCCCGCCACTGCCAGCGCTGGCACGGGAACGGTGGGCAGGACAGGAGAGACTGGGAACAGCTGAGGGACAGCTACTCACTCCATTAAACGGCACAGCATCCATTTCCTTCCCCGAGCTCAGCCTAAAGGCGCTGCTAATAGGGGGAGCTGGAGGCAGGCAAATTACCTGTCAGGCGCCAGAGCTGCTAATGAAGAAGGATTCAAAGAGCGGGGGTAAACACGGCCAGCAAAGCAGCTCTGGATGCAGAATGAATGGGAGTGTTGGCAGAGTGCAGCTCCTCTTTCAGCCTGGAGGAGCAGATGGGACACACAGACCCTGGTCTGGTAAAAACCCCGCCTAACTGAGCTCCTCTGCTCCCAGGGTTCAGGACAGGACATTCCCAGGGAAGGGGTGACTGTGATCAGCTGCTGCAGGTGTGCACTGGAATGCAGGGGGATAATGATGGAATCATGGAACTGTTAAGGTTGGAAAACACCTTTAAGATCATCAAATCCAACTTTCCACCCCACACTGTTACAGGAGTCCCATTCTCCAGGGTGATTGGACTGGCGAAGTAGGGAAAGCAAAATCCAAATTCAACCAAGTAGTCAAATTGAACCGCTCCATTACGGGATTTATGGCATTATCCCTAAACCACACTCCTGGACACCTTGTTTTAATTGTGCAGATCCCTTTGATCCCCACATCACACTCTGAACTCTGGGTGTTTGTGTGAGTTGCCCAGGCTACCTCCACAAGACAGATGATACCTCTTGAAATAAGTAGAATAAATCATCCCCTGAAAGCCCCTTTCTATTTACTGAATGTAGAGGCAAGTCTAGTTTATTTAGACCAGAAATCTATTTTTCATATGTCCAAAATTACGTGAGATGAGCCTCACCATTTTTCTCCCTTTTTTCCTGAAATCTGTCAGCAAACTGGGAAAAACACCTGCAGTGACACTGTTGAACACTGAAGACATCACCCGTTGCTGTTTCAGAGCAGCCACATGCAGTTGTACTTACAACAGCTCTGCAAGAACAGAAATAGGTTTTTAAAAGGCAGAGGGTTGTTATTATTATTGTTATTATTGTTAATATTATTATTTATTTGTGGTCTAGGTTTCAACACTAGCTTTATTTTCCCTACCAGAAATTGAAGGTTCCTGCAAGCTGCAGCTCTAAAGGGAGATCTATACAATATCAAAGGCAATCCTACAAAGCTACGATTTTATTTGGCTGTTTTTGAAATAAACAAAGGGAGAGGATTTTGATCTACATTCCAATGGTCTCAATTCTGTGAAGCCTGACAGGAGTAGTCCTGAAACACTCTTATCAGTCAAGGTCCATTACTATCTTGGGCAGATGAAAAAGTTTGCAGCTTCACAGGGCTGACTGTACTTCTAAATGTCTGAAAACACAGATTTGACAGAATTGAAGCTCTTCACAAACAGATATTGATCTCTCCAAGACTCTGTAGATAAATATCTGTTGAATAAGGTTGAAACATTTGTTTGTCTTGAAGCATGAACTAAATGTTTTAGGTAGCTCTGATTTTTAGATTATATGCTGAATGACACCTGTCAAAAAGATAAAGCTGGAATATGTCAGAAAGACCAAAATTAAATATTTCAGCAAAGTTAATTACAAGATCTCAGAGACTTCAAAGAAATTCCAGCTTTAGTGGGTTTTTTTTGCTCCATTTGGAACAAACCCAGGGTAAGAGATGGCACATCCTCAAGGAGCTCAAATCCCATTGCAGAGCCAGCTCCATCCAGGATATAAATACAACCATTAAATGCTGTTATCTGTCAGTCCTACAAGGGTCATGTCTTGGAGGAGCATCAGAGTGAACACATTACAACATTTCAGGGGATTGTTTCTTGTCTTATTCATCTAATTTGCCATTCAATTGCATTGTGAGTATGAGTAAGAGACAATAGTAGGAAGCCTTTTAACCATGATGTTGATTTGAAGGTGTCCAAGCTCTTGAGTCACTCAGATTTCCAGGGAATTATTTGTTATTTCACTCCTGAAAATTATGATAATATCATGCAAGCAGTTCTTAATGCTACTTTTCCACATTAAATCCACCACTTCTCAGGAGGGCTTGACCACCAGGTGCTATTTTGATTTAAAACGTACACAGGAGAGATTAAAATGAGTCGAGTATATTATCTCTGCACGCATTTGTCGCTGACAAAACGTATTAATTGCACATGGAAATCAATGCAGAACAGTGTAGCTTTCAACCAAACTACAGAATTAAATACAGAGCCTATCTAAGCTGATAATCCCTTATTGAATCAAACACATTGCCAAGGTCACCCAAAATAAGCAGCCTGTGAAATGTATCAGAGTAAATCGCACAGACGGCTGCGTGCACTGTACTGTGCATCCTGGACAGCACCTGTCAGTGAATACACCCACAACTCCAATAGTATCATAAAAAAGATGTATTTTCCCTTAGAAACGGGCAGTCTTGAGGAAGGAGGGAATGCTCACATGGGACTTATGGAATTAAAGCTCAGTTCTTGACTTAGTCTTAGAATTTGTGCCAATCACCTCACGTTCGTGCCCTTTGGCTCCATAACTGGAACTAACCCTGAGTCACAATCTTTGCCTCCCCCATGGAGCCACTCAGCCTGGAGAATCCTAAGCACTGAATGCCAGGCCCTGGGTGAGATCTGCCACCAAAAGGGGCTGGCTCAGCGGTGCAGCTGCCACATCGGGATGTCAGTGATTAACGCTGAGCAAAGATTTTGAGCATAAAACTTTGGCTGTGGATTGCCCATTACCAAAAGTACCAGGCTGCTCCAGCTGAGCATCACTTTTACATTTCAGCGTGCAGCATTTCAGACAGCACTGATGGGCACTGATGGGGTCACTGCCTGCTCCCTGCACCACTTCTCACTCAATATTCTCTCCCCTTTGCTCTTTCCTGCAGCATCCTCCCTCTTCTCTGCTTGGGAGTTCTATCACCCTCCCACCTCGAGCCCCAAGACTGAGATTGCACAATGCCCCCACCACAGGGTGAAAGGGACATTTGCAGACGTGGTGTTGTGTGCTCATCAGCACCTGCTGCTCCTTCTCCTCACCCTTTATCCGTCCTGTCTCTGGATTTGGAAGGTCTTTGGGTCGGGGATTGGTTTTTGCTCTCTGGGCTGGGGGAAATAAGGAGCTGTTTGCTAATCCTCAGTCATTCCCACAGGAATGACACATTAGAGCTCATCAGTAGCTGATTACCAAGTCCACACCACACTTAAAACAATGCCCAAATGTATCACTTTTAAAACAATACACAGCTATTCCTTCTGTAATTCTGGCTGTTGCATTCTCAAGTGTTCCTTTGATTTATTAGCCCAGTGTGTTATTAAAATAATGAATTATGTGTTGGTACATTGCATTTAACGCAGCACACACAGGGGCAAGTACATCTGCTACCCATTAATCAAATATTCACTAACAAAGGTTGATTAACAGCATTTTACATATTTACAGCAAGAGTGAAAAGCATAATAGAGCTGCACTGAAGATAAACTATAATAAATTATTAAAATGCATTTATCTGTGCACTGATTAGTGCGTGGAATAGACAGAACCGCAGGTATGGTTTTGTTCATCACACAATGCCAGTTTTCTATGGAAGCAGACATTTCTTTAACACCTTATTTTCAGCTTTTAGGGGGAAAAAGAATCCCCCCAAAACGCTGTAGAGCTGTGCACATTCCCAGCCCAATTCCAACCAGTTCCCTCACGTGGAATTTTCATGTCCTGGGTTACCCTTTCCCATCACCTGTGGTGTGGCTCTGCAGCTCAGAGCCTGACATTTGCCCACCCCAAAGCCAAGGTTTGATGCGGCTTTGGGTGACTCCCTTCCACCTCTCCAGCCTTCAGGACTCTCTGGAAGTGAAGATTTGCCAAGGAAGCACCAACAAAATCCAAGGCCTCTTAAATGGGTATTTCTCAACTTCTTTCTGCTAAGAGCTGAAATCACAAAATCATGTTCTTATATTTCCTGTGTGGAGGATAGGCTAGGAGCATTTTCCTTTTACTGGAACTGAGCCGATTTACACAGAGCTAAGCTTAATTCTCTTGCTTAGGCCCAGCTCCCAGCTACGACAATGGATTAAAGGTCTGGAGTCCATGGACCCCTTGAAATCCTACTGAAATCAGTCAGAAATCCAAGGGCTTCCAGGCAGCAGGACTGTTCTCCCTTGTTAATTACCGGCAGTCTCTTTAACCAGACTTCAGAGAAAATTCCTAAATTGCCTTTTTATTGATTTTCGACATAACAGTGTCCCAGAAAAAAACCATGGACTATAAATGAGAGCTTAAACATGCAGTGCACATAGCGTGGAACAGGGGAGAAAAATGTAGTATGCTAATAACCTCAGCTAAAAGAATACAAACTGGAAAGTAAATAAACAGATGCAGGAATTACGGGAGTTCAGAATTTGAGTTCAGGGAGAAGAAATTAGGGTTTGCATTAAGAGAAAATTACAGTACAAGGAAAAATATTATGGGAAAAATATTTGCAGCTGGTGTAAATCAATATTGACTCTGTTGATTTACTCCAGCTGAGAATCTGGTCCCTGCATCCTCACATTAGCATAGAGACAAACAACCCAATTTTTCTCTGTGGCAAATAATTCCACGTGAAAAAACCCCCACTTCTTCCTGATCATTTATCTAAGAGCTCACTTGTAAACCATTCTACAGAGAGTAAATCACTTATCAATCTTTTCCATAAAACAAAGGCAGAGATCGAGTCCTGGGTTTAATCTGCTGTGAGTGGCACTGTGTGGCCAAGAAAGCAATTTATAAATAGTGCAGTTAAAATGACCTTCAAAGTTTCGCAGTAGAGTCTAAAGAAGCACAAACTTGAGAAATTTACACAATGAAGAGCATATAAAAATACAAACTGCACATGTCTTACAGATGTTCCTCTTTCAGAGTCTGAACTCCCTTCCAAGGGAGGGGCACTGGATGTGTGTGACAAGGGGTGACACTGGGGGCTTCCCAGTGGTTAGAAGTCTTTACCTGTATTTACCTGGGGGTGTTGGGATGAGTTGGAGGCGGAACAAAAGTCCACAGCAAACCAGGCTTGATCAGCTCCACCCTCACAGAACAGCTTGGTTAATTGTTTTTGATGACACATCAGGCTTCCTTATCAGATGCAGGGATGGTTCAGAGACTGGGGGGTCTGCAGCCCTTCATGGGAGGGCTCAGAGCTCAAAATGATCTGGGTAGCCAGGAAAATGGACCAAGATCCATAGGATGAAAGTCAGTGAAGAAGGAATCAAATGCCAAGTACAAAATAGGGAATTACTGCCTGGGCAAAACCATTGCAGCTCATTGTAAGCCATCACTGAAGATGGGTGAGAGCTTGGGTGGGACACTAAACACATATGTGCTATTCTAGAGCACGTTTTCTGATTATTTTGTTATTAGAAATACGTACCACACTGGGTTGCTGATGACAGACTATTTTTTAAAATTTAAACTAAAATTGGATTATAATATCTGCTAGAAGCTTTTTTTATAATAAGAATTGCTCTTTTTTCTGTACTCAACACAGAATTCTCTTTGTCAGCTTTATCTTAAACATATAAAAAATAAGTTCAAGTCTGCTTCTGGAAATATACAGCTGTCAGTGGCTGAGGGAGTATTTTTGATCAAGCACCTGCTAGCTAAGCTGAAGAACAAATACTCACTCTGAAAGTTTTTCTCTATTTTGGACGTACAAATATTCCATTATATGACAAGTCACGTGCTGGGATGACTTGAAAACCACAAGGGAAACCCTCCAACCATTCCATTACTCATGCAAGCAGCCATTCCGCTACCTACAGCCCTGACTCTGCTCACTAGTGCCCAGCCACAGCTGGCAGTGCAAGCTTTCCAGGCCGTGTTCCAAAGCCCTTCTCGCTGCCATCTCCCGTGTCTGTGGCTGGGAACGAGTCAGTGCTGGTGTCAGCACATCTCAGAGCCATCAGTGCCACCGGGAGCTCTCTGTGCGGCTGGGGCCGGGCACCCGCGGCACAGGGAACATGGCATGGACACGGGGCTCGCTCGTGTGCTGACGGGCTGAAGGGTGCCAGGGGTTCCTGAGCTCCTCCAGCTCTGCTGCCTCCCGGGAGGAGCTGGGAACGGGAGGATGTGGCTGTGTCCATGCCTTGTACCGGCCGCACGCCTCGGAGTGAACCTCGGTGTTGTGGAACACAAATCACATCCTTGGTTCCAAATGGCTCCAAGTCCTAATTTAATAAAGATCCCACTGCTGAAAAGAGCTTCTATTAACCAAGGTTTTCTGTGACAAAAGGATAGCTTTAGCATTTAAAGATTTCAGTGGCAGGGAGAAATTTTACTGCTAATGAAATACATCTTTTCCTTCTGTCATATCTTCCCCCCAGGGGCTCAGGGCAGGTAAAAGCTACACAGGAATCTTCTTTTGGGATCTGTGTTGCCACTGCTACCCTGCTTGCAAGGCAACTCACACACAGAGCCATGAATCTCTGGTCCAGGCCAACAGAGAGAACGCATTCCTGTGGCACCTCAGGGCTCTGATCAGCTCATCCTTACCACAGCCCCGTGCACGGAGGGTGTGCAGCCTCCTTTTATGGACACCCAAAGGGGAGAGGTGCCCCTGCAGCAGCTGGGAGCTGGACACTCCTTAAGGCCAGTGGAACAGAACAGATTCTTCCTGGGACAGCTGAGAGTCCTGCAAACCAGTGCTTGGCCTGAAGCAGGGTTTCCTTGCCCTTTCCTCCCCTGCTTGGCAAGGTCCTGGCAGTCTGGGCACCTCAGCTCCAGGAGAAGGCTCCAGGCATGAGCAGCACACCCAGGGCACTGCTGAGGGCTGCTGAAATGCAGGAGGAGTCTCTGCTGAAGATCACCCACCCTGCAGCTGCTGGGTGGAGGCTGTGGCAGGAGGGAACAAGGGGAGCCATGGGGGCACAGCAGTGCCCAGGTACTCTCCGGGTAAAGCTGCCGCCTCCTGAGCACCATCCACGAGCAGGTGCCCCCATCCCCTGCCATGCACAGAACACCATTCCTGTGATGTGCCAGGGTGGGAAAGGAGAGCTCCTCACACACAGTCCTGAGCCTGAATAAAACCACCCATCCCTTTGTCAGAGGGATTTACCAGCACGTTTTGTCACATCTTGCAATAACGTGTTTTTAACGTGTTCAGTTCAGCTGAGTGACTGCAGCACAGCAACCATTTTGCAGTGACTGTCAAGCTCTTAAAGTTACTGCCTGTGATTTGCACACAGAATTACTGTGTCTCATCCCTTCCAGCCATAAACACAGGTAACTCAGACTTGTCAAGAGCCCTGCATCAAATTCATCCTTAGCGCAACTCAGTGGGAATCCAATGAAGTTTGTGTTAGAGATGGATTTGGTCCACTGTCTCTTGATTGCTGATATATTGGGATCAAAGCCCTGCCAGGGATCCCACTGTGTATGAAATGGTTGCATTTGTCAGTGTTCAGGCATCCAGCAAAATACTCCCCGTGTTTCCTTCGTTCCAGAAAGAAACAAAACATATTCAGTAATGAAAACCTAAACCGAAGAGAAGGAACTGCAAATACAGAAAATGTGCCTTGATCATCACCTGAAATGAGTGAAAATCTGACAGAAGTTTTCTGAAAGGATTGCTTTGCTGATAATAATTTTCCATTGCATTTTCCTTGCACGTAGCCAGACTGGGATATTCTAAACACATTTTTTAGCTTTGCAAGTAAAATATAAAAATAATCAATGTTATTTCCAGTGGGGTCCTAACCATGCAGGGAGTAGAGGGTTATGCTGGCTTGACAGTAATTAATTTCCCAAGGCCAGGTTCCATCTCCTGTGAGTAACACAGCACCACTGGTATCAGTTTTCGGAACACCTGCCACCTCCCCGAGATTTCTGTGGTGAGCAGTAAATTGCAGCACTCTCCCTGAATTCCAGTTACACCAATGCCTTTTACCTTGTTTAACGGTGGCAAAGCTTACACGGGTTTTTTCTGTAACAGTCCTCTCCAAGCAAGCAAAAAGCCCAGATGAGGTCAAGAACACACAAGTGTTTCCTTGCCTACACCCACCAAACCTCCTAACGTGCTGTAGGAACATTTATCCCCTGCTCCGGTGCACTGGCAGCACTCAAAGCTTCACAGACTCTCCCACCAACAACACTGGCACACACACACATGCACGAGAGATGTAGCTTAAAATTACACCTAAAAGCAGGCATCGATTTGGCTTTTTGTTTTGAAGAGCAGCGAGTTTAACACATCTGGTCCCTGACTCTCAACATTCGTACCAGGAGAGACATGAGGCAAAAGTGTAATTTCCCCTTTTAAAAAGAGAATTTTCTTTCTGGATTTCTTCGAAGAAAAAGAACTTCTTTTTAACCATATGTCTTCTCTGTGTATGTACTGGAGCTGGAACTGTGTGGTAGCTCACACGAGAAGGAGACATATGTTAAAAGCTGTTCTCTTTTCTCTGTTCTAGAAAATAAAAAGAAATAGCAGTTGCTCCAACAGACACTGAAGTAAAAGTAAAACCTCACACTGATTAGAGCAGCAATCAAGTCAGAGCCACGCTATTGCTCACAGTGATGATTTGATTCTTGTCCTAAAATGAGGTGGGGTGGCTGACACTGAGCAGTGTCCTGCCACTGTACAGAGAGAGCAGCAGGGGGGTGAAGGAAGCGGATGCTGCAGAAGGGAACGGGGGGAAACAGTCCACATCAACATCATTGTAAAAGTCATATCAATGATTTCAACAGCTTAAAAATATCCTAAAACTTTTACTGTAGGTAAAAACCTACAGTGCCGTGAATTAAACAAAAATTACAGATTGCCAAAAAAAAAAAAAAAAAAGGCATTAAACGATGTTTGGAATGAACCTGTCACTCTTGGTGACACGACTATAATTTCCCAGACACTTAACATTTGCTCTTCCCTTGTGCAGCACACACGCCCCAGTGCAGCTCTGTGCTGAGGGAGGTTACAATAACAGCTATTTCCCTGAATCAGTGCTGGAACGGTTATTTTAGGAACCCACCTACCTGAATGCAGGCTCCAGGCAGTATAATTGAATAGCCTGTGAAAGGATTAGCAATCCTTAATTGCCCTTTCCTCCCCTGGTGGCTCCCAGTGAGGGACAGACCTGTCCCATCCCAGCCCTTCTGCAGGAGACCATTCCAAGGGTGGCACTGGCCACAGGGTGTCGGGTATTGTCTCTCCTTCCTTTCAGAAAATGCTGATGTTTCTTTGGGAAATTGTTTTTTACTGGGTTATGGCCCCTCAAAAGCACCATTTTCAAAAAGTGAGAAGTAAGCAATAACCTCTGCTTGCTTTCAGATACAGCCTCGTCACCACTGCACCATGAGCTTCTTGTGAAGCACTCAAATTCTTCAGGAAAACACTCCTTTACCTACACAAAACAATTTCCATTTTTTAATTTAAAAAATCAGAACAGAAAGAATTTCAATTTGCCCCATGGCTCTGAAAGTTAAATTTTTACTATCCTTTCACTTTTTTAACCTAAATAATGGACAGAAATACCAAATAAACGTGAAGAAAACCCAGAAGGCAGGCGTACAGTTTGCAAATTCCCACAGAAAAACTGATTGGTTCTGTGGTCAACCAGCTCTGAACACCTGCATTCATCTTGCTTTTACTTGAAATTGTGCATTTGTCCAGGGCCAAAGCACATTTTGACCTCTGGAACAGCCCCCATCAGTCCTGCCTGGCAATGCTCAACTGGCAAGTCCTGCAGGGCAATTTTTTTAATCTTCCAGCTACTGAAATATTTAATTTAAGGTATAACTTTTCCATTAATGAAATCAAAGGGGCTTGGTGGAAATATTCTGGAGACTTTTCATCATTAGGCCATTTAAAGAAAGTAGCGAGAAGAAAATCAAAACTCTGGGATGTCTGGAGGGGAAAAGTAAGTGAGGAATAATTCAGAGAGAAGAGGAGACAAAGGGAAGGGAAAATAAAGGAGGTAATGTAAATTTTATTCTGGTTTGCTTTCACAGCTCCTAAGTAATTTCTCCCACTTGTGCCCCAAGTTATATCATCTGTGCCCTTAAAAAGCAAATTAACGTTTACAGACTTCTTTTCTCTGGATGTAATAATTTACATCCTTTCATAACTGGCTCTGTCAGCTAAACAACAAAAAATAGTAACAAACTGTGTCATGCACAGCTTCCTCTGCCATTTCCCACTGCCCATCCTTAGTGCCCACCCCCCACGTTGGAAAGAAGCTTCTGACACCAGGCCACGTCAAAACAGCTTCAAAGGGCTGTGACACGATGGGAAGTCAGAACAACGGGGGTTTTTCTAGCATATTTTATTAAAAATAAAAATCCTTAAGAGGAAACCCCCCAAAGCTTTTCTGGCAGGTGGCTGATGGCTCTGCAGAGCTGAGCAGGGGAAGGAGAGTGAATGTCCCACTCTCACGTGAAGTGGGGGGACACAGAGGACTCCAAACAACCACTGAATAAGGTTTTATTATTATTTATTATTTTATTCAGTGCTGAATAAAATCGCTCTGGATTGCATAAGGAATGGAGCATGGTAAGGGTCTGATTCCTTGAAAATAATGAGGGAGAGCCTAATAATTGACTCTAATTTTTCATTTGGGTCCTGAGCTGCTTTTGCTGCTGCTTTGCAAAACCATAACAGAGCCACATCAAGAGAAGTGTTCCCAGGTTGCCCTGCTCCAGGTCTGGTGAAAGCTGAGAGTCCTGTCCAGGCTGGAGGAAACCCTTTACCAGAAAAAGAACTGCAGCAGTGAGAAATGAGAGGACATAGGGGGATGATTCTGTTGAAGATTTTCTTAATTAATAAGTTGGTTGCTACCTTCCTACGAGATGACTTCTTGTAATTTCCTTTGACTTGTCACAAGTCTGTTTTATTGCCTTGGTTGGGTTTCTAGAGCTGCTCTGTTTCACTGTGTTTATTAAAACCAACAGCAAAGAGTTCTGCCATGTCCAAATATAGACTTAATAAGCCTTATTTACACCAAATAGGCCCTGAAAGACTCAAATCATTCGTGTTTGTGGAGGGCTTCACTACCATCAAGCAAAGCAGAATGGAGAATGCAATAATCAAAAATGATTGTCTGCTCCCATTCCAGTACAGGCTGCAATAAGAAATACACAGAGGGGTCTCCACAAAGGCTAATTTTGGGCCCAGGAGGCTGCTCTCTGTAAGCACTTTCTGTAATCAATAGAGAGAGACAGGCACCTTCAGAGGGCAGTTCAGAGCAGCAGCTAATTTAAGTGCTCTGAATTGCACTCCTGAAACCTCCATCTCTCAGAGGTTTATATATTGGAGGTGTTCCTCCAGCACTGACACAGAAAGAGCACGAGAGGAGTAAATCTGCTGTGTTTGGTACCCGAGTCGTGACACCTGTGCACCGAGGGCACGCCAGGCGCCGAAACGAGACAAAGTGCAGGGAGGCCCAATGCCACCCTGGCAGGAGCTGCTGAGCCCACAAAACCCTTCTGGAAAGGTGTGCCACCCTTCCCTGGCACAGGCAGAGAGGCTGAGCAGTGCCAGGATGCAGCAGTCCCCAGCCTGTGGCAGCCCAGCCACACCTGCCTCAAGCACTCAGCTCTCCCTGCCTCAGACTCCCTCAAGGGACGTGGTCCTGCTTGGCTTTCCCTTCCTTTTTACAGAACAGTGTCCCCTGGGCTTCTCCAAAACCAGAATGAAGCATGAGAGACGTGGAAGTGCTGGGGATCCTCCTAGCAGGAAACGAGGCTGATTTTGGGACAGATCAACAGTGAAAGTAGGACACGTCAGACACATACTCTACGTGAGGTGATACCTATTTGTGTCTACTTTTAAACAGAGGCCTTCCTGACAACTTTGAACAAACCTTTGTTATTGTTAAGGCACAAAACAGAATAAATACATATTCAAAATCCATAATGAACTCTGTTCTTTAAGAGCCATCTATTGTTTTTGTGTTGTGACAATAACGGGGCTGCTGCATCTTGTCTGCAAGCGTGGTGTTCTCTGAAAATCCCTTGGGCAGAAACAGCCCAGCCAGCAGGTCCAATTCATCCAGCATGTAAATCACTTGGAAAAACGGGATTTCCAGCCTTGAACCCAGAGACAGCCCCCTTACAGCCTCTGTCGTTTGTTCAGGTGTGCTGTTTGTGACTGAAGCACAGCAAATACCCACACCAGCTCCTGGACACACATTTCCCTGCTCCGGGAAGCGAGTTACTGCACAGCCATGTGCTGCCTGCAGGAGAGGAACTGATGGGTCAGCTTGAACTCAGTAACCCTCCAGGTCTTCTCCAACCTAAAGGATTCTATGAAAAGAAAGGAACAGAAGCTTTTCCCTGTCTTCTGCCACCACCTGCCTCTGGCTTGCAACAAAGGGAGCGTACGAGGTGCTGTTAATGCCTCAGCACACCCTCTTCTTCCTACAAACCCTCCCGAGGGTATTTATAATTTACCTGAGGCTGGACCAGCAGCAGTAAGAGAAACAGAAGCTGAGTTACTTACAGCACTCTCAGAAAAGAACTCAGGACCAGATAGGAAGGAAAGGAAATCAATAGGTGTGATTGTTCTTCTCCACTCTAAACATGTTGGTGAGGGACATGATTCATCTCTGCTGGGGAAAATTGGATTGTAAGTGTTGTTGAAGCAGAAGGGGAGTTTTGAAAGGAATATGTGTTCCTGCATTCATGGCTAAGCACTCTGCAGAAAGACTTTTAATTGAATTCATGACAAATCCTGGAACAGGAGAGGAGCCCAGGCTAGAACCTTGAGGAGCAGGAGTCAGAAGTTGTCCTACAGCCTGGCCCTCCCTTGTAGAGCAGGACAGTCCTCGGGCTTGCTGTGACACCCTTCAGTGGGCAAGGCTCACAAGTCAATGCTCCTCTCAGTGCTCCCCTCAGAAAGGAGACAGATACTAACAGAAAAGTTCTCCGTTTACCTGACTTCTTCCTTTCACCATCATCAACAGCTTCAGAAATAATTTGCAACAAAGACTTACAGTGTGTCTGGGAAACGAGATAAAGTAGCAAGGACATGACAAATGAGGAGAGCTCCTTGAAGGACCACAGGGATTTTAGCTTTCAATGATTTCAGATTTTTTTCTCAGGGACACCTCAATATAAATGAACCCACACTGCTGAAGGATGGAATTGATGGATTTAGTTACATTGCTTGACCTGTATTCTTCTTAGTTAATGGTGAGAACAGACAAGGTAGGTTTCATTTAGCTAATTAAGCTCAAGCATAGGAGAGAAATATCAGAAAATCTATTTCTTGCCGTGTTCAGAGAAGACAATGACTAGTTAGACAATTAAGCAACCTCATCACAGGCAACGTGAGCAGTTCCCTGTGTCTCGTTTGTCATCTCTGCCAGTGGCTCCCAGGAGTGGTTCAAGTCACTCCTGGTCCGGGTCTCCTGTCCCTGGAAGCGCCAGGCACCGCTCACCCGCAGCAGAACCCCACTGGGGCAGCCCCAGCAGGCACCCAGGAGCCCTGAAAAGCCTCCCTGAGGGATGCTGCTGCTTCTGCAGCCCAGTGCAAACCCAGCAAAACTCAAACCCATCAGAAACGATTTCCAGCTTGCAGTTAGCAGGGGACAGGCTCCAGATCCAGGTGGGAGCCCCTGAAACACCAGGGCTGCGAGGAGAAGCAGCCAGGCTGTTCCTTCCAAGGAGAAAGCAGCAGCTGCACTGTCGCTGTTGTCATGGAAGTTTTTCCCATTCTGAACCAGTCTAAACAAAAATAAATTTTCAGTAGCTCTACATAGTCGCAATAATCAATATTTAAAGGGTTGTGGAACATCATAACAAAGGGGTTTGTTTTCAGTCCCTGACAACTAGAGAGGTAACTTGATTTAACAAGGGGAATGCAGCAGCAACCACGCTTCTGAGCCATTATGGCTAATTCTGAAGACCCCATAGTGATAAAAGAACAATAATGACTGAGGACTAATAAAAACAAAATCAGTGAGGGTTTAATCATCAGCAGAAGGACGTGAATTGAGTGTTAGAAAACATCTTCTGTTTAGAGAGTTAAGCTGTTATGCAGACTGAAGCGTAATTTGCTGTCATTCTTTTATTGTCATGCAATATATATTGTAGAGTAATCATTTTAATCTGCATACAGATTATTAATTAGGGAAATAATAATTTAGCCCAGAGTGAAAGCACAGGCAGGATGAGGAAGCAGCTGGTTATTTCCCCGACCTTTTCCATTTCAAAAGCTACTCCATAATGACCCAGCTGCTGTTTGGGGACAATTTTTATGTTAACTTTGTTGTAAAAAATCTGTATTACGTGTAAGGCTGCATTATGAAAATACAAAGATTTAGACACACATCTATTCTTTGTGCCAGGCTAATAAACTACACCTCACCATTCATTTCAGGGGACATCTACTGCTGAAAAGTGTCTTTCTCTCACCAAACTTCCTGGCAGGTTAGACCTCAGGGGAAGAGAGTGTGTGCCAGAGCCTGCTGAAGCAGTACTGACAAGAAATCAGGACAGAAAGATGTTCCAGTTCACAAAACTGCTAACAAAATATTAATGCAACTTCATGTACCTCCTTCTACTTGAGCTCAAATCTGAAGCAAAGCGCCCCAGAACAAAAACCATGACCAGCAGCTCCTCTCTTCCTCTGGTTTTCCTCAGGGAAGCTCATCGGGCCACGGTGGCATTCAGAACACGGCATGAAAAATCCATTTAATGCAGAACCCCAAACGCAGGTGTCTAAGAACAATGAACATTTTCTGGCAATTCCTTCCACAGGAGCTTGTGAGTAAAGACAGCACACACAGTGCAACCTGCAACACAGCTCCTCTGAAAGATTTCGTATTCAGCCCCACCTCAGTGAATTTATGTGTTCAGAGGTGACACTGCCCAGCCAAACCTGTCCTCTGCCACTCCAGTGTGTTTCTGAGGCTCCCCCTTTGCAGCAAACCTGAATCCTTCAAATCAGGACAGACAACTGTGGACAGCTAGAAGCAGAAAAGCAATTAAGGGATTTGCTGACTTGAGTGAAAGCAAAATGAAATGAAAACCGAATATAAATATATGTGGGAAAAATCAATGCATGGTATGCAGCGAGGCTTAAAAAGGCTTAAAGGAAGGATTCCCAAGGCTTGTGGTGTCTCAGAAAGCTTCCATGTTCACCTGAGTCACTACTGTAACACATTGTGAGAGGGAGAAAAGAGTGATCTTGGAGATTGTTGCTGTATCTCAGTCTGAGATTTTTGAGGAATGGATTTTGACTTCCAAGCAGCCAGTCTGTCCCATCGCTGGGAATTGTGCCTGGCTGGTACTTAGCAATGAGATTTCTTTTAATCTGCATGTTCCAAAGGAGACAAGATTTGTAGAAGGCTTAGGTGAAAAAAATACCCCGTTTCTCGAGGCCTCCTGCATTGTACCTTTTGTGAATATGCCTTCTCTCAAAGGCTCTTTTCTTCATCCAAGTAGGCTGAGATTATGAGGGCTCTGGATATCTTTGAAAACTGCAGCGCACACCCACGCTCAGCCAGCACTTTTCTAATTATATCAGCAGGTCTTTGAATTATTGCTGGTTAAACTCTATATAAACACCTCTGAACAGAGGTGAGCGGGGATTGTGCTCCACCTTCATTAGACAACCTGCACAAAGCAGCCGATTTTTGATGGTCTAAAAATAAAAGTGTTCCTTTCCTTAGCAAAGGACTTATTAAGAGACTACAGAGCTCTGCTGCTTCAGGGCAGAGCAGCAGCAATTGAGGGGGAGAAGGACTGAGAGTTGTTAACATCAGAAGTTTGTTTTTAATATCTAAGGAAAAATAAGGTGGGCTCACACCACTGCCTGGAGTGGCAAGTGTCCAGGAAAACAAGGTACCTTGGGAGTTGCTCTCTTTTTGTTTTCCAGAGTAAAGCAAAGATTTTCATAATTGAGTCCCAAAAATCTTCTTCACAGGACTGTCATTAATTCAAAGCAGTCTTTCCTATAGTCAAGGAAATAATCTAAAAACAAAAGTAAACCCATGACAGAGTATGTCTTATTCTTTTCAGCTTTCTAATTTATGGAAGTTTAATGGGCCCTTGGCTTCCCCATGCTCATTTATATGCAGGAATTAACCCTGTATTGTCAGAGAATGCCACTGGATTCAACACATTTGTATTTGAACAGTTACCAGCAGCTCACTTTTTAAAGAGAGCACACGTTACACAGCTGAGTTCTGCCCAGAAGAACACTCCAGGATAACATCAGGACCCCGTGTGCCTCTCCATTTCTGTGTGCAGGCTGTCACTGCAATCACAGGACAGCGGATGTTTGCTCTGATCCAATCCAGTCAGGGCCATCTTTCTGCCAGGGCTCTGCTCGCTCCTTCCAACACACAAATGCATTCATCACTGGGATTTGTGCCCTCTCAGCTGCTTGCCCACCTTTCCTGTGAGCTTATAACGTGTCCTGAGTTCAGTGATATTCGCTCTTCTGTGGTTCATCCCTGCAGGGGATCCCAGCTGAGCCTCGGTTACCTGCCCCAGGTGAGCCAGGTGACCCTGGCTGGGGGTGTGCTGCTCAGGAGGGGCATTGATGCACATCCAGACACTCCAGGGGGAACTGGAGCTCTGCTCTGACACCAGCACAGGGAAGCTGCTGGATACCAGCTCTCCAGAAGGGCATAAGTTACTCCAAACCCACATATTTAAAATTTATAGACAAAACAGTTCATGTAACTGTCATACTTGAAAATTAGCAAAACTCCATTAATGTTCCCCTAACTTAAGGGGAAAGCGGCCAGAATATTTGAGCACATCTGAGAATCTGACAGCTCAGTGCTATAGATCAGGAATGCACCTTGCTAAGCCAGACATAAATTCCCCCAGTGTTTCAAACAAGAAGATAAATAAGCTATGCCATCAGATTTTTTTTTTGGCAATTCTCCTTGCTTGGGATGATATGTAGACAGAGCTTCTTCATCTCCAGAATTTTAAGAAGGGTTTCAAACAAATGACCACATCAGCCAAATACTCCTTATGCTGAGCTTCCAGCAGCTTCTTTCTGAGTTTGAGCACATTGTTGCTGCTGTATCGTGATGTTTAAATAACATTTGGGGGGGCATCATGGAGCACCACCTTCAATCAGGTAAGAATTTGGTTTTCTAGATAGGTATAGAAGATACAGAAATGTCATTCACTGCAGAAATGTACCCACACATTCAAAGGAACATTAAAATACTCCTACAAGTTAGGCCAAATGAGACCAGAGTTTCCAAAGGCATGATCAGACATTCATTCATGGCTTTACTTTCAGGCCAGGGGGACACTGCCCAGCTCCCACTTGGCTGCAAGGCATCCAAGAAAGAGCAAGTGAGCTTTGTATCCTGCACCCTGGAGCACCTGAAACTCTCTCTCCCCTGAAATAAGCTGCAGCTTCCATTCACTAAATACCTACTGCACAAAGAGGGTGAAGGATTGGAAGACAATATATCATGAAGGAGGAGCGTTAACTGTGCAAAAACAGGAATAAAAGTAAAATAAATATAGAGAGGTTTTACTGACACAGAAAAGGACCTTGGACCTGGCTGAACTGATGCAGGTACAGCTCCTCGCATTTAGACACACACCAAGAGATCTGAATCCCCAGGAAATCCTCTCAGCGAGTCTGTCACACATCCCCGTGCCCTTTACAGGAGCCAAAGGTCACTGTGATCTTATATTCCTGCTAAACAAAAGGAACCCAACCTAGTTAGGATTCTGCCCAGGACCTGGATTAATCTAGAACTGAAGTGGAGGCACGGAAGAAAAGAACAATCAGCCACAGGGAGTTTCTGACTGGTTTGAAATGTTCAGCCCACATCCCATTCCAGAGGCACTGCGGCCTCTGGCACAGCACAAATCAGGTGCTGCCATCCAGCCCCACAAGCTGGGAACCAGGATCCTCCTGAAACAGCAAGGGCTGGAAACATCCTGGAACAGGAGAAGTTGATATTTTCCCTTTTTTTTCCCCAGCACTTTTTATTCTTTCAGCAGAACTACTCTTTGACTCTTCATTTCACAAATCAGTGCATACGAGAGCAGGCTGCCAGAGCTGCCCTCCCAGGCAACTGGATTGTTGGAAACCACAAAGTTTCCCTCAAAATACCTGCCCAGACAGCTGTTCTGAAAGCTGCACGAGAAGACTCCTCCTTGGGAAGCTGAAAAGGTATAAACTGCTGAGAAAATGAGGAGCCAAGCTGATACAGAGATTTAGGGGCTATTGTTTTTAATCTCTTTCTCTCCAATAAATGCTTCTTCCTACACAGAGTTGCCATAGTTTCAGATTTCTGTGGCTCCCTGGCTGCTGGTTACCAGGACACTTTTATAAGCCCTGATGATTTTATGGTGTGTACAAAGTTGATTTGCTTTTGCACTGTATATGGCATCACACCTTACATATAAAACCAGCTGTAATTATTCTTTACTCTTAAAATAATCCCTTCTCAGTGTCCTTTTGCAACCTGAAAAAAGGAGCTCAATTTCCTTTTTTAGTTCAAAAATCTCACCTTCAAAAATCTCTTTGAAAACTGTGGCTTAAAGAAATTAGTAATTAAGTTTATATTATCAGAGTTTTCTCTAATGCTGCATGCTAGAGGGAGCCAGTAGTTAATATTAATAAAGTCCTGTGCTGTCAGTGGGAAAAAAGCTGCTGAGAGCTCTGGAGTAAAACTTCTTTTCCTGCTATCAATCCACATGTTCTACAGAGATGCTTAATTATTGGGTTTTTTTATCCTTTTTACAGTTAACCTGGGTATTACAGGCATGAAACCAATAACAGGTATTTACAGTTTGTCTGATTTTTAGCAATTCAACTTCCACTCTCGTAGGTGTTAAAACATGGGATTTAAAAATTCCCTCAACCTTGGTACTTTTCAGCCAATTCCACATTTGGATTGACACTCTGAGCAGGGTTGTGTTACAGAACATTTGCTTCTGTCTCTCCCCTGATCTGTGTCTCTGTACAATAATCCTTCCATCTTCATTCAAATTACTCTTCCCAAGCCTCTTTTTCCAGGTCTCAGGTCCTTCTTTCTTTGTGTCTGGTTTTGGCAAGATCTCTTTGCACTTCTTTCCCAGTAAGGCCAGGTTTTAGCTTTCTCTCTGCCTCATTTATTTTGCAGCTGCTTTGTTCTCATGCCCAGGCTATTTAGCAACATGTCCTGTGGAAATGTAAAACCCCCCCAACAACCCAACATCTCATCCCTGTACTGCATTTGAATCAAACGCCAGTGCTGCTGCGTGAATCACATTCCCAGGCATTTTCACTCATTTTTTCCAGCCCCCTAAGAAAAAAACCAGAGCAGACCAGGAAGACCTGGCCAGTTTGGACTGGAAGCACTCGGAGTTGGAGAGACAGGCACCGCTCCTGGTATTCAAGAAGCTGCGGAGAGCAGCCACTGCTGTCAGACACAGGCTGGGCTCCTCTGCAAAATGTTTATTTTGAATCTTTCTTTTCCTACTGGATTTTTTTTCTCCCTGTGGGTTGATACTATCCACCAGCCACTCTCTGCTGCTGCAGAGCCCTGCCATGCCCTGATAAAAGATCTGCAGACAGCATCCCAAGGAGGCAGCTCTGCCCTTTTCTGGATCCTTTCTGTACCATCCACCCTCAATTCTTCCTGCCACGGTCCCAGGCAGCAGAGCCCAGAGACAGGGATCTGGATCTTGTTGGACTGCAGGAGGATGCTCCGTTCTGCTGGCTTTGCTGCCTGGGACTGCAGCCTGGAGAGGAATGCTCCAGCCCCCAGGGGGAGGAGTGTGAAACCTGCAGGGCAGAAACCTTTTTGCTTGACTGACCCAGGAGCAGTGAGCAGCAGCTGAGTTACATTAATGCTGCTGTTATTTACCTATGGCTTTGGGGGTTGGGTTTGTTTTTACGACTGGCTGTCCATAGGGATGCTGATGCCTTCCCACGATATTCCAGCCAGGAGCTGCTGTTCTCCTTGCACAGAGGGGACTGGCTGGCCATTACTGGAGGCACAATTTAATCTTTTTATTCATCTTTTTATTTATTTAATCTGGGGTTTGTCGCTGATAGGAAATTCTGAAGGGCCACTAACCAGTGGGATGAAGATAAATCACCTCTGCTTAGCACCAGTGTGAATGCCACTCTTTCTGCAGCCTCATGGCACAAGTTTTCCCCTGAATTGTGTGATTGAGATTCACAGAGTGAGGGACACCACAGGAGGGTAAAGGAGGGCATTGTATGTTTATAAAGACTGGTTTTACTCCAGAGATAAATCTGCAGTGCATCACTGTCTTATTATATCCTTCCCTTACATATGGAAATTATTGAATTTCTTTTGCCTCATTTAATTCTTTTTAATCCCTTTTCTCTCTTCTTGCCTTCTGGTGATAGCTTTTGCTTACTAATTGTCCAAGGCTGACACCCAATGGGAAGCATTATGCTCTAATGCTCACAGAGCCACATCCACTTCCCAAGAGCTGCTGGAGAAGGAAACCTCAATTATGGAAAATAATTTTCTTTTCTCCTTCTGTGCTGCTGACAGGCCTAGGGCATTAGCTGTGCTTATTTTAGGGCAAGTGAAATGGGATTAACATTTGCTTGCTTTCAACTATTTTGTAGAACTTTGGGATGGGGAAGTGCTCACTTCAATCCCACACAAAATAATTCAGCACTGCCCAACACTTGCACCGAGTGCAAATCTGGAGTGCTGTGGTCTGACCCCACACACAACACGCAGCTCCCAGGAGTTTGTGTCCACCCAGCTACAAACAAACTCCACGTACAACCTGTGTGAAGAGTCACCCAGAGGGGGAAGCATTTCCACCACTGCCCCAAGGTAATTCTGACTCAGTTTGACCATGAACTGCAAAAACTAAATATGCATTACAGGCACAAGAAGAGCAGAGGAGCCTGCTTACAAAATATGTGGATTATTATCATCTGAAAATCCCAGCAGTGCATTATGCAGCAGACTTGATGGCAAAGTCTGAGTGGGAGATAAAGTACAGGAACCTAAAAGATGTTATTAATGCAATTAATTAGTTTTTGTTTCTTTGTGCCGTGTTTGAAAAAAACAAAAGAAAACAAAACAAAACAGCCAGGCAGAACTTTAACATGAAAGAGATCCTCCAGGAGACAAATTAATCAGCATTATGATACTCCAAGTGATTAAGATAAAACACATGGAGGCATAATGACAATACCAGAATTAGTGAAATCAAAATTTCTCACTCCAACTCAAAATGTTATTAAAAATATTAAAATACATTCGTGTACTTTATTTCAAGGATTCACAGTCCAGATCTAAATGTCTTAAAAATTTGGGTTTTCTTCTCCCACCTGGGTTGTTTATTTCCAAAAATTTTCCTGTGTTCAGAAATTAGGAGTTTCCTCCTGACAAAGAACAGAAAATGAAGGTCTGATAGACACCCTTTGAAGCAAGAAGGCAGATTATTATCTTTAGCTTCCGAGCTGCTTTATCAGATGGTAAAAGCTGAACTCGGAAAACCCAGAGTTCCATGAGAAAACCGAGGAAATTCAAATATATCACTACTCCATTGGGTAGAAACTGTGTGCCAAGTCAGGGCCCAAAGCCTTCAGAAGCCAAAATCTGAGCCCAGTGTGTGCCCCTGAGCTGAAAGCAGAGGTACAGAAGCACTCAGGCATCTCCAGCCAGGGTGAGCATCAAACAAACCAGGGAGGGACGGACAGGAGGGGCTGGGAATGGACAGAGAGCTCCTTCCACTGAGCACGGCCAGAGGGACAGACACAGCCCTGCCCAGGCACCAGAGCAAACCCAGCACTCAAATGTCTCTCTTCATTATGGCAAAGCACACACAGAGCAAGTTTTTGGAATGCAGAGAGCAAGCAGAAAGAGGAAGACGGATAAGTAACAAAGCAGACAGGCGATTTTAACGAAGAGCAAGAGGGGAGCAGAAAAAGCTCCGCTCCACGCCCAGGCTGAGCCTTGCAGAGGCTGATTTTCACTAAACCCCTGGATGTTACTGATGTTCTCTCCCCCAAACAGCACCAAACATTTGGCTTCTGCAGCAATGGCAGAAACTGCAGCAATGGCAGAAACTGCAGCAATGGCAGAAACTGCAGCAGGTTAAACACGAGGCTATTCCCTACCTCTGGAAAACTGCCACGTAACAACAAAGGAGAAAAGAGCTCTGCAGCCGCCTTTAAGGGTCTGATAACAGAGGAGGACTCCTCATAAAACATCTTTTTAACCTGAACATCCAGGTGGGAGAACTGCCATGTGATCCCATTCTGACCTTTACTGCCAAATGTGAATGATCTCCACAGAGCACTGATCTGTTCACTACAGTTATTGCTTTTTTTTTTTTTAACAAATCACTTTGGGGGAGGTTTTTTTAAACTTATTAATGCTTTACTCTTCTATCTGTTGCCTCTGAAAATTTGTCTTTGTGTTTCAGGGGTTTTCCCTTAGAATGGCAAAGAAAAGCTTGTTCTGATGTATTAACAAGTATCAGCCAAAGTCTAAAGGATATAAGGCTGTATCCTACTCTGTATAAATCAATTTCTTCCTGGGTATCATGACAGAGTTACAGAGATTCAACCCAGCAGAGTTTTGCTTTACAAATAAAGAAAAGCTACCCAAAGCTTTGCTGACCCCCACTCTAAATGAGCCAGTAGTGACAATCCAAATGCTCCTCACAGCTTTTCATGGCAGATGTTAATGAAGCTGCCGAGCCAGAAAAGCTGAAGGCAACCCAAGATTTAACCCAAGATCTGATGGTGGTTGTGAGGCAGAGCAGAAGGGGTGGCTGTGCCTCCGGGGCACCTCTGTGAAAGCTGCAGGTTTTTCATCTGAATGTGACCTGCTTTGCAGGGTTTGGGGATGCTCTGGGCATCTGCAGCATTTCATGTTCAGCCCTGTTGAGTTTCTATAGGTTTTGCCTGCAGCAGTTGGACAAATGGAACCTAGTCACACCATCAGCAAAGAGCAGAGACTACAGCCAGCCCTCTCCTCCTGTGATGGCGAGGGAAATTGCACTTTTAAATAGTTATTGTCTTATTCTTTCTCATTTCTGAGTACCTCCCTGTGCAGTAAGTGAAGGCATGGACTCACCAAGGGGACAGAGATGGAGGTGAATGAACTGAGAGCAGGAGGAAGGACTGGCTCTCATGTGGGGAGCATTTTCAGTCTCCCCCACAGGTGACTTTCCAGCAGGAGCATCGCTGTGGTGGGGTTTGATTTGCCTGTAATGGCAGAAGAAATTCTGCAGCTCTGACACAGCCGAGCTGCACACGGTGAATTGTAACTGCACCTACCAATTAATGAGGATGCACTGCAATTAGTGCTGCCTTTTATCAGTGCTGCTCTGGGAGTTTGTCAGGCACAAGATTCACCTATAAGACCAAACTCGACTTCGAGTTACACAAGTCTAAAATGAGAGGAAACAACAGGCAACAGTGCAACACTAAGGAACAGCCTGGAATAATCCCTTTTTAAGGGACAACAATCCTGTGAAGAGCTGACTGATCCACTGGAGGAAGAACATGTTATTTTGTTAAGCACTGAGATAAAGCTGAAGAGTCCCAAATTCCTGCAGATCCTGCAGCTGTGGTGGTTTCCAAGGCTCTGATCGACCAGCCAGGCCAGTTAAGCCCTGCCTCTGACACAGCCCTCAACCCCAGGTGCCTTGGGCAGGCCAGCCCAAGACAAACACTTGCAGGAGGTAAACCAGAGCATTTAACATCCTGCTGGGTGTTATCTGCTCTTGCATGCAGAGCAAAGTGCTCAGCGCTGTTTGCCTTCAGAGAACATTCCTAGAGGCCAAGGAAAACTGCCCCAAAGGTGAATCCAACCCTCCCCTACCCAGAGCTCTCTTTCCTTCAGGCTTTGACTCGACTCCCTCATTTCAGCAGGATTATTTCCATATTTCCACTGATGTGCACGTTATGACAGAATACAGGAAGCCCCTTCCCAAACTCGAACAAGAGCAAACTGATGCCCAAGCTAAAGAGGAATTGTGAGCTCTTATGATGACGTCGTACACCTCTCACTCCTCAACACTGACAGCCAGTCTCTGGCAGAGTCAAAATACTGGCCTAAATTAACATACTTCTCTCTTCTAGGTGAATTGTATTTATTACTGGACTGATCCTATACATACTGACCCGACTTACAAAGGCATCTTTGGGGCTGGCTGCTCTGGTGTGCAGTAACTGCTCCCTGTTCAGCCTTCTCTGTAAAATTGGGAAGCCTCAGCAGCAACACCCTTGTCTGGCCACTCAACCAGGAGTTAAACTGGGGAGTAGTTCCAACACCTTAAAATTCTGAGGGTGAACTGAACAAACAAAGTAGCGGTTTTTTTGTGCCCCAAAAGACCCCACAGATCATCTTTTATTGGAGCACTTGCATTAAAAAAAGAACATGCATAGGAGCAGCACTAAACATGCATCATAGCTGGTGTTTCAGGGGTTCAGAGTTAAGCTGAGCCTTGCCCTGAACACTGCTGACTGTTGGAGGCTGCACTTCCCCCATGGGCCTGATTAATTGAGCTCCTGCTCTGTTTATTGTTTGCATCCAAATTATATTAAGATAGGAGTGGAAACAGCAAGAACAGTATTACAAGAATGCCTGGCTGTGAGACCAGGAAAAATAACTCAAGCACTTGTGATCACTGATTATTACATTTTCAGTGCTGCTGAAGGGAACTTTTGAAGTATGTTTACAATCATCTCCAAGTTCTATAAATATTGCTTTATTATTGACTTTGTGCCATGAATCCAGTACTGATGAAAATATTCCCCCTTCCCCCTGCCAATGGCAAATCAGCACTCTTGCTTTGCCTGGCCTTTGTGCAGCTCTAGAATTTGTAGGAATGAGAGTTCAATGGCTTAAAAATAATGAAAAGAGTGTGAAGAAAACAGCTTCTGCCAGAATGAAAGAATGGTACGAGATTTAAGTGCTAGGTTGTGCTTACATAAAAGCACAGAAAGAACACAGCTCCCAGTCTTGCAGCTGTTTGAAAACTGCCACTTGTAAAGAGAAAACCTTGTTAAATATGGCCAGGTGGAAAAAAACGTTTAGCTGTCCATCATATTTACAAAAAAAATATTAAAAATACCTGTTACAATCCATTGAAATGCTCAGTTGATATTAAAGAAGGAATACAAAATATAAATACTTATTTTATATAAAATAAAAGGTCTTTATAAACAAAGAGCAGGAATGTGTTTGCCAAATCCCCATTTCCCCTTAACCAATGGAATGCCATAAACCCCTCTGGGACAGGAACTGATAACATTCCAAATAACTCCACAGGGGTGAGCACCACCGGCGGGGCTGAACGCTGGGACTACACAGGGACACAAACTCCTGAGATGGGGGCTGTGCTAGGGACCCCTTCACAGCGAGTTAAAGACTAACTGCAGTTACAGTCCCCTTCTTTTGGCCTAAATGCTACAGATCAAATATATTAGAAATGCTAATAGTTAAGAGAAATCACAAATAGCCAAAGTCTTTAAAACCATTTAAGTCATTTCAGTTCCATACAGAATTGAATTGGGATGGGACTATTAAAAACTTCCAATTCCTTCTGCAGTTTTGTAAATTGATCTGAAAAGAAACATGTCTTCTGCGATGAGAGAAGCAAAGATCAGTTGTTAGAAGTGCTGAGCTCTGATGATAAAAAGTGCTGCATCTCTTGCTTACAGGTGGTTCAAGCCCCACAGCCCATACAGGCAGGGAATCTCATCTCTTTTCCACAACTAGCAGAGTTTCTCTGGAAGAGCTTAGGCCAGCAGCTGTGCCCAAGGTGATGGGAAGGCAGGGCATGGTGCCAGGGGACCATTATCCCAGCTTAGGGAAGCTGATGTGGAGGTGGCAGCAACTGGAACAAGAACCTTAAGGTGAATTTGATGAGAAGGTTGGAGCTGAATATTCTGTGATGTTCTTACTCATTACCTCATGAACAAAGTCACGCCCAGCAAAGAGGGTGTGCTGGCAATGCTGTGCTGAGTGTGGGCTCCATGAGCTACCTGAGAAAGGCTTTTATTACCCCTGCTGCGATTTGGGTTTTATTGACTAACTCCTAAAGGCTGCATTTCCCTTGCCAGAGTGGCTGTGGCATTACAGCAGAATCCCACCCCTGAGAATCTTCAGTCTCAGTATAAAACACAGCAAAGAGGACAGAAAAGACACAAAGAAGGCGTTTACTCTGCTGTTTCTACCCCCAGTCCAGATGACTGCAGTTCTCCAGGGATATCAGGGAGGGTAAGAAGGATCTGAGAGAGAAAAAGTGCTTTCAGTGCCTGTGTCTCCCTCCCTTCCCCAGCCTGGATTTCCAACCTGCACTCAGCTTTATGTGGTGCTCAGGCATTAGGAGCAAACGCTTCCAAGCGGTTTAGTGCCAACACAAGGCAAACAGAGACAAAGGCAGAGCCAGAAAACTTTGGGCTTGGCTCGTAGATTATTCAGTGCATGAAGCTGAGGCTCAGCTGAGCTTGGAATAAATGTGAGAGGCAGTTCAAGGACAAAAATGCTGCGTGCAATGGCCTGGCTCCAGTTAACCCTTCCCCTCCAGGAAAAGCAGTCCTGGCTGTTTGAGTGTCACAGCAGATCTGCAGTGGACAGTGGGTTTCTCACCATGGACCTAATGAAAGCACAGCCAAGTTAAACTTGGATACTCTTGGGGGGAGAGGCTTTTATTTTTTAAACCATTCTTTTCTCATGGGAAGGTTTCTGGAGTTTACTCTGAATTTCTCATTTCTTGCCCGAGAGCAGCAGAGCAAAGCACAGGTAGTTTGCAGCAGAGTTTTGGGGAAGTTCGGAGGTTGATGTCAATTTGCTGCTAAGCTTGTTACCATTTAGCTTAATTGTCCCTCTAAATATGAAGCAGAATGACCTAATTTCCAGTTTACAAGGAACTTGCACAGCTTCCTGCCTTTGCTCAGAGCCATGTCCCACACCCATCCCACTGTGGGAGAGAAAGAAAACAGAGATTATCCTCAGTCACTCGCCCACACTGGATCCATCAAACAACATTTAAACCAACCCCAGAGACACGAGGACATGGCAGAGTCCCCTTGAGTCAGAAGCAAAGGTGGGGACTCCAGTGTTTTTTGCCAGTTGTAGTGTTTGGACCAACGCTGCTGGATCAGGTTCTGCCTCACCATCACAGGAATCCTCCTTTCCCAAGCAATCTCCACACACCTCCCCAGCCCACAAATCCCCCTGCTCATCTCTTTAATACATACCTTGTCTACTTTTTGCTACATTTATTGGCATTTAGTTCAAGCCTGCATGTTTCCCAAAAGATTTCCTGTTTCTGTAGCAATACATCTTCATCTGGCAGTTCTGCCTTTGACCTTGCTCCTGTCTCTTACAAGAGCTTGGCAGGCACCTACAGCACCCTGGATTCCTTTATCACACCCCACACTCCTGTCTTTGTAGGTGATTCACCTCCCATCTTGAATATTAGCTTTCATTCAATAACTAGAAAAAGAAATCAGTTAAAAGAGCAGAAATGGCTTGGCTGCCTCAAATCCCAGCACAAAAAAAAAGAAAGCCAACAAATGGCCAGCTTCATAATTTAGCTTCATGCAATTAAGATTTCCAATCGTTGTTTGTAAAGAAGAACATTACCAGATATTATCAGGAAATACACTAAATTTAAGCAACCACCAGTGAAAAATTCAATGGAGCAATCAGAAAATTCTAAACTGAGGAAATAATATTAAGAAACCAAACCAGTGCATATGAAAATCATGGTTGTGTAAGTGATTGGTCATATTCCCCTGTGGGTTGTGTCACAGGGTTATGACTTGTACTGAAGACAGATGAATCTCTGAACTCTGAGAAACCTGAACCAGCTTTTTAAAGCTGACTCCTCATTAATTGCAACAAAGCCACAGCAAGAAAAAAGCCACAGCAGAGAGTTGTCGTAGAAGAATAATAAGAAAAACCTCACTGTATGAGAACAAAAAAAAAAATAGCAATCTGTGATTGAGCTGAGTGGCTCAGCGAAACAGAGGGAAGCTGCTGACAGATCAGCCTGATATTTGCAGGATGCACAGCCCAGTTTGATGGCAGATGGGAAAGCGGAAAGTTAATGACAGACGAGATGGATGCAGCTCTTGGTTGGGGAGCTGCTGTTTACATCATGTGAGAGACTCAAGTTCCCAGCCAAGGATAAGCAGGAAAAAACACTTGATAAGGGGAAAAAAACCAAAAAACCACTCAATATGTGAGAAATTACTTTAATAGATTTCTGTGATTGCTCTCTGCTCATTCAAAGTGGATGATCTGAGTTTTTCCCTCAAAGAGGGTTTTTGCAGAGGTCTAACACAACTCCCCACTCCTCTCCCTATAAAACACTGCTCCTGGTAATCACTGTAATCAACGAAGCAACAGGAAAATGGATGGGATAAGCCTTTCAGGGAGTCTGGGATGGGTAATTGCTGACTGATATAAACCCATCTCGTGTCCCCAGGAGTCCCACTGAAGAACATGCAAACTATGCATGATGTCAAGAACGGAAACTTGCCTTTTTTTCTTTTTTTAAAGATTGTAGAATTCTACTGATTTCAAACCGGTTTGCAATTTCCTGGCGTTTTTAACACTTGCTTTCTGAAATGACCCAGTGGGGCAAGATTAATGTGCACCATGCTGATAGACACAGCACTGTTTTGACTTGATAATGTCAAGGTCTGTGCAAAAGCAGCAGTGACATTGTGCACAACACATTTCTGAGTTGTTTTCGAGAGGCATCTTGGTCTCTGCATTGTAAGAGCATCCTTTTAGAGAGAGTGCAACATTACAGCTCAGGGCAAGCCCTTTGAGGGGGTTTGTTAGGGAGACACATTACCTGGCTCTTGCCTAAAATAGCTCAGAGAGGAAAGGCAAAGGCAGCCCGGGGAGCTGCACTGCTGCAGGGCAGCAGGGACATGGGAAGGTTGGAATTTCACAGTGACACTTCCAAATGCTTCTTCAGAAAACCTTATTGCTGAGCTTTGGAAAGGAGCAGAGCAGGTCAAGGTTTGCAGCAGGTTTCTGGAGTTTGAACTCATTCCTGAACTATGTTCTGACACCAACGTTAATTAGAAAATGCTGGTGTAGGAAATATAAAAACAATTTGTCAGACATACCAAATAGTGAGAGTTTTTATGGAAAAGTGTGCCTCACAAAGAATTCAGGACAGCATGGTTTGTTTTCCTTCCTCCCCTGATCATCCAATTTGGTACGTGCCTGTGCTCTGCGGCTTGACTCAGTTATTACAGAAAACAAGAAAGAAATTTGTCCTGGATGTACTTTACTAAATTTTCTTAATTGTACTTTTTTTTTTAGGTTTCTGAAATATTCCAAGTGGTTTGTAGAGAGACTGTGCAGGTTGTCCCTTGTGTTCCTGCATCCATTCAACACCCGAAAAGGGGAGTGTGCAGAGCAGTAGATTCCCATCTGATAAATACCAAGTTCTCTAACTCAGGCTGTCTACACAATACTGACAGATCATGAATGCAAAATAACACTCAAGAGATCTCTCAGAAATCAATAAACGCAATCAGCTGGAATCTTAGCACTGCCTACAATGAAAGGGAAAGTGATGAACACTATAAGGTTATTTGGTGATTTTAAAGGGAAAACAGGAAAGAGCCCCCAAATGTTTTCCATGGGCTGGGGAGTGGAGGAGAAGGAAAAAGTCAGTACAAAAACCTAAATCAACTCAATCTCAGATAATGTAGCCTTAGAAGTGTGAAGAGACAGAGGATGGAACTTCACCTCACAGCCTGGCTGAAATGGTTTCTCACTGTCAGTGACCAGTCCCAGGTGGTTCAGGAAAAGGGAAAAGAAGATTTTTTTTTTTTTTTTTTTAACCTTCTAAGTAAGGATGGAGCAATGAAAATGAGATCCAGACCTGGTAGCTCCAGTCAGTTGTGTCTGGCTTACAGAAAACCAAACTTAGACACTTCACCCAAGGTACCAGTGAATGAGAAAACAGAGATGAAAGCTGTGGGTTGATGGTATTTGCTAATTTGAGCAGACTGCAATGACTCGAAATTCAGAAGTGGGATTTGTTAATAATAATACTGAGCTTCCTTTGAATCACTGATCACAACAGGAGCACCATCTGATCAGAACCATCCCAAGGAATTCTCACAACCATTAGCTCTTCTGCACAAAAATGACTGATGTCAACAAAAGTTAAAATGCCCCAAAACAAGCTCCCTCACACCATTCATCTTCCAGATGTTCAGAGGGATTCCACCCCAAGCCAGGGAGGCACTTGGGGCAGGCAGTGGCACTTCATGCACCCAAAGAACAGCATCAGAAGCAAGAGAGGGAACGGGGCAGGCGCTCCTGGCAAGGATGACAGGTAGGAGACAAATCTGTCCCCTGGATCTTTGGGAACACCAGGAATATCAGTTTACAGTGAGGAACTGGAAGGCCTGCCCCACAGCACATCTTCATGCCACATGCATCAGCCCAGCTGTCTGATTGCACTTCAGTCACTCCTTCCAAACACATTTTTACATCAGCCTTGGCTCCTCCATCAGGACATTATCCAGGCATCCCTCCAGTGCCTCCCTCTCCATTTTACGTTGGAAAGAGTAGCAGCATTGGAATGAGGAATTTGCTACTGCAGGAAGGCCCTGAAAGAACAGAGCCTCGAAAGCAGCCTCGCCAGTCTCCCCAAAGTGCTGCCCACTCTCCCCCCTGTTCTGTCCCATCATCACACTGCTACAGAAAAGGTTTCCCCAGTGCTGGTGGCTTAAAGACAGCCTCATCATTTACCAAAGGAATAATTTTATGGAAGTTATAAGGAGCTACCACTTGGTAGAGTTACCAAGTGGCTCAGTTTCAATTCTGGAGTTTTCCAATTCCATATGTTCTTAATAACTGCATTTCCACACCAGCTGATATTTGGTTGCTGCAATTCATTTGCAAACATGATTAGAAATTCAGCCAAGATTAATCTTTATTTTTCACTCAACTACCTTCAAACAAAATCACCTACAGCGATGTGTATGGTAATCAACCCACGCTAAAAAGCTTAGAAATGGGGAAAAAACACGAGTAAAAGGTAAAAGTTATTAAAATTTGAATTATTTCTTTTCTACAAAGTTTTGAGATAGTGCTCTTTAACTTTGGATATGGCAATTCCTCTGCATCTGCTCCACCTGAGGTGAATAAATAATTGACAGTTCTTTGACAGCCCTTTAGAAACAGCACATGAAATACATAAATGAGATGTTACAGGATAATAGCAAGCCTCCATACCACAGACATGAAAGGGAGTTTGCTTGCAATCTGGAGTGTGGAGGCTCAGCTGTGTTTGAAATCACTGCAGGGAAATATTGGGACAGCCAAGTTCCCCAGGGAATGCCGATCCCTGGGGGCTGCAGGCAGAGCCAGCAGTCACTGCCTGGGGTGCAGCCTTCCCCCCACAGCCACAGCCACCCCCCAGGGATGCCCCAAGGCAGGAGAGGGGCCAGAGCCCTCTCAGGCACACCTGGGAGTTCTCAGAGCAGCTATGAAAGGCCATGGTTTGCACTGTAAACCAGTTGTGGACTCTTAGCAGCCTTATCACAGCACACTGGGGACTGAACTCCTCCACATGCACCTCCCTGGATACAAACAGCTCCTGGGGCAAGCCACAGCCCAAAGAGAGCGGTGGGGAGGGTGGGGAGGTTGTCCTGTGCTTCACAGAGATGGTGGTGGGAAGCATCAGCAGCATCTGTTGGTTCCTATGGATTGGGAGATGGAAATCCTGCAGAGCAGCATCTGTGCAGTGCACACTGATCACACAGCACAGGATCCACTCCATGGCGCTGGCTCTGGCCTGAGAAATGCTGGGAGAATCCCAGATGAAATAAAATACTTTGGAAGGAGGCTCGTTGTTCTGAGGATTGTATTCCTTTTTTTTAGCATGGCACACCCAGATACACAGAAAAGGCAAAGGTGAAGATAGATACAGGGTTTCATTTTCTCCATGGGAGCTTCTCTGGGTTCAGGCAAGTTTATTTCCGTGGTTCTTAAGGCCACTCCTGGTCCTGACCAGGATTCTAGCTGCTACCACTCAGTTCCAAGTTACATCACCAATCTTTGGCCCAACAACAGTAGGGAAAAGTCCCTAAAAATATGTTTCCAGTTGTGGGAGTGACAGGGAATCAAACCTTCCTGGAGCTCTTCTCTCTGGTTCCCAAGGGTGTGCAGGCTGAGGGGATAAGTGGCTCAGATAAAATAACAGGGAAAATGTTACTTTAACAGAGAAGGCACCAGCACATTCACTGCAGGCAGAACCAGAGCTGCTCTTCCCAAACAGAATCCTACAATCAAGGAGACTGCTCAGTGACACTAACAAGAGTTGATTTGAAGCTACAGAACTGAACACTTTCTTCTTCCTAAAGCTGTCTGAAGAGGATTAGGGCTGCCATGCAAACGTGAGAGAGCAAGGAGTGCCTGCAGACCCTCAGTGCAGGGGGGAAACAGCGATGGAGAACTCGCTGTTCAGAGGCTGAGGTCCATTCTGTCAGCTGGGCAGGTCACAGCTCAGCAGGGTTTGTACCTGCTTCACCTGGCAGCAAAGGTGGGAAGCCCACGGAGCAGGAATGCTGGGGGCCTTGCTTCCCCTGCACTCCTGTCCCAGGGTCCTTCCCAGCAGCAGAGCTTGTCCTGAGTGTCCACCATGAGCCAAACAAAAACACGCTCAGGTTTTGTTCCCTCTGAGCCCAGTGCCAGGAGAGCTCTCCTGGCCGGATCCCACCCTCACAGTTATCCTGCTGTAGGAAGAGGACTTCTTGTTTTAAATCTCCCAGAATTATATCTCAGAGGGTGACAAACCCAACGTGCAGGGATCTGATGCGCCAAGTGAGCTCTTTCAGCAGGGTCTGTGACCCAGCAACACCTGCAGGGCACCCAGACAGCGCCCCAGCAGGGCTCTGCCAGCAAGGTGGACTGGGAAAATGTTGCTTTTCCTTTGGATGTGAACTGAACACGATGTTATTTCAGAAGTGATAAAGATCAGAGAGGGGCAGCATCAGGAAGATGAGATCTGACTCCCTGACTCATTCAGGCTGGAAACTCCTATTGATTCCCCCTTTCATCACAGACAGCCCATCTGTGCTCAGTTGAGTTTGGGTCAAAGCACCTGCAAGCGTTTCATTATTTAGACAAGTTAACCCACTTAAACAAAAACGTGATCAGCCATCACAGGGTGATTTGAATGACATAAATCCTCCAAACACTGAGCAAACAATGACAAAAAGCAGACTCTGCTGATAGTGAGTGTGCAGCAACAACAGGCGTCCAACATCAGCCACCATTTACTTATAAATTATTTGTTCCAGCATCTACTAATGTGAATAGGAACACATGACCTGCAATCGTTGCCTTGGGAGCTTGGAAACTCCTGGGTCTTCCAGTTTGCAAACCTCAGAGTTTTGCAGCTCTGGAGCAGAGCCTGGGATGATGAATCTCAGTCTGTCAGGGATGGCCCAGTTGTTGTGTGTTGCCTCACAGACACTCCAGAAGGAGCCACACACCCCACTGTGACCTGCAGGCCAGAGGTGGAAACCTGCCCAGCTCACTGGTTCTGACTAAACCTGAGAAGGAAAGGGAATTTCTATTTCCAGGGAAAAAGTTAATTTCCAAGTCTGTTCTGTAGATGTGTTCCAAAGAAAAGCACAAGAATACATTTGAATTTTTTTCAGTTAAATAAAAACATTTTATGATAATTTTGAATTTTTTTTTCAATATGGAAAAAATATCCATTGAGAGGTCATTTCAAAATAGAAATTTATAATGCTCTTTTCCAATATATCTACGATGGTCCCTTTGATCTGTGAGTAATCACAACAAAATAAAAAAATAAAATAGGAGTTCCATGAAACACCCAAATTCTGGAAAAAGGGAGAGTCTGGCAGCTGCTAGAAAAAGAACTTTAATAAGCTCTGATCTACTAAGTAAAACTCACCTTTCAACAGCCAACTAAGCTGGCAACTGTTGAGAGGATGAATTTGTAGAAATATGAGAGCTTCCAAAAAGAAGTGAAGCAGGACACCCAGAAAATGTCCATAAATCCTGCTCACAAATCCCATTGTGGAATCCAGAGCAAATACTGATGGACAAGCTACTGAGAGCTGGGGTTTTGTGGAGAAATGGGGATTCAGATAGAAACCAATTAAGGTCTGCAGAGTTGAGATAAAAGTTTTGTCACTATTGAACCTCAGATATAAAATTGCAGAAAGTGATAATGGCTTACTTTAATGTAATAAAGAGCACAAAGGTTCTTACTAATTGAGTAAGAAGAGCAATTAACCTCGTGGTGCATCAATAATTCAGGCCTGAATTATTTGTAAATTAGGTAATTAGGATGCTTTAGGTTTAATACACCAGCCAAGTAAACCTGGGTTTCCCAGGAGTCTGGAAAAGGGCAGAATCTTGAGGAATTTTTTAATTTCACTGATATTATATAAAAATGAAGCACATATTATGTTAGCCAGCAAAAGAACACACACAACCAGTTAGCCCAGTTTGCAAACACACATGACAATCTGGATTTGCAGAGCTTTTCTTGTCAAAGCTGTATCTTTCTTTAATACTATTTTTTTCAATATACACTAGTTCCTCTAATAAAAGTAACTTCTATTCAGTAGAAGAAAATCCAAGTACAGAAAAACTATTTAACAAGCCAATTCTAGCTTGACCTCGTTCTACCTGGGAAAAATATGGCCAGGTACAAAGAAATCCAAACCTTTCTCTGTAAGAGGAACATTCTTCTGCAAGCCAGCTGTGGTCCACAGCCACCCTGACATCCTCTCTGCCCTGCTGGACATGTCCTTTGCGTGGTAAATAGGCAGGAGCACTAGGAAAGAATTCGTTGATATTTTCTGATAGCTGAAGAGGACTTTGCACAAGTTACGCACCTCAGAATAGCTCAGCGGATGCAAGAAAATGATTTAAAGGCCATAGATTTAAAGGCCACAGGGGAATGGTTTTATCTGAATACCAGTCTTGATATTTCACTTAAATATAATCGCTTCGTGTTTGACTCTGATAGCTAAGGTGACTTTTTTCCTCCCTTATCCAACTCCATGAAAGGGTCCCTTGGGTATTCCTATATTCCCAGGAACCTTTGTTAATTGGGTAATTCATGTGCTGTTGTTGCTCCAAGACCATTGCTGGCACTTGTGGTTATGCAAAAGCATTTAAACATTCTAACATTGCTGCAGGAGCTGATTCTGAAAGTTGCTGTGAACACCCCAAGCAAAGCTGTGGGAAGGAGCAAGCTTGGCCACTCGGGATTTTGTGGAGAGGAACAACACAGAAAGATGAACAGGGGAAAAGAGCCTCCTTCTAAATTTGTACCAAATCATTTGCAGTGCCCGTCCAGCTCTCTGCACAGTGACCTTGTGCTGTCCAAGTTCATGGGTCTTCAGAAGAAAACTCATGAAAATTAATGAGCGCTGGTCAGCACACCTCCCTTCACGGGACACACGCAGGGTGTGGTACAGGAGCGATTCCTGCCTATCCCTGACTGGGAATCGGCTCACAGCACATTGCCCTGGAGGTGCCGTGCAGGTGAATCCCAGCAGAGTCACCTGTGGCCAGGGGTGTGAGGGGTTAAAGGGCTGGTGAGACCGAGGACCCGGAGAAGAGTAAACAGGGAGGCAGCAGGGCAGGGATTTCACCCAAGAATACTGACTGCAGGGGCCTTCTTCAAACACCAACAAGGGTGTGATGGTGGCCTGTGGCAGACAGCCCCCTCCCATCCTTTGTTCTATAAATATAAATCAGCAAGGGCTCCAGATTTGCTGCCACCTGGCAGCCACCCCTCCCTGCTGCTTTGCTCAGCCTGCTCGGCCCCGTGGACATCAAGCGTTTTTATAGCGTTTCAAAAATGCGAATCTCCTCGGCAGGTTTCAATAACACCGGCTAGTTCAAACAGCCCACTGGTAAATATTTCCACTCCTCTCATCCAGTGAAGAACAGGAAATTAAATAATTTGTGCTCATGCCCTTCCACCACTCAAGTTTGATCAGCTTCTTGGACTTGTGCTAAATGAGTGCAACTTTGTTTCTGCCTTTAGCTTTCCATTTCATTATTTAGAGCCCCTTTCAGTAGAATCAGCTCCCCCACCTGCTAAGAGAAAGGCCAAGCAAACAGTACATCCTCCCTAATAAGCAAATCCTCATGGCAGCTTGGGGTAAGAATTCAGCTGCAGATATATCCATTGAGCAAACAGATATTCAGGGCTATTTTTGAACTTTTCGTGCCCTGCTTCCAGCACAGACCAGGTATTGGAACTCTTTCTTTCTGCTAATCTGCCCGCCAGCACCCGCCTGCCTAGCGGCGCATGTGACAACCAGTGGACGCTCGCTAAGGGTGTGCCAGCGCCTGCACTCCTTACCCACATCCAGACACTCCCTGGGATCAGGAGACTGGCACCCACTGGAGCAGCTCCCTGTGCCATGGCGAGCCTGGTGCCTGCAGCAAAGCCCCTCTCCCACGGCACGGAGTGAGCACAGCCCAGCTGGGCTGGTGGATTCCCCCACGCCAGAGCAGAGGAGCCACACGGAGCCACCGCCTCCACACCTGCTCCTGCGCCTTGGGGTGAGGTGTTCTGGCACAGACGCTGCTGGCTGAACCTGCACCCGGCCTCAGCACTGGGAGCACTGGGAGAACTGGGAGAGGACACCCCACTGGGACTGCAGAATCAGGTTAGACCCGTGGGTTGGTGCTGAGGGGAAGCATCAGCCCCGCCGGGCTGGAGCCGGCTCCCTGCAGGCGCTGGGCACTGTTCCTGCGCCACGCTCAGCAGCACGTCCTTTATCATCTTATCCCTGTCCAGATTTTCTCCAGCGGGCCTCAGATAGCAGATCTGAATGTGAAAACTATCAGATCATTGCTTTCCTGACAAATGGAACAGCAGATAACTTTCTAAATATAGAAGAGGCATTGGTGTAGTACAGACCAGCCTGCTACACATGCCTTAAAAAATTTCCATGGCGCAGAGATGATGTGAAGGAAAAATTACGGCCAGCACTGGGCTGGATTTGTTGGTCCAGTATCTCTGCATAGTCAGTTGAGGGAACCGACTCCAAATTTTAGCTCCTCACCATCAGATCCTTGGCCCTTTGAATCCCAAAAACCTCCATGAGATTAGGTGATTGGTTTCCCAGCTTTTGAACTGGCAGTGCTCCTTAGGCAGGGCAAGAGAAAAGAAAAATAGGTTTCGTTCAGAGAAGTTTCTCAGAAAGAATGGACAGAAAAAGGAAATATCACTGCCACGAGCTGGCAGAGTACGTTTAACACGACACCTAATCCCAGGGGTCAGGTAAACCTGCTGTTCTACCAGAAAACCCATTAGCAGAAAGGAGACATCCCCTCAACCCATCCACAGAGAGGGTTAATGAGGTTCCTTAATTAGGTGCAATGGAGAGGGGATTTTGGAATTTCATATTTTAGCTCTGCAGTCAAACAAGACCTCACCACCCTTGGGGCATTGTCTCTAACAAGGTACAGCAATGTGAATAAATCCACAGCCACAGAATCTAACAGGGAGAAACCAGAGCCGGCCGGTTTGGAAGCTGCCACCACTGAGACCATTTACAATCTGCAGCTTGAGTTTTGCCAGACTTAATCTTCTTCACATCACTGTCAGCGCTGAATTTCCCTTATTGGGCTGCATGTCCCCAGCCTGGCAGGGGCTCCATGTCCAGGTGCCAGCAGGAAACTGCTGCATGCGGAAAACCTTCCTGGGAGGGAGTTGGATGGCCGGCAGAGGGAAAACATCCCACTCTCCTGGCCAGAGGGCCCACGCTGCAGCTGAGCTGAACAGAAAGATGTGAATGCTTTGGATCCTCACTGGAATCAAAGCAAAGCTCTCTCAGGGCATGGGATCTGCAACCTTCAGCAGGACAAAGGTGCAAGAGCTCGCTGTCAAATCTCATGTTGGGGCTTTCTGTGCTCCACCTCTCATTAGGAGAGAGAAAACTCTTATTCACATATGTAAGAACATGGTTTGAAAGAGCATTTTCAACAGCTCAGAGCGTATTCTCTGCTCTCCTAAAATCACTGGAGTTTCTAATAGTCTTTGACCTAAATCCTGCATTGATGTTTCCCAACTCACTTTCAAAAGAAAGGAGATCTGAGAGCGGTCAAACACCTCGGAAAATTAGGGTGAATTCTTAACTGTTGCCTTGATCAGGGCTCAGGCATTATCCTGCTTTTTATAACATGAAGGTAAAAGGATTTTCTTTTCACAAAATTATGCAAAAAATAAAACAAAGGAAGGGCAGAGTATGATGTAGAAAAAGAATCCTACTGAAGGTGAAGCATATGGAAAAGCTGTAAATAGAGAACAGGAAAAAGGGATTTGTATGAACTCATGTTTTGTTAAGATCAAGTGGGAAAAAACCCCAAAACCCAAGAAGTGTGTGATAGAATCTTGATTTGTAAACAAATCCCATATCAACCTGTTCCTTGCTCCATTTGGGTTGGCATTTCAAATTCTGCTAGAACCTCCCATTTCTTCCTACAGCGAGCCGAAGAGGGAACACAGAGTCAGCCTGACCACCAAACTGCCAGCACGGGAACAGAGATAAGTTTGGGTTCTTTAGTACTTTGCAGTGCTTGAATGATGATAAATGTAACGCCATAATACTGCAACTTGTTGAATGTAATTGCTTTGACTAAGTCTAGAAAGAAATTCATTTACTCCAAATCAAATTATTCTGAGGACTTTAGGGGGATATTTTAAACTATTGTTGAATCCCAATCCTGTAGCGCCTCTATTAGAGCACACCAACATTTAGCACACGAGTGGCTCAGCCCTGGGACTGCTTTATTACCAGCTTTCACCAGGCATCCCCAGGCACCTGGAGCATGCAGCATTTATTTCAGAAACTACTACAGCTACAGACATAGAAAAACAAGCTTCTGCACAACTCATCCCAACAGATTTGCAGCGTACAAGATTTTTAGTAACAGAGTAAACTATTCCGTGAGGTGGTCTCAAGGAGGAGAATTCGTCTGGCTGACTGCAGATTCAGGATTTCATAGACAAATTTCCTGTCAGACCCATTAGTTAAAACCTCCTGCTACAGGTATCTGCTTCACATCCCTGTTCCTGTGAGCAAAGCATCTCACCTCAGGATGGGACCAGCCTTCAGTGACAGTCAGCTTTCTGTGAGAAAGCAAGAGGCTGTCAGCAACAAACCTCAAGTGGCCTTGTCTCCTAACCTTGACAGGAAGTTCAAAGCTTTAGTGTCTTCTAATCCCATTTAGCAGTGATTTTTATACATTGCTTGAGTGGACAACAATTAACCTGAAGGTATTTCCTTTGCTGAACAACCAGTCTTGGCATGCTGAATCAAAAAATTCCAAATGTATTCCACAGCCTTCATAAATAACAAGGAAGAAACAAACCAACCACAAAAAACTCCAAACACAAACCACCATTACCTTCTTGAGAATGTGCAAAAAATCCAAATGAAAGAGTCAGTAACTGATGTAGGAAATGTAATCCCCTATGAGCCTCCTTTGTGTATATATAATATATATGCACAGAGTATATATAAATTAGTCTGCTATTAAGGACTATTATCAGATTTCTAGAAAAAATAATTCAAAGGTCTAACACACAAAAAAAAAAAATTCTTAGAAGTTTCCAAAAATGATGTGATCTAATGAGGAAAAAAACCACCCAGCCCAACTTTGAAATGAGATGGCATCCACAAAGCTGTCCCAAAGCATCAATAACGTGATAAAACACAAGCAGAGTATGGACAATGCTTCCCTCTCTGCTCCTCTAAATGAATATCTGATAGCCTTGAGGGGTTTTCTAGTACAGTTCATCAATTCTTATCATATTTAATTCAGTTTCTCTCAAGAGAACTGCAGGGAGAAGTGGTGATAGCTCAGCAGATAACTCCCCAAAGTAAGAAACCAACATCTCCCTCAATCACAGGCCAGTTTAGGGAGAATAACCCGAGCTCTGGGCAAAGCCATCATTCAGATGAACACAGAAGAGCTGCAAAGATCCCAGGGTTTGCTCTGAGTTTTGGATCTCAAGGATCTTATGGGCATGGGGAGAAGTTATTTCTGATCCTGTTCTGCCAGGAGCCTGTGAGTAGCTGACAGGCCCACAACATACTGGAGAGCATGTCTGAGATGGTGTCTGATTCCCAGAAGATGATGATGGCATGGATACCTCTGGAAGAACGAAAGCCTGATAGGGAGATGTCCACAGGAGAAATAACATTGCTGCCCTCGTTCCCAGATACCACCTGCCATAACATTTGCAAGGAAAGATGCAAAATGATGTATAGAGTTTAAATCATGATAAATTAGATTGAATTCTGAACCATATAGTGGGAAAAATACCCTGACACAACACAGATATACATCAGAAGTAATGAAAAATACCCTAAATCTTCAGGGGGTGGTTTTTGTAAACCACATCAACATGAGCCTTTGTTCAGTTCTGACCAGCTTGGCTTAACTTTGCTTCATCTCCAAGGACTGACTGCTTCCTCCTCATCCTCCAGGATGTCATGGTGGAGACTGGGACAAGCACCAGGCACAAGTGAGCTCAAACAGGGAGCTGCAATAAATGAAAAGCTCCTCACAGCGAGGGCTGAGCAGAGAAGGTGCCAGAACTTACACAGAAATCAAGAGGATCACAAAGTGCAATGAATTCCAGCAAGGTCAAAAAGCATTAGCAAACTTCAGAGGAGCTTCTGTGCTTCCAGCTGCTAGCACTCCTTCCTTCATCCCCACTCCTTGATGTGCCCATCACCCTCGGACAGGCTGCTCCTAGCGCTGAACCTGTTTGAAGTTTGCCTTTCACAAATACTAACATGGCAAAGGTGAATAGCAGCGCTGTTGCATTGGCTGTTTCTCTGTACAAATGGGCTTTGAGAAACATTTACAGCTGCTCTCTAGCCCCTAGCACCTCCTTCTTCTTCAATAACTCTCTGAAATATAACTCTCTTTTAATTAAGGTCTCAGCCTTTGCTTCTTGCTTTCATCATGTCTCAGTCTGGTATTCAAAACTAAATCCTGTTCTTGTGCTACAAAGATCCACAGGCCCTAAAGGAAAGTCTGTAATGATGAACAAAAAGTACTTAATGCTGTATTATCAATTAGATTAAAACTCAGCAAAACTTTGCAAAAGCAACAGCTAAAACAGCCTGTTACTATAAATCCATCTTTTCCACAGCCACGGACTCTGAGCAGGGCTGTTCCCTGAACCAGAAGTGCGTTCCCTACAAATGACAGTTCTACTGATGGTTACCCTTGCAGGATCAAGCAAGTGATTCAAGGAATACAAATATTTAGAGTGCTGGAGGAGCCTGAGGGCAGCCTGAACTCCTTTGTGCAGGTGCAATTCCTTTCCCCAGGGAACCCCTCTCCAGCGCAGGGGCACTGCAGCAGTGCCAGGGCTGGAAGCCCCTCTCTTGGCTCACCTGGCCAATGCCCAACCAGCAGCCCTAGGTGAGCACCACAAACGCAACTCAGCCCAAGCGCAGGTCCCTGCAGCCAACCACGAGCACAACCCCTCAGGATTCCCCACCTCTGGCCTGCAGGAAGGTCACCACACCTGAGCCATTTCAAAGCGAACATCTGCTGCCAGGGAGGATTTGCTGGCAAATACAATTCCTCAGAAAGTTTCTGCACTAATCCTGGGCTAAAGCATGTCAAAATCCCAAATTCCATCCACTTTGTACCCAAGCATCTGCAAACACTCCTGTTGCTGTTTCAAAGAGCCATGCCTTACTTACTACCAGTTTCCAATGTGGAGGTGAGAAGGGCCACAAAGCTGCCTGGCAGCTCTCACAGGTGCTGCTCACTCCTTACCAATTAATTGCCATAATGAGCATGAGCTGCCCTGGTGCTCTGTGGGCCACATCAAGGAGAGTAACCTACACATGGGCTTTTCTCCTCAGGATCTGTTTGTCTGCTGACTGACAGCCAAAAGAAGCACATTAAGGCTTTTCAAACTCCAAAAGTTGAGTGACAAGCTCTGGAGATTTCAGAAAGTTACACTTTTTTTACAAACTGTTGCAGACAGACTAACACATAAAAATACTGATGCTGCTGGATGCATGACGAACCCTTTGTTCTCTTGAGAACTTGCCGCCTCAAAAAACAAACCAAAGGGAAAAAGCGAGGCACATCTTTTGAAACTGGCAAAATAAAATCATTAGAGATTGGAAGGCCAGCCTTGAATATTCAGATTTATGGCATTCTTAAGTTCTTCTCTCCAATGTCATAGGATGGCTTGTGGGCAGGAACAGAGCTCAGCTGGACACCTGAACACTGGAAAACAACTGCACTCCAGTGAGACTTGATTAAAATATATAGCGGTGGAATGCCCTTCAGGTGCAGGTGAAAGGAGATCAGAAGTCAGCACAGAGTGAGAAAAGTATTCAGAAAATACCAGCTAATCAGCAGGTTGCTGATGGGGCAATAAAACAACCGTGATCATGGCCCCTGGAAATAGGAGAGGGAGCAGAGACAGTGACCTTGTAAAATGGGTGAGGTTTAAAGCAGCACCACCTGTCTAATAGAGGTGTCTTTGGTGATAGATTGGCTTAGGTGGTGTTTGGACATAATTGAGATTCATGGAGCCAGAGGGGAGGGCTCCATTCTGCTGCAGGGATTTGATTTTCAGGGAGAGCAGAACGGGAGTGAATCGCTCACTCGGGCAGGTGTAACCAACCCGCCAGGCCGGGCAGGCAGGGGAGGGCTGAGCACTAACTGGGCTCATTAAACTTCATCTCTGAGCCCGGACCGCTCAAACCTCAAAAAATCTTACTAAGCCCTGGATTTTCTCACGGGCAAACAGTGAGCTTGCACTAAAAACTTTCAGTTCAACTTTGGGCCTTAGGAGCTGAGGCCAGGACCAGGCAGACAGCACCACACATCAGCTTTTCACCGAGGCTCAGCTTGCAGAGCAATCTTTTGGAGCCTGCTGCAGCTGCCCGAATGGGCAGGCAGGTAACCACTGCCCTTCCCCACCTCCAATCCTCACAAAAACCCCAGCACCTGGGAATCCAATTCATCCTCACTTTACCCAGAAAGCTTTTTGCAGCTGGGGATGATGATGAAACTCTTTGTGTCAGGCTACAAACATCATTTCTACCAAAAAAAAATGTGAGAAGTACACTAACTCAATGGATGAATAGACTCATCATGGTGTATTGTCTTTGACACCTGGGTAAGTGACCCAGTCCTGGCTGTACTTTAATTTTTAATGTGCTAGTGATATTAAAATCCTAAACAGAGTCCTGTAAATCTATTTAGAAGCATAATGAAACAATTTTCAAGTTAGTGGAATTGAATAGAGAATGAGTGAATGGAGAACACATTGATTTTCTATATCAGAAATGAAGCAATTTAGTATTTCTTTTACTCAAGGTGCCACTGGTCTGTGCCAGCACTAATTAAATCTAATGTTTTCTGAGCACAGAAATGATGTTGCCTCACAGTGAAGTAACTATATCAAATTGAGGGGCAGAGGCATCAATGGCCAATCGGTTGCACTAACCTTGTCGTTGCACAAGTAAGTTTTTCATTAGAATTTATACTTTTCTTGATGTTTTTAAAAATACGTTACTAAATGGAGGGGATAGGAGATATTAAGTATTTTGCAACTCCAGAATTAGGAACTGCTGAAAAATACCCTGAAAATTGTTTGGAGGTTTAAAACTAAATTAAAAACTAATTCATAGGACAAAAAGAAGTTAATTGACCTGGACTTGTTTTCCTTTGCACATGCAACTGGCTGCACATAGTCCTGCAAAACTGAAGTAATTTCTCCTCTGCTCCAGCAGTGATAAAGTCATTCTAAAGCTGGTTCTGACTGTGCTGTTAACACTCAAAACAGCAGCACAAGCTGCCCAGGGTCTGTATTGCAAAGTACCAAGGAGTGGAAATCAGAAGTTTTGAGGGTAAAGAGCCAATTTCATTGAAGTCATCGATTTGAAGAACATCTGCACTTGTTAGAATCTCCCAGCTGAGATGCTTTAAATTACAAAAATCAGCATGAAGGGTTACTTGCAGAACACAAAGCATTGAATTTAAACACAATTATTTCAACTGGCTATATTTTTTTAGTTCGTTTAATAAAAACACAAATCCAGAGAGAACAGGATTAGGATTTGTATTCATTACTTTTCTTCTTGATTGAGGGTAGGAAAAATAATGAAATGTGAGAATATTCCACACGACAAGAAAAAAGTATTCCCACTTGGGTTTTATTAATAGCCTGTACCAACTCCCTAATGGTGTGATCAAAAGGATTAGATCACTTTTAATTAGTTGTGAGTTGGTCTGTGGGTAAGAAACGTTCCTGCCTTACCTTAGGTAAAGCCTCTCCCTGGTGAGTGAAACCTGTGGGGCCTCTCTTTGCCTGTCCTTGATTCCAGAAGGCCAAAGTGACACAGGAAGGAGACAGGGTAAATCACTCCTTTGGGAAAATCCTCCTGCTGGTGCTGGTTTCCCCCTGGGGTTCAGATCCAGCTACCACCCAAATCCCAGCAGAAGGCTTGTTCCAGGGTGTGCCCCCCACCTGTGCCACAAAGGGATTTTGTGCAAAATACAGAGAACATCCACGCAGATGGAATTTTGATCCCCTTCTCACCAGCTGAGCTTTGTCCTGCTGCAACAGAGATGCTGTGGCTTTATAACTTCTGATAGTAGCCTGAGCTGCCCTGCCATGGATCCATGCAAGGATCCATCCAGTTAAGGGCTACCGGGACCCCAACACAGTTCTCTGTCCAGAGAACAGCACAAGGTGAGCAGACCTGGGCCAGGGGATAGAAGAGATTCATCAAAACCCTTCAAAAGCAGCTTTTCAGCTCTTGCTTTCAGTGGGAAATGGGGGTTAGGTAACTTGAACCAACATTCCTCATTTCAAAGGCCAAGTCTGCTTTAACACCTTGTTTGGGATATCATGAGCCTGTGCCTCAGTTTACGTATTTGTAAAACTTGAGGAATAACTTAACTTGCAGGGCTCTGCCAGCTCCTAAAAATCAATATACTTGAACTACATGTTCCTTGACCAAAATCAGCTGTAGATGTGCATGGCAGCAGCTGATGAGGAAACCCAGTGGAGATTGGTGTGAGCAGGGCTGGTGTGCAAAGGGACACTCGTGCCACATCAGCCAGATGGGCTCTGCCAGCAGCAAGGTGTCCTGGCTGTCACCCAGCCTGAACTCTCCAGCCACCTACACAACACACAGCCACGTGTGTGAGCACTCACAGAAACTAATATGGGTATCAGACTTCACCATCCATTATCCTGTCATCAGTTTAAAGCCCAATTCTGAGGTGAGAGGACACATCACAGCTTTTTAATTACCACTTGCCCCAGCTACTGCAATCACAGACCCATAAAGGAATCCCAGCACAAATTGGTTTTGGCTAATAAATATCAGTCAGGGAAAAATAATGAACCAGAGCTCTTTCACCTCTTTATTAATCTATGACATTTGCTGTGAAAGTCTCGATGAAGGGAGCTCCGCCCTCGCAGGCAATGAGGTGCAAAGGAATGCAGCAGGTCCTTTGGATCTGCTGGGATTGAGGCTTCCAGCCATGAGTGATGGGGTGTCCGTACTCTGCGAGTGGGAGATGCAAGGTACAGAACCTGTCCCACTGCCAGTGTGTGCAGGATCCATAAACACTGACTGATTTTAACTTTTGCAGGGTTCATTGCAAATGGAAACAGGCGTGGAGGGGGAGGAGCATGGCTGTGACTGCAGCACATGGCACTGGGCTGGCAGAGCAGGGCAGTCAGTTGGCCCTGGCACATCTGTGTGCATGACAGACCAAATTTTAACCACGTCATATCAAGAACATTTTACCAGAAAAGTGAGCCATTTGCTTGGCTGGTGTCCATCTGAGCAAGCGATGCTTCCCCTCCTGACCAAGATGAAAACACAGACGTTTGTGGGAACAGAAGCCAGGCTGCAGGCAAGAGCTCTGCAGCAAAGGGTGGAGGGGCCCTGGCACAGGGTGCCCAGAGAAGCTGTGGCTGCCCCTGGATCCCTGGAAGTGCCCGAGGCCAGGCTGACAGGGCTTGGAGCACCCTGGTCTGGTAAAACCTGGCAATAGGATGTGACAGGGTAGAGCCTGAGCTATGAACTAAGGCTGAAAGACGTCTGAGTGTTCATCACAATAGCAAAGAGAATTGGAGAATGAAGCAGTAAATCAGTACCTGGTTTTACACAGGGATTACACAATATAGTTTATGGAAATGGGTTCCCTTTAATCCTTCAAACCTTCAAAAGATCCCATATTCCCACTACCCACATTGCATTATGACACCTGTACCTCATCCCAATCCCACAAAGAAGGGCGAACTCTCCTTTCCAACCTTCTACATTTCTACCTTTCCTCAACACTCATCCCATTAAGCTGCACAGAGAACAACTTCCCAAGGTGCTGAAGTAACTGGGGGTTAAACTTTTTGGAATCTTTCAGCTCTTCCTTTCTGGTTTTATTCACTTTAAAAAAAAAAAATCCATTTAAGTTCTTGGTCTTGTTGAGGATATAATTTTGCCTTGGGTGTAGAGGCAGTCACAGCTCATGGCATTTTCTGGCTCGCAGTAGAGGATTTTGGTCCTCCAAGCAGCACGTTTTCCTCCTGTCTCCTCCGAGGAGCAACCTTGACATTTTTTTAACTCCAAAATTAGAATTCTGAACTTGCTCTAGAGTGCCTCAAAAAAGCTCTATGTGAAATAGCTGTTTCTTGTCAGGCTCCTAAAATCCCTCACAGTTAAGCGTAATTTTTTAAAGGCTTTATTTGCTATCAAGCACCTGAATCCTGTATATTTTACAAGTTAATGAGCTCGTTTTTGAGGAGAAAATGTAGCTGTTAGGAATATTAACTGAAGTTATGCTTACTGCTGGAGCGTGTGCAGGGTGTGTGTGTAAAAATCCTGCTTTAATGTCTAATCTTGGAGTAAGTCCCAAAAGAGATTGATTCAATTTCCATTCATTACAGGAGCAGAACTCAGAATTACTCCGCTGTATAGACACTCACTGCTGGCAGCATCTCTCAGGCAGCAGAGAGCAGTGACGTGTGGCAGGTGCAGGGTGTGTCAATGGCAAAGCTCAAGGTTTGGGTTTGGGTTTCAGGGTGGGCTCTGTCCTTGACAGCTTTCATTAGCAGGTCCCCAAGCCACAAAATCTCCAACTGCTCCTCCCTTTCTTAGGAAAGGCTACTTAGCTCTAAATGATAATTCCTGCTTTGTGTTGCCTTGGGAACTGAAGTACAAGTTTTGAATAAAAAATATTATTACTTAAAAAATGTTTATTATTATACAATACTTATAACATTTACACATCAGTTTCATATTTGCCTTGAAGGTCCCTCTCTATCCCTGAACCTTTGTGTGGTTGAGGCAAGTTCTACAAACAAAAGAATACAATGACTGGGAAATAAGCTAATCTTTAATAAGCTTAATAGACTTAATCAGGGACTAAGTTCTTCAGCCACAAAGAGACAAAACCAAAACCTCTTGGAAGTGCTTATGAAATCTAGCTTGCTAAACTGTGAAATTATGATTGTATGTGGTAATGACCACGTTCCTGGTTTTAGCAGAGTTTTAATAACCAAAGTAATTAATTATTCTATGTAGTGACCAACCTATGGGCTAAATCAAATATATATAATATCAAATAAGCATCACTGAAAATATAGTTTAACAGCAGAATTGAAAACACTTTCAGCTCAGTTCGTGCATCAGAGTAGCAGTGGGAAAGGAGCAAAGTCAGGGCTGGGCTCACTAACTATGGCCACTTGTCTGTGCATGTTCAGAAGTTTATTCAGCATTTAATGCAGAATATTTGTGCCTCAATCAAATTTACTTCTCAGCGTAATTTTGCACTTTGCCTGTTCCACAGCTACTTCTGTGCCCCAGTCTCGATGAGTCTCTTTGCTAAAGTCTGAATTTCCAGCTAATGTTATTGTAATTTTTGGAGATAAGGGCTGGAACATCACTGCATCAATAAATAAAGAGAAGAGCCCCGAGAGCCCCAGCTCCTTCCCCTGCTGTGACTCTGTGCTGTCAAAATGCAAATACTTTTAGAGGTAAGCCCTAAGAGGAGACATCACTGCAGTCATGTGTGATTTACAAGAGCGTCAGGACACATTACAGCTCAGATTTACTTCCATGCTAATTTGTTTTGAGTGATAAAATACTTGTCCTGTCTATTAGTGCCACACAGACTCGACTGTCACTCTCTCTTGGCCAAAGGAAAACAAAGACTCTGCAGGAAGGCAGGAGGTGATTTTGTTTAACCCAAAACTTTATCTACTAAATTAAGTTTTAAATGCCTAAACCCCCTCAGAACACTGACATTTTGTTTTACCTCTTTAAAAAAGCATTTTGCAGAGAACACAGACATTTCACACATGTTATTCCCAAGGGACAGACATAGTTTGGGTTAAAATGCCCAAATCCAGGATTTAGTCATCCCCCCATGACATGGATATTCCATCTTCAGCTTGAGCTTCTACAGTGTGTTATACCTGTACTCATCCTCTATTCCCGACCCTCTCTAAACACTCACAAAGGAAACCCAAGTCTGCTGCAAAACCTCAGAAACTGATACAAATTCCAATTACACAAAGCATCTGTAACAGAATGCACGGCAGGGGCTGCACAAAGCACCTCCAAGCAAGAAATATCCTCTGTCTCATTAAATCACAAACTGGACATGAATGTTTGACTCTGATGGGCTTATTACCCTAAACACTATTGATTAGTAGTAAAACACTGCATTTCTTAATTTACAATCAAGGAAATTGGTTCCTAACCCGTTACACAGCACCACGAGAGCCTGGCAGATGGGACAGGGCTCTGGGATATCTGCACAAGGCTGCCCACAGTCAGTTCAGTTCTCCTGGGAGCACTTTTCCCAGTTCCCAGGACTTCTCTGGCAGAAATCTTTGGTTGAACACCAGTTGGTACTTTTACCACATTAACTATTCTCACAGTTTTAGGAGTTTTTCCACCCATTCCCCAAATTACTCATTCAGACTCCACACACATCCTTTAAGTTTCAGCTGGGCTAACCAGGAAAGGGAGGAATTCCTGCTCCTGGCTGCATCTGCTTTGCTGCTGGTGCCAGTTCTTTAACAAATCTATCCCCTCTAATACTGCATGTCACAAATCTAACAACTTGGGTTTGGGGTAGGGAAGAGTGCTCTGTGCTCCCTGTTGCATCTGCAGTTGATACAACCAGTTAGATGTGAGTGCTGCTTACTCACAGGAGTTTTGCTGACTGGCATCAAATCCCACCACACAGGAGGCAATGTTATCAATCCTACTATTGACAAGATCATAAAGGAAGACTAAAGACATGAGAGCCAATGAAGTAACCTGAGAATCCCTTAATTGCAAGAGTATTAGGTGGAAATACCAAGTAAAGATAAAGGATTAAGAATTTAATGCCTTATTTACTTTCCTCAGCCCCAGAAGAGCAATTTGTGTCAGTGGGGTATTGTACATCCTCAGATCCCACCTTGGAAGGTGATTTTAAAAATAACTTCCCTGCTTCCAGTTCGTAGGAGTCCAACCATTGTTAGCAGCTTTACTGCAAACACTGTGATTACAAAATAAAGTGTTGCCTGTAAAGCAAAGCTAAATAAGCAGCATCAGGGTAGCAGCAGACAACTGAATTAAGTGTTCATCTTTTGGTTCTCACATGCTTTGTTCACAAGGAGATTACTTTTCCAGCACAGTCTAACACAATTACTCCACATAATCATCATCACCTTTTGCCTACTGCGTCAAAATTTCACGCTGTGCTCTAAAAACCATCACCTTGCAAGAGAACCTGCACCCAGTCTGAACAAGCTTCACATAGAGATGCATTTACTCCATCCTTGGTGGATTTTTGAGCAACAGAAATCTGTATTTTTCAATCAAATCTAACATTGTATCTCGAGCTAAGGCAGAGTCTTGCTGAGCTCCTGGCTTCTGTTGTGCATGATGCGATGGAGTTATTTGAGCAGGGTTGGATGGGTTTCCTCTGCTTGTGCTGGGAAGATCTGGGTTCAGTAGCCAGAAGTTTATTACATTTTTGGCAGGCGAGAGACTTTGAGGCTGAAGTCAGCCTAAATGAGAGTCAGTGGCTTTTCAAGGCACTTTGTGCCCAGTGCAAACTCTGCCTTGCTCCACTGAGTGTGACTGAGCAGAGCTCCATTAATGTGGGTTTAACGGCCAGGAACACCAAAGGGACCATTATCAAATCTAGAAAGCAAAGATATTTATCTGAAATGCAGAGGTGAAACACCAGCTCACAAGTTAATGCTTTTGCAATCTTTTTCTGGACATTACTAAATGCTTGGGTGTAACACATGATTGTAGCAATTTTTTTAAGTTTGGAAAGAAGCCCTAGTGATTTATTATTTAAAACAAGTCAGTTTCTAAAGAATATTAAAACCAGAATTAATTCTTAATTAAAATTCTAGGGTGCAAATCAAGCATTCAGACTCAAGGAGATTTCAAACCTGGAGTTTTCATCAGTTTTATCAATTCAGCTACAATGAAAATGATGTTTATTGATGTCCTAAACACTCAGTATCAGGCAACTGGAATGAGTCTCTCAATAGAGAAATTAGAGGATGAAGTGCTTTATTATCTAACCCTGCTGCCTAAGCCCTGAGGGCCTCCTTCCCAAGGCCTCGCCACCACAATCCCTGCAGGTCCTCCACTCCCCTCCCTTCCTGGCTGGCCGTGCCTTGCCACGGGCTGGGGCAGTGGGGAAGGTATAAACCACAACACATCAGCCTACTTCACACAGGAAACACTCGCTAAAGAAAACAAACAAAAGCACAAACACAAGCTGACAGGTTTCCCACACAGCTTGAGCTACAGATTTGTCTTGGTGTTTTTTCTTTTTTTTAAAAAAAAAAATTCTAAAATTTCTGGAGAGCCCACAGAGACATCTTGTGCCGGGATAACAAATAGCAAGTCAGCAGTGCAGAGGAGGGGTCATGGTCCTTCTGCCTCTGCTCCAGTCCTCTGGGGACACGGGAGCACACACAGCTGGGGCTTGGCAGCACCACTGCTTGGGTTAGCATCTCCCTTGGTGGAGATGGATCAAGGGAAGGCGGTGGTGGAAGCTCCTGGCACAGTTGGCCACGGCAGGGCCACGGCAGGGAATTTTTTGTCAAGTGGCATCTTTCAATATCTTTGAGTCTTATTCCATAAGGTATTTTATTAATTAGCTACTGCTGGCCATTGGTTCTTCAATCAAACTCGGCGTTATGCACTGGTAGCTGCACTGCAGCAATGAAACCTTCAGATGATATCACTGTTTATGAAGCTCAACACTCAGGTCCCTGAATGTTTTTTTTTCCCAGTGGAATTCTTGAGTTTAGGTGCAAAACAGGAGCCAAACAGCATTCCAGAGTTTAAATATTTCAGGGGGTGACAAGAGAGATGGAGTACAAGTGTGAGCTGACAGGAGCACGCCGAGAGTGGTTTTGCCATAGGCAGCAAGAGAGGCTGGAAGCAGCCTCAGGGAGGGCAGAGCCAGACTGAGATTGATTCCTCTTAAACCAGTTCCTCAGAGCATGAAAAAGTTTCCCACTTTCCCGTGTTAAACACCTTTCTCCCACTCAAAGCTACGTACTGTCCCATAAAATGGGTATTTATACTGTGTTGGGAACCCAGGGTCCCATTATGCTGCCATTTGTTTTTCAGCAAACCTTTTAGATGATGGCCTGGCTCCATCTGAGTAATTGAAGCGTTGGTTATTTCAGTGCAGGATGCTCAGCACAGCTGCAGCATTGCCATGGCTGCCTCTGTGCAAGGCTGGGAGGGAAGGAAGGGAGAGGGGCAGGGGGACACGGCCCCAAACTGCTCCACCGAGGCTGCAGAGCCCCAAAGGCAGCAGGGGGAATTAGCCCCAAGGACAAAATGCTGCCTGCTGGCATTGCCTGCCTGGGAGAGCCAGCTCAGAGCGCTACAGCAGCGGCTGGTTTCTCAGAGGACTGGTTGGATTTCTGAGTGCTGGTTTCAGAGGACCTTCTGAAGCACAGCTGCTGTGGGGCAGCAGCAGCAGCACCCCGGGCAGCCTCTGACTGTCCCATCTGCCTCAGGGTTATTAATGTCAGGCAGACAAAAAGAGAGGCTTTTGGCTTGCTTAGGGATTTTTTGTTGTGTTTTTAAAGGACTCAACCACACCTGGAACAGGATAAAGACAACTGCTTGGACAACACGAACCCTGGGCTAGCTCAGGCTCTCCAGGAGACAGGGAACACCAGGGTTCTGGCTGTCCTCCCAGCTAGGCTCCCCCAGAGCTGTCTGTGCTGGTGCAGGTGATGGAACAGCCTCTGTGCCAGGCTCCCGTGAAGTACAGCCTTCTCCCCAGTTCATGATTTACTCCACACCTATCCTACCTGCAGATTGCCACACCCTCTCTGGCTGTACTTCGTTCACTCCCTGGCCAAGCTAAGCTTCATCCACTGCTCCTTCAGGCCCTGGTACCAGCTTTGTGCAAACCAAGGGTTCACAGGAGGCTCTGGGGGCTGCACTCAGAGTCCAGAGAGCCCTGTGAGCTGCCCACGTTCCTCAGCTGACCACCGGCTCACACTGCCCCCAGAGCTGCCCAGCCTGGGCAGTTCGTGTCAGAGCCCACAGAGGGGCCGGCAGATTCCTCATGCACAAGGAGCAGGGCTCACAAACACTGCCAAGGGATGTCCCCTGATGCCACACATCACAGTGATCAGCACAGCTCTCCTGTCCTCTGCTCAGCCACAGGCTGTGAAGCCACGGTGCTGTGGCTCACAGAGAGCACCACAGACAGCTGCCACCACCCTGCCTCCCCTATTCCGTGGCAATGCTGTGCCAAGGCTTGGAGGAGCTATTTCAGTGTTACTGCTACACAGGATGATAATTAAGCATGCACTAGACTGGAAGGAAATGTGTAAAAAGCTCTGGAAAAGTAGCCCTGAAGCTATACTAGCAATGGAAATGAAGTTCTGTTACTCAGAGCCAAAAAAGTGAGGTCACAGAAGGCGAGGTTGGCACAGAATTTACTCATCCCCACTCTCATCAGAGGAGGCTCCTTAAGTTTATCACTGGCTCAAAGGCACATTAATCTTTCAGAGATGAGAGCAATGAGAGTAACTGGTTTTAAAAGGCAGACACGTGAAGTAATTGCAAGTTTGCCTGGACAAGAAAACGCTACACTTGCTCTCTCTCTCCAGAAAAGTAAAAGAAAAATACCAAACTCCTAAGTGAATGTGGCATGGGACAATTTCAGGATGGCTCTTGGCCTGGCTGGTAAAAGTAGGTGAACTGCCAGAGGGGAAAAAAAAGTAGGAGAGATACTGGATAACTGTCAGGGAGTTCCAGCCTGGGGGCTTGTGATGATGCAGCTATCATTTAGGAGAGGACAAAAAATAATAATAATAACAACAATAAAACAACCTCCACAACACCAAAAAAAAAAAAATCCCAGCAAAAACACACACACACAAAAATTCCCCCATCCATAAATTGGAAAATACTTGTGCAGCTAGCATTGGACAGATAGGGAACACAACAGGTGCCAAGCTCTTAGAACAGGCGCTGTAGTATTCACCTTTCTGTGATCCAGCCAAAAGCTCTTTAGAAAGGGAACTGTGTCCCACTACCAGTGAATGGAGCAGATGAAAACCTCTGCCAATTTGTTTCGTTTATGACTCGATTTCAGAGTGCCACATGTCGAGCTGACCATCCATTTTTCCCTCTGAAAGAAGACAAATTCTTTTGGGATTTGTGTCCTTATCCAGACGCTTTAGTCTGCGGGAATCCAGTGGTCAGGCACCTACTCTGGGTAATGTTTTTCTCTACCTTTAATGGATATTCATGATAGAAAATTATGCCTTCCTGTCAGTAGATAGAAGTGTTGCCCATGTGGATTGTCAGGCAGGTTCAGCACTGTGTAACACTTCCCTTCCCAGGACAATGTATTCCTTACCAGGCAGAGCAAAAAGAAGCTGAGTAATGGCCAAACAGGCACAAAAGGAAAACTATTTAGCTTTAAATTTAATTATTTCCACACTTGCATGATATTTACACAAGGCCAATTTTATTAGGCTTGATTTTCTCCTAGGACATTTCTGTCTGCTGTAGCAATTTCAGCAAAGGGAATTTGGAGAGACATTCAAGCGTTGCTTTGGTTCATTCCCATTTTACACAGGGAAATTGCCATCCAGAATGCAGAGCCATGGACTTTATCTAACAGAGGTTATTCCTGATGTACACAGCAGAAACCCTCTGAGATTACACTGATGCTAAGTTTGCATAAGGTCAGACTCAGGCCTTTTGCTGCTGGAGAAATTTAGATATTTTTGCTTCCTAAAAAGTGTTGATAGCAACAACAATGCACTCATTATTTCCAGCAGTGCTTCACCCTTAAAATGTCACATTTAAACTTGAAACAGGATGGGGCGAGGCATCTTTGGACTCATATAGAACTCTGCTTTCTTGAGATAAATTAGCTGTATGGAACCAAAGCTCCACTGAAAAACACTTTTTTTTTTTTACTTTAAAAAAATATGTATTTCATAAAAGATGAAGTAATTTATGTAGGATGAAGGACAGAAAATGGGGTCTTCTTCAGAAAACCACAGAGGTGTTATGGGTAACATTGTTTGATAAAGCAATAATTTTATTAGGGATCTCATTTAAAAAAAAATCTAATTTGGTCTGGGTTGTTACATCAATGGAACTGATCTCTCCTCACTAATCTGTCTCTCATCTTGCAAACCATAACTCTGCGATCTTGGGAGGACTACTAAGAGCTAAGAATTACAAGAACACAGCTTATAATGCAAATCTCTTCCTGGCTTTCACAGGTGCTCCAGGGCTGGCTTGACAATCCCCACACACAACACTTGCCAGCTGAAACTGGTGACAGATTAATGGCACAAATTACACCTGAGCACCGAAGAGCACATAATCACATCAAAGTCAGCGGGACACAGAACAGGACAGCAACTCAACGTGCCTTTATTGCAGGAAGTGTTAAATATTGAAGCTTCATTGTGGTGCACGCTGTCATACCATGAAAAGCATCTGACACCTCATCCAGAAACCCACTGGAGTATAAAGAAAATAAAGGAAAAAAGCCCTGTACTCTTTAAGCAATTCACTTCAGGAGTGGACCAAGTGACCTGTTCCTCTCTGAAGGGCAAACCCTGCCCTCACAGGAAAGCAGCAGCACTGCGAGCCAGCAGAACTCTGGCTACTTGAGCAGCTCTGCTTACTTGCCACTTGTCTTTCCAGTGCGGTCCCAATGGTGATGCAGAAGGGGAGGACCCAAAAATCTGACAGGTTGTCTCCACAGATTATTTTGCTCTTGTCTTTGGGCACTGAAAGCCTGCTCTGCACCCAACAATAAAAACCCCGGGGCCAGCCCAGGTATTCTCCTTGCAGCACATCCACATTAAGGAAGCGCTCTGGCTGTAGGAGATAACGCGCCTGGCCAAGGAGCTGCCTGAATATTCCACATGCAGCCACCGTGTGTCTGCCACCCTGGCTGGCTCAGGAGCCCCGAGGGGCTGGGCAGCAGGGGAGCTCTGGCCACAGCTGCAGCAGCTGCCAGCAGTCCCACCCAGTGAGGGCTTGGGACTGTAAGGAGACAATTTTTACCTTAGAACAGGCCAGTGTTTAACTGCTCCCTGGGAAACAGCTCTCACAGCACTCGCTGCAAGTAGGGCAGTCTTGAAATATCTCAGAAGCTACAACAGGCAAGGTGGGAAACTCATAACATGATGAGAAACGGCTTTGAAATGAGGTGCATGGATATTTTAGGCAAGTAACCAAGGGGAGAGCCAAGTAAGAACCCACCAGGCTGCTGTTGTCAGGAGCAACCCCACTTCCCCCACAGGCAGCCGTGCCCCAGGTCTCCCAGTTTCTCTCCTCCCTCCTGTGTGTGTCCCACACTCGCTGTTTTCTGGCACTACAGAGATTACAGAATTGCGCTGATCATACGTAAAATGATTTTTTTCCAAAACCAGAATTCCAAAGTTTACAAATCCAAGAGACATAATTCTGAGAATGGGGAGAAAACAAGTTCTCATGACAGATCCTAGCTCTGTTTAGACCCCAAATTTAAGAGTGCTGGTCTATTCAAGTTCCTTGACTCCCCATTTAATAGCCACACACTCCCATACTCCACTCATGAAAAGAGACTTTTAACTGTAAACATTACATAATCCCCAAGAACCTGTCCCCCACAATTCAGGGGAATCAGCAGACACTAAATTAGCAGACACTCCTGTTTATTCCTTCAGCCATACATTTGGAGCCATAGCTGACTGATATTCTGGTGGTCAATGCATTCTTCTCTATTACTTTCCCCCTATTGCACATGGAACAAAAGGCTACAAAGTGCAGACATCAAGGGGGAAAATCCTAGTTCCACTACATTAGCTAAGGCTGTCTACTATTGAAAGCAGTGATAGGTAATCCATATAATAATTTCCACAACCCCACCATAAAAGGATCCATTATCAATGCAATCCAACAGTACTGGTGGCTAGAAAAGAATTTATTCTACTTTCTGATGAAAGTTACTCCACATGGAAAAAAAAAATATGTTTTTACAGTGTAAACCACATGTGTTTATGATGTGTAGAGCAGCATCTTTGGAAATCACTGTGCATGAATTAAGGAAGCTTCAATCAGGATCAAAATTTGGGTGACATCACGAAGATATGAAGACTACAACTCTGTCAGCAAAAGGAACAGTGGTGAAACCACTTAATCAGAGTTAGACAAACACTCTGGACAGGAACCTCAACTCACTTAACCTACTGCATTTAGGATAAAATAAGTTTCCAAGACATCCTCCAAAACAGGTCAGATTTTTTAATTCTGTTTTGTAAAACACAACCAGAAATCCAGAACTTAATTCTTTGTCCCTGGTAACTGCTGTAGCAGAAAAATCTCAAAATCTCTCCACCTTTTCACATTTGGTGCTCAGCTTCAGTGGGTTAGGAGCCAGCCCCTGAGGCTGGGTAGGCAGGGGCAGGACAGATGTGCCCCTCACGCTTCCAAATCAGAGAATATCAAATGTCAGCTCTGTGCTGCCCCGTTTCCCTTCTGGCAGCACATTCCCAGGTCAGAGGTGCCACACAGATAATTCAGGATGCAGAACCAATACAGAAACCTTCACACAGAGCACCAAACCCTGCTATTTGGTAAACTGGGATTTCCTCTGAGTGCTGACACAATCTCTTGGATTAAAGGGACAGCAACAGCCTTTATTGCAAAGCTTGAAACGAATGTTTATGATCAAGCCTGTTTATTGGGATTTGGAAGTTAAGTAAGGACTTTGCAGTCTTAGCTTTACAGTTGGACTTGATGACCTTACGAGTCTTTTCCACACAAAATGATTCCATGATTCCCCATACACTTTCCAGAAAAGCCCTTACATAGTAGTAATTAATTATGTTATTGTTAATTATGTTATTGTAGGGAATCACAGCAAAGAGAAGATGCAGAGGTTGGAAGTGTCCTCTGGTCTCGTGAAGGACTCATTTCTTGGCCTACCACTGATAGTGTTACCCACTATCAGTAACACAACATTTTAGGAAGCTTTCCCCCCTCCCCTCAAACTGCAAAGAACATTTTTATGCTGCTCTAAATTGGGAACTAATATGAAGTGGAATGAGTGAAGTGGGAATGTTTGGTGTCAGATATTTTAACAATGTCTTCCTAGAAAGCCAGAAAGAGTTTTCTGACATTTAATGCAATAAATTAAATAGATAGAGAACTTCATGCAGTAGCGATGAAGGAGGCACTCTTGTTAATCCAGACTGAGAAGAAATTGCCCTTTAAATATTATTAAAATTCTTTAAAATAATTTTTCTTACTCACAGCTCTATTTCCATTCTTTAGTTAAACACACTGCCAAAGTATTAAAATAGAAGGTCCTTTTTTTTGGTAATAATTATAATGATGTCTTTTTGTCATTTGAGTCAAGACAGTTTCTACAGAGTATTACAAATGATTTTTCCTCCAATTCCAAATCAATTCCAAAGGGACACACCTGGGGTGCTCCCAGCCTGGAGCTGCTGAGCTCTGTGGGACTCCTGTAGGAGAACACTTCACTGCAGGGGTGCAGACTGACACTTCCAACATCTGACGGACAAACTGGTTCTCTGACCTACTCCAAGGCTCTGGGCAGGCAAATTCAAGCAACACAACCTGACTCCAGCTGAGAGGGAGGTGTGGCCGAGCCTCCCATCCTGAACTTTTCCCATGCCCTGCCCGCTCCCATCTGCTTTCCTCGTCCGTCCTCAGCTCATGGCAGCGCAGGTTTGGTGGGGCTGGGGAGAGGGGAGTCGTGGAAAAGCAATAACAAGCACCTCAGCTAACAGAAATGGGAAGCTTATGGAGACTTCCTCTGGCCAAATCTATTCCATTTACAGCAAAACAGCCAATTCAACAGCCGGCTCAATTTAGCAGGCTGAGGAGTGCAGCCCTTTGATTCCCCAGCTGAGGCTCTGCAGACTCAAACATTAAAATGATTCAAGGCAGAGATAACACAGTTCCAGTCCCTGGCAAACCCTCTTCAGCTGCTCATCATTCAGATGTATTTTTGAATTCCTGAGCAGTGTAGGAAGCAGCAGTAAAGCCTGTAGTTTATGCCTGGCCCAGCTACAAATGGAGACAAGCTATTACTTTCTCTTTCCAAGAATTCATTCAATTGAATCCAATTTTGAAAGCTTTGGAGAATAATTTGAAATATAAGGAATTTTGGGTTCCTTCTGAGCCTTCACAGTGCCTTGACACTTGTCAGTGGCTCAGAGGCTACAAATTCAAGCAGAACTAATGGCAAAACAGCTTCTTTGATTACATTGGGAAGGTGTAGCTTGTGTAAGCAAATATCTGTCAAACATTCCCACTTCTGTGAAGCTCTTGCAGATACTTACTTCAAGTGGAAGTATTTTTAGTATAATTGCCATTAAATGAATTATAGGAAGCCAATAAAATTTTATAACTGATGAAAAATATTGCTACTTTACATCATTAAAATGATTTTTAGAACTGCTGCGAACACATTTTTGCCTATATATTGTCTGTCAATACACCTGAGATTCGTAAAAACAGGCTGGTTTCACAGAACACTTGAAATGCAGTTTATGTGCAGACAGAGGCATTTTATACTGTGCAATATGTGCTTTCCATTCTTCAGTCGTGCCATACACACACATCCTGGGAATCCAGAGCTTTCCCCCTGCACTCACAGCAATGCCACCCAGCAGTGACACTGTGCCAGCCATTCAGACAGCTTTAAACACAACTCACAGCCCAGACAGGGTGGCTGTGGAGCTACAGTAAAACTCTTGGGAGTTCAGCACAGAGTTATACCTGGAGATGTTGTCTCCAGCAGCCACAGATGATTTCCCCCATCACAAACACCATTTGTGTTCTCAGGGAGGGCAGAGTAGAAATTCCACCCCCAGGCTGTCCCTGCTTTCCCACTCACTCATGGCAAGAGCCAACCCCTCAGAATGACCAGGAGAAAGAGGTGGCACAGAACCCCCCCAGCCTCGTGTCTGCTGCTCTCTGCCACCCACAGCTGACCCAGAGCTCTGTTTGTAAACCATGCAGAACCTATTTTCTTCAGTATTTTTACTCTGGTCATGGACTGTTGGCTCAATGATTTGATAGTTTAATTCTCAGGAGAACAGGGAGGCAGAGGAACCATCCCAGAACAGTAATGAGTGCAGGGCAACACAGGATTTGGAAGAGTGGCCCATCAGTGCTTTTGCCACACTGGCCAAGAGCAACCTCAACAAACCTCTCAAAAGAAAAAACCCATCCACAGCACTAAACACAGCAAGAAAAAGAAATCTGTCAGTGTTAATTTGCAGAACAAACACAACCAACTTTAATATCCAAGCCCAGCAGCGATGGCTGGGCTTGCATTTGGACTCTCTTTCAGTGGGGAGAAATCTTCCTCCCACTTGAGCAGGGAAGTGACTGACCACTGTCACTGCTGGTGTAAGTGACCAGCAAAGACTGTCAAGATGCAAAGAAGAGGGACATCAGCAGAAGAAGAAAGGCCCAAGCCATGTCCATGGAATCAACAGCCAAAAAAACCCCAAACAAACAAACACCCAGCATCCTCCCCCAAAAACAAGCCCCTGAGAAGAAACCCAATGCATGTTTTTAAATGAATTAATTCTCTTCTCCGCTGCTGATTTCTTCTTTGGCTCTGCAGTGATTCTGTTATCAGGCTTCCCTAATGACACAGAAAAATAAATTCTAGTTTGCCATTCTTTCCCTTCAGATAATCTGCTCTAATTGAGTGTTTTACCGAGCAATCAATTGTACTTCACTCACTTTCCTGGGCTTGAATTACAGAATTAGAAGGGAAAAAAGCTTGCTTGTTCAGACCACATTGCTTTGATCCTAGTGCTAGGATGAAGCTTGCCGTGGGCAAAGGATTCCTTTGCAACATTTAAGGCCTATCCTGAGCAGGTAAAAGGAGACCTTGTGCTCATCTTCTGCACAGGATTGGAGCCCTCCTTTTTTAACAGCCAGTTCTGAGCAGTTTTGGAGATGATCACACCACCCCCACAGGAATGACAGCTCCCACAGAAGCATCGAGGGCTGTCCCATTCCAGCCTGGATGTGGTTCTTTCCCTTGCAGTAGCCACTGCAAAAATCAGCTGCTGTAAAACCCCTCAGGAAGCACAGAGCAAACGAGGGAGTGGAGGAAGAGCTGGAGTCAAACCGAGCATTGCTGTGTAATTTATACTCAACAGGCATCACACAAAAGATGCCATATTTATGATTTAATAGCCTGCTAGGTAAAAGTTAGAATTAGCTTCCAATGCATCCTATTAGTGAGGCTGCAATGCGTTAAGTTAATGTGCAAAGGCATTTTTAATATTAGCTCCAGCTACAATTGCCCATCTAATTGAATAGAGAGTAGGGGAAAAAAGGAGTTTGTAAATCTGCCACCGCAATGGCCAGTTACAAGGTTTTTTATGGCTCTCTTGTAATGGAAACATCAAGTCCATGGGTAAGCACTGTAACTGTGGGTAAAAAATATCTGTTTATTAGTGTATGTAAAGAACCAGAATAAGCTCCTTGGTCTCAGATTCATCCCAGTTCTTTACTGTACCAGAGCCACAGAAAGGGATGACTTTGGCCTTTATGGAATGTGGAATACAATCTGATAAATGGTATTTGTCTCACTGCTGCTGGCAGACAGCCAGCTTTGGGAATGCCAGCTTAAACATTTGCCTGAAAAATCCATGTAAAGCACAATGCTGGGTTGTGTTGGCAGCTATCAGACCAAGTGCCCTCCCTGTGACGGGATGATCAGAAGTAAGTTAAAAATGTATTCCTATAAGAAGGTTGTGGGATTTTTGTCTTGATTACAGTAAAAGCTACTGAAAGATAGACTCAGAAAAGTAATTATTCTATAAAATTTACCAGCATGAGGTTCAGCTTGGGCTGCCCATCACTCTGATGATAAAGCTGTGTATTCACCCTCTGAAAGATGCAGTGTGTGTTTATTGTCTGACTGTCAGCTCTGGAACGTACTGGAACACAATAATCAAGCAGGCTTGAAACTGCTGCCTCTCACTGTGTATTTTCCATTACGGGGAAAGCATGTTTAATTTCTTTCATTTAGTCCATTTACTTCAGGATCTTTGAAAGTCCAAGTGCATGTGAAAGTCCAAGAATGATGGTGTTTGCTTTGCAAACAGCAGATTTGAATGGTTAAATACTGTGAAAATAATTCACAGTATAACTTTTTTCTTTATGCCTGTATCCCCTGCCTGTTACTGGAAGCTCTTTCAGACACAGACTGTTTCCCATCATGGGGTCTACTGCAAAATAACAGAGGTGGAAAAGGCAAGACACCTGATGCAGCAGGCTCTCCAGCAGACTGTCCACTTTCCTTGGGTTTTAAGTCTCCAGGGCAGTGAGCTGAATGTCTCTGATAAATATTATTTAAAGGTAGGGGTAAGGAGGAACAAAACCAGGGGAGACTTTGCTTGAGAAACAGGAAAGGACAGTACCCTCCTTTTTAAAGCAGGTATATTAAAATGATACCTGCTCTGGCTTTGTACCAAGCTGCTTGCAGACTTATTTAAAAGGAACAAGCCATTTTAATTAGCTCTCCCTGGACTCAGGAACATGTGGGTCCCAGGTGGTGGGGGAGCAGAGAGAAATAAATATATATATACTTAAATGAAGAGCAGGCTGGCCTTGTTGCCAGCTCTCTCAGCTCTGCCTTAATCACTTTGAAGAACACAAGTCCACAGTGACCTCTGTTGTTCCTTTCATATTGGAGATTAAAAGATGAAGCACTGGTTCTGCAGCTGGTGAACACGCTGCGAGCAAGGAAATCAATGACTCTTGCAGACAGGTCTCTGTGCAAAACGGGTTATCAGACATGAAATAATTAATTTTAATTCAACTGGTTAAAAATAGATGCTACAAAAAGAGAAATGGTCTTTCTTTCTAAAAAAAACCAAGGCAAATGGGTTTTTTTTTAAAGCCAGAAAATCAGATGCCTCTCATTTTAGAATAGACCTTCAATTATATATTTTTTCCACTTCTCTTCTGTACATGTACTTCTTTCAGGCACTAAATCTGCTGTAGGAGAATGTCAGGTAGTCCCCTGCATACTCTGATGCTCTATGGTTTCTCAAGGGTCCCTGTCACCATCACATCACACAAAGCCTGTGAGCAGCGGGGGCTCAGACACAGGAACCTGTCCAAAGGCAGCTCCACAGGGTGGAGGAAGATTAGAACAGATACTTCTGATATGTGAAACAGCCACATATTGCATCAGCACCTGCAGCTTCTCCTGAGGTTTCAGCTGAGGGCTGTCAGGAAAACACACAGCATTGTCCCAGCCACAGCCACAGACCTGGGACAGTGCAAATCCCACATCACACCCAGCGTCCTGGTCCATCCAGGAGGGAATATATGGCAAGAGAGCTGCATACACTGAAATCTGCATTGCCAGCACATCCCACGAGTCATGCAAAGGATGCAGCATGCAGGGGTGGGACACCAGGGCTGGCCTCAGCACTGGGGCTGGAATGCTGCTTTTCCCCCAGCCCGACACCTTCTGTGTGGCTGAGGTTTAAAAGTCAGCACCATCTGAACTTGGAGCTGGACCAAAGTTATTTGAATGCTCCAGCCACGTTCCCTGCAAGGGGAGCCTTTGAAGGCTTGTTTGCCTTCTGTGCCATCCCAAGCTGCTCAGGAGTGATAAGCAATTCTGCATGAAAAGGAGCTCAAGACACTATTTATTTTTCCTTCATGTGTAACAATAACAAACTGTATATTGATCCCTTTTTCTGGAAAATAGCCTCCGTTTGTGACTCAGGAATTGCAGCCAGGTTAATTGCACTGTGCAGTTTGCTGTTTGACCTTCTATTTTTATCTTTCCTGGCCATTTCTACAATTCCTCCAGGGAGCACCAGATGTTTGAGTAGATGATACCACACAACTGGATAGAGAGGAGCAAACAGCAATGAACTTCTGTAAACACTGAGCAAAACTGAGCAATGGAAGAATTTACCAGCAGTCCTCAGGCTGGATCTCACATGTCCCACACGGATAGAGCACAATTCATTTATTTATTTAATCACAGAAACAAAGACAAGCCAATTGAAGAAGCCTTTGTATGAATGGAAGTCACACTGAACACAACCAGACCCTGGGAGTGTGAGTGGGTTTCCTACTGTTCGTGCCTGTAGTGGAAAACAGTCCTCCTGTTCCTAACACACAGCCTGGAACTCCACCAGGACAGCTGGGATAGAGCACTGCAGAGGAAGGTACCAATGGATCCAGCAAATGCACCTTAAAATACATCAACACTGAACCTTACAACTCCAACCTGGGTATATTTACCAGTGCACCTCTTCCCATTTGGAAGTCATCCAAAGGCTTGGATTTTCCTGTGCATGCTCTCACTGCTCAGGAGTCTCCAACCCCCTGCTTTTCCCTGCAGCTTTTGCAGCTCTAGATGTGATGCTTGTTGCCTGACCCCCTCTCTGGGGCACAAACTGTTCTGTGAACACGAGGAGAGAGCTGATGGAGCGCTGTAACTGATTATGTGAGATTGTCTGGCATCAACTATTGCTCAAATCCAGTTACATAAGACTCTGAAATATTTAGAATAACTAAAAATACCCCCTCCTCCAGCTGGTTCCTCTCTGAACCCTTATCATCTGGCACCACGATGACAATGGTGGGGCAGAGGCTGTTGTCAGATACAGCCTGGGTAGAGAGGGAGAGGGAGGCTGTAAAACCACCTCCCATCAGCACTGCTGCACACTGGTGTGAACAGACCAGAAAATTATACATATATCAAATTATCAGTTCGTTGTTGAGGTTTGCAGGCTGATTGACAAAGGCAGTGGATGCTTGGCACTGCCTTGAACTGCTCCTGCTCTGGGGTACAACACTCCAAATTACTCATTACTGTATGCCAGTGGGGCAAATCCTGCAGGAATCAATGGTACTACAGCCTGCAGGAATGACAGCCAAGGCACCTCAATCTCCAAGGAAGTTAAAATAGCTAAATAATCCAGGCACAGGATCATTGTTTGTCATTCCCCACCAACACTGCTGCCGTGCCCTCGGCGTGCTCGAGTCCTACCCTGCCCTTATGGAAGTTGGGAGCTCCTCTCCCAGGAATCCCCCTGAGGCTCAGGTGCCAGCTCTAACACTGCTTTGTGCAGGTCTCAGCGAGCAGTCTCACCTGGAAGGCCACAGTTTACCCAGAGGAGGTTTTCCTTTCCCTGCACTTTGCACAGCTCCAAACACAACAGAGCAGCCAAGCTCCAGAGAGGCTCTAGGAGCAGATGGATCCCACTCCTGATTTCCCAGCAGATGAGGAATTACACAGCATTCCAGGCCAAGCCAGCAGTGACTGCCCTCTCTCCCATAATGGCCCCACAGCATAACTACACCTCTAAGCCAGCAGGAGCAATATTTGCCTGAATATTTTCCAGAATGTGCATCAGGAGCAAAAGCTGCAGCTGTGATGGGAACAATTTAAGTATTCCCCCTCATGCAGGGATCCAGGACAAAGCTTTGTGCACCAGATATCTCCTGCTGTTTTGAATATCTGAGCTGAAGCAGGTCTGTTCCACCACAATGAACTGCACCCTTGGTGATCACTGGGAAGTGGGGAACTGTTTGATTATTTGAATGATGGGAGCTGAACAGGTATACCCAAAGTCAGGGAAAAATGTGTGTTCCTTTTGATAATAGTTTTATTTATTAATGAAAGTCATCATGCTGTAATGTCATCTAAATTAGCCTCAATTAATTTGTGAATTAATCAGGTGTGTTCCTGGTAATTTCTTTCTCCTCTTACACTTTTCAAGAATCTTTAAATGATAAAAGGAATTTTAGTACAAAGAAGTGGAGAGGTCTCTTTATAATTCAAGGTAAGAATAGAATAGGTACAGAAGACAGGAGGGTAAATCTGCTGGCAAATCAAACTGCTTTGAAACCATATATTTGAAGTCAATTATTATATCAAAGTCACTAAAAATCATCAAATTTCCTCATCAGCCACTATTTTAGTTTTGGTTTTGATTTTCAAAAGTGATAAAGGCTAATGGAATTGCAAGTTTTTCACCCCAACTCCAAGCCATCCCCAGCACCAAATTAGACCATCTGGACACTGAAAGGGATTTATGACTGGGGAAATAGTTCTATAAATATTGTGTGTGTGCCTGGGCCTCAATTACACAAGAAACCTTTGAGGACAAATTGAGCCTCTTCTGACTTTAGGTAGAACTTTGTTTGCACCTGAAGAAGATCAGACCCATGGGGATTAAAGGCTGTTAGTGGCTTGCACCAGGGTGGATTTGAGTCACCACCAAAAAGGAACAAAACACCGAGCAACCAAAAGTCTCAGAGCAGCTCCTCGGGGTGCTGCACATCCCATCAGTGCCTTGGGTGACCCCAGGGCAGGGGCACACAGGTGACACCTCTCCCCCAAATGACTTTTGGGTGTGGGGGATTCCACACAGAACTGCTGCATTTGATAATCAAAACGAGCACAACAAGCAGTCTGCAGATTTTCTAGGTAGGGTGTGAAGGGGAGGACAAGAAGTACAGAACACTCCTGAAAATGAATAGCACAAAGCTGTATTTCCCTCTCCACCTTCCAAGGATTGCCAGAGGGGTCTTTGGGGCTGTGGCTGATGGGTACAGTGAGGCTGCTTTATCTAACTCAACTTCCTACAGCGTATTACACATTCTTTACTATTACTTTGATGCTTCTAAAAATATAACTGAAGCTGTATAATCTGATATGAAATTACATCTTATTTTGCCACAGAAGGAGCAAAAAAAAAAAGAAGAAAGGAAGAAGAGACTGATGCCAGTGACATGTTTGAGAACACATGACCTGTTTTGATAGCACATTGTATTTGCAGAGCCTGTCCCCAGGCAGGCTGTGCTAGAGTGAATCAAAAGGCACGTGGCCTGGCTAACTGGAAAGAATTCTGGTACCTTTCTTTCTAGCAGTACAGAAATGACAAAGGATCCAGAACACGCATCCAAATATATACCCTCAGAATTTAATTAGAGAGAATTATTCTTGCCTACCTAGGATAATTGCAACATTATGTTTTGATGGCTGTTAGCATCACATATGCTTACAGATTAATAGTGTTTCTTCCATGTCTGCTTTTGATTTAATCAGGCCATCACTCATTACAAGCATGCATGGCTGGTTCTACAAGATGAGAATGTACAAAAAACAACTTGCCTGGTAACAAGCAGACCTGGAGCTCCATGGCTCTGCCAGGCTGCTTAGCAGGCAGCTGCAGCAGGGAACTCACCAGTGTTGCCACCAAAATCCACACCTGATCTGAAAATAGCCACCGTGAGAGGCTCCAGCCACCTGTGCTGAATCCAGGGGGCAATGCTGGCTTTGCCTGCAGGGAAGCCCAGAATTCCCAGATGATTCCTTCCCTTCAGGCTGCACTGAGGGCAGTGCATGTCCCACTCCTGCAAAGCTCTTTGGGACACAGCTCCTGAGGTGATCCTTAGACACACACTTGGATAGCCTGGGGATGAGCCTCATGATTTGGGAAGTGTTGGCTCACAGCCAAGCCACAGAGCTGTGTTTGTGGCCAGCTCCATGTTCTGGCACCTGATTGCTTCTGTGCTGCTGCCACACCATCAAAACCCACCTGGGGACACTTGGGGAGCTCTGTGGTCCTTATATATATTAAAAGGAAGAAGAAAAAAGTAAAAGCCTGTAGCTACTTTGAAGCACAAGGGATCACAGAGGGACTGTAAAATACACATTTAGACATAAAAGTAAAATACACATTTAAGAACTGTGCCAAAACAGAGGCTGAACCTGGGTTTGATATTAACACTGAAGTCCTGACCACAACAGAGCAATTCAATTCATAATGGTATTTTTAAAGGCAATAATAACAAAAAACATCTCACCAAGTTAAGGATTCCTGAACAATTCTCCCAACTTCATCAAGACATCAACCTAAGAACCAGGCTCAACTTAGATCAAGGAAGCAGACACAGATCCAGCAGAACACCACAAACCCCATCAAAACCTCAGGGGACTGCACAGCAATGGCTTCTTTTCATGTGACAGACACAGCAGTGATTTTCATGCATTCCCAAATAAATTTTAAAAGGGTTTTGTGGGTAATAGTTTAATTTCACAAATGCTGGCTGAACAAAGTTGTCTAAGGCTTCCCACTCTGTATTGCTTAGAGCTAGTATTTAATTGGAGAACCTTTTTCTCTCTTTTCTTCTCCTCTCCCCTCCTTCCTTCATTCTACAGGAACATAATCCCTCTGAAATCCAGCACCAATGCCTGGAACACACATCTTTTAACGCAGCCCAGAAGCCACGATCATACCCTTAGAAACAAGCAATCCGTAAAGCAAAATACACTCTGTGCCTGAATGCTAATGCAGCAATTAATCATTTTGATATCCTTGCTCTCTCCCTTACTCATTTTCCCTTGATTTTTTGATGTCAGAACCAACCCAGTAGAACACCACACTTTTAAAAAATCATCTTTCAAGTAGCAACATTAAACACCTCACAGTGGAAAGCAAACAAATCAATACATATTATAGCACTCATGGTATAGCGAGCTCTAGAGCTACGGTTGCAAAGACACACGTGCCACACTCCCTGTTCCACTCCCTCTGAATGGAACAGAAGTCACCTGAAATCTAAAAAATTCTTCTAGACACCTACCCAGCTGAGCTGCTGGGGGAACACAGCGTTCCTTTTCCTGACCCCCAGAACAGCCACCACGGTGGCTATACCACCAAACACAGGGCTTCGAAGAGAAACAGGTCCTATTTACTCTCCCAAAAGCACTACAGAGTCAAAAACCCTGTGCCAGGATGAGCTGGGCGAGGCAAAGCCCTCCCATTAGCGCAGCATGGCACAAAAAACACCACTGAGGAGACCAAAAAGTGACTACAAAGCAATAACAGAGCAAGAACAAGAATACTTTCCAGCACCAATACATGTTTGAAGGTTCTATGCAAGTTCAAAAGCTTCCCTTACCTTTGGAAGCACAACAGGAGCCAAGCAGCAGCAGAAGGTGAAACGTTCTGGTGTTATGGTTTGTGAGGTTTTGTGGTGGGTTCTGGTGGGTTCTGGTGGTTCCAGCACAGGTGGGGCCAATAACAAGGCTCGTTAGCAATTACAAGGCTCATTAGCTGCACCTGTGCACCAACCACCAATCTCCTGTGCCCAGGGAGAGCCCCCTGCCCTCGGGTGGGTTCAGCCAGAGGAGATGGCAATCCCCAGCTCAGGTTTTAATGCATTCGGTGTTTGGATGTGCACATGGCAATTAACATTCACTTTCCAGAACAACGGGCTGATTAATCAGCTGGGATTGCAAATGACACACTTGCACTTGAGGTGCGTTTTGTTTTGCACCGTGCATGGTATTTAGCTAAACCTGTGATTAAAGGCCAAGTTCTGAGGCCTTGAGGAATAAACTTCAGCTTTGATGTTGCTCATAAAGGCAGGAGTTTTCAGAGAATTAGATTTTGTGGGGGAGTAAAAAGAAATTAGGTGTTTTGCTCTTTGTCAGTGATTATGAAATCCAGGAGCATGTTAAATTCAGTGAAGATTTGCCACAGTGCTGCAGAGGGGACACAGGACTTTATTAGCAGAGGAGGGAAGAGGGAGAACATAGGGCAAGATTAAAACTGGAATGCAGAAATCATAGTGACAGGAAAACAATGCTTTGCTGTTCCAGGTTAAAGGAGCTCGTGCCCTGTGTATTGATCCCAGGGTACCCAGAGAATGCCCTGCATATCCAGGAACTGTGGAGGGAAGCAATGAATAAAATCATCTGCATTACTCAGTCTTTGCCTGTAATGATATTTATCACTTTTTTGTTATCATGGCTCTCTGATTTTCAGCAAACAGTTCATGTTGATTTATGGATGAGAAGGAGGCCAGAAATAGGAAGGCTCCAGTGGCCCCAGCTGGGCTCTGGGGGCAGCAGTAGGGGTGCGATGCTCTAATTCTCCTTCCCAGGTGCCTCTCCCATAGTTTGCTGCCTCATCTCCTTGGCCAAGCCTGACACTTTCTGTCACACTTTTGATTATTCTCCTGCCTTGCTCCTGAGTCATTCTGTCGTACTTTGCCAGACCTTTGCATCCCAAGTGCTACAGCCCCCCATAGCAATGAGTTACTACTGGTGTGATTCACACTCCTGAGCACAGCAGCGGCAGAGGAGTCCTTGGTATGCAGGTCAGAACTCGGGACCATCATCTAGGCTGAGGAAACAGTGACACTGCCGTTAAATGACTACACATAAATGAATAAAAGAATTCTTTAACTGACGTGCTATTAGGCAGCAGCGTTAGAGGAGAATGACCAGGGTTCCCTTCAAGGTGTCCTTCCATTACCTCAGCTCTGTCATGTTTATTACTTTGAATCTTTTGCTCGTACCTAGAGGATCAGCATTAGTACCTGGGAACCAGGAAGAAATTCCCCTGCCAGTGCAGAGGGCAACCCCAAATCTGTGACCACCTCTCTCCCTCCTTCACACACGGCTGGCAGCACCTCACTGCACACAGATTTTACCAGGCTCTGCTTTCCCTTGCAGTGCTGCAAAGCTGCTTCACAGGAGTTTTCCCTCTGTCAGTCAGAGGAGGTCGAATTGGAAAGATTGATTCTCAAAAAGAATTTTAATAGAAAAATGATAAGGTTCACAACGGATATTTGCATGAGATCACTGAACTGCCGTGTGTGATGTTTGCTCTGCCAACCATCAGTTTGTGGATGAGCAGCAGCCAACAGTCAAGGACTTCATACTTCAGTCTGAGCTTGCTAAGAGTAGTTCTCCTGATAATTAAGCACTAATGTTCTTTCATGAGTCCATTATAATGAAATAAATTGCTTCAAGGGAACAATAAACTACAGGCAGCATCTGAAGCATTTTAACAGCACAGAGCATTTGGCTGCTGCAGGATTCACTCCAAGAGGAGAAAGGTAATAACATCTCAGAAACCATTTAGAAAACAATTTTCTGAACTTTCAGGGTTTGTAGCAACAAACTGGGACACTCCAGTGTGTGATTTTACTCATTCTCAATGACTCAGTGCCACCTGGAGTGGAAACACACACGATGCTCATCTGTCAAGCAGGAACAGCATGGGGCACGGTGACTCTGGGGTCAGGGGCAGGTTTGGGACCTGTGCTGTGCCCTGAGAGCATCCCAGAACATTCCTCTTCAGTTTTTCTTGCTTATCTCTTACTGTAGCATTTGTCTGCTGTATTTTGGATGTGAAGACTGTAACTCACCTGGGGAGCCTCTCTGGCCAGGAGGGCTCCCCACAACTCTCAAGCACTTCACGCATCTCTGAGGACACAGCTCACAGCAAATTCAATAAAAATTCCAGACAAATGCCAGGCCCCTCACCCAGCAACATTTATTTGCCTCCCAAAGCAGAATAAATGAAATTATCATTTTAGCTTCCTAATACTTAAAGTGTGCTATAGAAATATTTATAACGAATTGAGAAAGTCTATTGCACATATGTTTCCAATTAAATGAAACTGTGCCTGAACCTCTCTAATTTAGGATCCTACCCTGCCCTTTGAAGAGGTAAGTAGTGAGCACAGCATTCAGAAAAATGTTTAACTGTCTGTTTTCTTGCTGCAGGGCAACAGGAAGGGATTTGTCTTTCTATCTTGGCTTCTTTAACATTTGAAGCTGGTGGAAAATACCTCTTTCTGCCATTATGCTTTTTTAAAGTCACCAGGTTGAGCTCGCTCTGCTTGAAGAGCATTAGTGGCCGCAGAGAGTTGATACTGTGCATGTTTTAAGAGAATAAAGCAAATTCATTTTTATGGTGCGATTTGCAAGCAGCGATGAACACGCTCACCGTTAGTGTGGCACAGCACCATGAATGGGAGCTGCTCAGGGTAAAAGCTCTCTGGCACCCTATTCATAAAAGCCATTGTGACTGTTGCTAGGAATGTGAAATTATACAGAGAGCACTCTGAGTCACGTGCAACAAGAAAGAGAAATCTCTCTTCTACCGCTCCTCCAACATGGCACAATTTCCTGTACATTGGCCTTTATCCAAGACAGATGGATTATCACTAAACAAATTTCAGTAAACCCTCCTTGCATTTACATAATGTAAGTTTCTAACATTTAAGCAATCAAAAGAATTGGTGCTTATAGCTTTAAAGAACTTGTGGGTTAATTACGACTCGTTCTGTGGATATGATGGAAGAGAAAATGAAGCACTCTGGTCGTTAAGGAACTTGCTCACTGCTTTACACTACATGGGGCAAACTGCTTTGTTGAAGGACTTTTTGTGCTCAAGGAAGAATAATAAGGGTTGAATTTCAATTTGTTTTCAATACACAAATCCCCTTCCATAAGATCTGTTCTACTGGTGGAAGTCTTTTTGGATGGGATTGATTTCTTTAAAGTTATGAAGATACACTTTTGTTTTACGTGAAGAAGCTAAAGACAGCGCTTCTTGGCTGTATTCTAAATTTGACCTTTTATTTGAACATGTCCTTACAGTTCAGATAGACTCAGGTCCTTTGCAAGTGTCTTCAAAGCCTTGCAGAACAGAAATCCTGATTTAAGCAGCATCACACAGAAGGGGACACTGGCTGAATGTGTTGTTTCCAGCAGGGTGATGCCCCATGGAAAGCACCCTTTAATGTGCTTTCTGAGAATGCTGGTTTTTCCCATGTAGGAAAGGGTGACATTCCCTGAAATTGGGGGTACAACAGGAGATGGTCCCACTGACTGCAGTGGTCGAGCAATAAACACAAGCACAGCTCCTGTTCCCACACGTCAGCAGGAGCAAAGGCAGAGCTGTGTTTTGGTTGAAGCTCTGTAACTCAGTACAGAATAAGTTTTAAAAGTATTAATTTTTTTTTTATTATTATTTTCAATTATCTTGGTTTCCTTTCTTGTTGTGACTTACTTCATTTTGGAGATGCTTTTTCTTTTCAAGGTAAGAAAATAGACATTAAAAGTGAGTTCTGGTACACAGCGTTCAACTATAATGAAAAAATACAGCAGGCAACTAAATTGTAGCACAGAAAAGCTTCACTGGATTCTCCTATTTAAACTGAGTGAAGATTGTGCCAATGTTTGCAAAACTGAATAAGTATTTTTTTATTACTACAACAGGGCACAGAGGCTCCAACCACCACCCACTGAAATTCCAAGCAACTCTTGCTCTGTTAGGTCTGCACAAAGATTGAGCCAATGGCCAGTGCTAATAAAATCAAATAACCAAGGAAATCACACTGGGGGGAAAAAAGAAAGAAGGAAAAACCATAGGGGCTTTGTGATTTATCAGCTGATTTATCCAAGGACATTCAGGAAGTCTTCAGCTGGAAGGAGCATTTAAATCCAGAGCTTGGCAGCCCTGTTCTCTCAGTCCTTAAACAACTTCCTGTCTCAAAGTGCAAAGAAAATTTTTCCAACCTTTTACCTCTTCTGTTCTGCCCAATTTTATTACTTTAAACTACATTTAGAGGACACTGAGTTTTCCTTTGTGAAAACTAAGTATTAACCAACATTAAAGCTCCATCTTTTGATTTCTCTACATTAGATCAAATTTAAAGCTGTGTGTTACTCAAAATAAAAAAAAAAAACAACCCAACCTAATCCTTTTTTTATGGAACTCAGCTCTATGTTTACTTAACAGTGTTATCCTCCTTTTCCTTTCCATTTTGCTCTGTTATAGAAAAATAGGCCTCCTGGTAAGTAATAGCAGTTAATAGCAATTACTTAAAGTCTATTTTGTTTAGCAGAGAAGCAAAAATCATCCTTGATTTCTTGATGTGATCTGTAATCCATGTCATATGGATGGCTCCATAAATCTTTCTAATGCCTAATAAAATACACCACTGAATAGCACACTCATTACATATTAAACTGAAAATTCTGCTGCCTAAGTGCTGGTGTGTGATTTGAAAACAATAAAACCAGCATGGAGTTATGAATTACAATCAGTATTCTACATTTCTGATTCATAAAAGTACATTTTTATGCTCTCTCCTTAGCCAGCCTTTGAACTTTTCATCCAGCCTGTGCCAAATGAATGCAGTCAAAACACGCCGTCTTTGTTTACTGTTACATAAGAAAATGTCCCATTGTTTCTAAATTTGACCCCACATATATGTTCAGGAGGTTGGTTTTATTTATTCTTGTCACTCTTTGTTTTGTTTTGCTTCTAGGTCAGGGCTCACTAAATTTGAATTTCCTCCTCTAAGTGTGTTTGAATTTCCTGCTAGTTCCCTGTGTACTGCTTTGGTATTCCAGATAAATGCATTTGGATTTTACATGTATTTTTGTTTGGTTGGGTATTTACAGTACTCCTTCTCTTCCAATCTCCTAGAAGAGATGATTACATTTGGAACAGCCTGTTTCAAAATAAACCCAGCAACCACAGTCCTAAAGAACTCTATTCTTTTCCATGTTTCAGCGTACCTGAAGTCTCTAGCAGCACAAACTATTTGTACACAAATCATTTTCCTCTTGCTCTAAAGAATGTAAAAGGAGCAGAACAGCAGTAACTGCAGCAGTGCATTGTGAAGGGGAAGCTATCAGAGAACTGACATCATCTAATGGAGTGTTAAAAGCAGAATTATTCGCATTTATAGTCGGCACTCAGCATTGTTAATCCAGATTAACAGTCAATAGGCTCAGCACACCGAGAGAGAATAATAAAGAGGCAGATTCTGCTGCATGGTTTGTGATAGGAGCAGGAATTAGCTCAGATGGAGTTCTCAGCACTGCAGCTACAGAGAGGCTGGGCTGGTGTGAACCAGTGGCTCCATTGGCACATGGCAGATAAAAATCCAGAGCCCATTAACCCAGTGGCAGAGGAAAACCCGGGAAGCAATCACCAGCATCATAACAAACCCGCAGTAATTCACTGATGGACTCCATCACGACGGGATGAGTGCAGCTAATGCCACCGACCTGATTCCATCCAGAGCACTGCTCCTGAATGCCAGTGCTGGAAGGAAGCAAGCCAGGATAATGGGGAGAACATTCTGCTGTGCCAGATTTCTGCAGAATCAAAGTTCGGTGGCTATTTTCAGTTTGAACGACTCTGACAGGAAGAACAGGAGGAAAAAAGATGGAACAAAGCAGATTTTCCTGAGAGCGTTGCCTCCGGGTGGGTGTCTGTCTCAGCCCCCCCGAGATGAAGCACCCAAGCAGCAGAGCCTGTCAGAGCTGAAAGGTGCAGGACACAAAAAATACAGAAAAGAGCCAGAAAAACGAGTGCAGGAGAGTTTGATGGAATAACACACCCCAGTACAATAGCTTAATATTCTGCAAGGAAGACTAAAAGAGACCAACTTCATGACTTCGCATTGCAAACCAAGAAATCACGGACTTCTTATTTGATAGCTTGTCTGATGGCTTCTGCTATTTGAAAAATTTTCAAAATACAATCTTTCATCATTAGGATTCAATAATCCTTTTTTAAAAATTGGATTATACAACAGAGGATGTGGGCATTATAGAAAGAGGCTAAGAAAAGGCTCATATAAAGCAAGAATATAAATGCTGATTGTATAAAATATTGACTCAAAATTAAATCTGTGGGATTTATATTTCACTGATAAACGAAAATCTGTTTCTAATCATTGCCATTAACCCCCATTCCCATTAAGCACCACAGTGACAGTGATGTAGGATGATCTGGGCAAATTCAGACAGACAGAAGTTAATGCATTAATCAACAATGATGCTGAACCAAAAGTTTGTGATGATAAAATAAGTACAAACACCAGTTTTGCATGGGCAGATTTTAAGATATTTCTCAGAGTCCAAAGAAACAGACTGGATCCTGTAATCATGTAAATGAAAAGTGCATAAATGATTTACACAACCTGAAATTTATCTAGCAGCTACAGATAGGAAAAAGGAGATTGAAATGTTACTGTTACACTGTGTTGGCTCCAAACTGTGTGATAGGTTGGAAAATACATCTGCCAGTACCTTGTGTTGGGGAAGATGAAACAGGAAAGCCTTATAAATATGATTGCCTGACAAAAGATTTTGGGAATATGAAAACTACAGGGGACATCGAAATGAAGGCCACCTTTGAAATACCAAGTCTTAGTTACTGAACAACTGGAAAACAATGGTATGGCCGACTGAAGGTAATCCCCTCTTGATTGAACAATACCCTCTGCTTGCAGGCAGGTCTAAGGGTCAGAGCAGACCCTACTAGCTCAGCAGAAGGGGTCCAAAGAGTAGTTTTTAGGAGTTAAGATGTAACACTCTATGGTAATATAAGAACTCTTATAGGCTGTATGTAAATGCTATAGGATTTGTATCTTGTATTAGATTGGCTAGTGAAAATTAGAATATTCAGTACAGAAGATGATTTATTGTATTGTAACGAGAACTTCTGTACCACTCTACTTACTCCCTTACCCGCTTACTCTCTTACTTACCTCCTCTTCGCTTACTCCGCTCTTACCTACTTGCTCTTACTTTTACTCTCTTGCTCTCTTGGGCCTGCTCTGAGCTGCGGCTGGCAGCTCTAAGCAGTGCCCCTATACCCACGCCCTTTGCAATAAACCGCATGTTCCAAGATCTGACTTCAGAGATCTCTCGTCTCCGTCCGTCCCGACCGTCCAACTCACCCCAAGCTCCTACGAAGCACCTTGAAGCCCTAAGAAACAGGCAAAGTGTAGAGGGATTCCTTGTGGAATATAGGATACCCCAGGAGAGCTTGGGCATCCCAGGGCTGTTTCAGAAGTAGCCCTGACGGGGCCTCAGGCTGAAGATAGGCTTGCAAGGCACCTGCTCGCTGGCAGCCTTGAACAGCCTTGGGAAAAGGTATACACTGGTCAGCTCCCCCGCTGCTTCGAGGCTTTCTCGTGGGAATGGGGCGTGAACTTTGGAAAAGGTATAACTTGGTGTAAGGGAACAATAAAGGGGAGCACGATGTTCAGATCGGATCGGCGTTCGTATCGTGACTCTGGCTGGATTCCCCTGCTCCCGGGACCCCCCCCTGCTACAGCAAAGCATCTCCCAGAGCCCTTCAGCTGAGCTGAATGTTGAGCACAGCTGATTTAAAGGCGAGGGCCCCCTGTGCTACCAGGAGCTGCAGCTCCTGGGTGACGAATGGGAGCTCTCTGGATGGGCTGTTTGTCACAGGGGCCCCAGGGCTCCCAGCTCCCCAGCCCCATTTGTCTCACAGCCCTGTCCACCCCATGGCCTGCCTGTGCCCAGAGCTGGGCAGAGGTAATTACAGGTGTCCCACCACCATGGGCTGCCAGGGCACCTCTGAGCTCGGAGCAGTGATGCAGGCTGGCAGCTACAGACGTGCCTGCAGCTGGGATGGTTGTGTTCATTTGCTCCTCTCCAGGGCACAGCTCTGGCTGCTTTGTTATCCACACTTCTCACCAGGGCTGGCTTTGCTGGGAACTGGTTGCTGGAGCTCCCTTCTGCACATGGGTGTCAGGAGAGGCCCATTTTCAGTGCTAGAGGAATTCTTGGTGTGGCTGATCCTCACATGAAGGTTCTGTATTTATTTATGGGCCAGTCTGCACTGCTCTGAGTCTTGGATGAGCAACTCAAACCAGGTGAAAGTAGTTTGGAGGAACAGGCTAAAGTCTGGACATTTTTCCACCTCTGCCCAGGCTCTTCCACTCAGATGACTTCTGGACTGCAGCCAGAAGCAACCTGTAGGCAGCACAGAGAGAGATGAAGGTTGTAAGAGCTCAGGGTGCCAGCCTTTAGAATACCAAGTCCTGCACACTGCAGGCTGCTTTTGGAAATGGAAAGTGCAAGTGTTAAGTCTGTATAAAATTCTATCTCCTTTGCCTGACGCAGTGGATGGGGAGGCCACGGTGCCTTCTCCGAGTGCAGCATCAGCCACCAGTGCTGTGGTCACTCACTTTACCACATTAAACCCATGAGGACTTTGGCTTTCCCATCCAAGAGCAGAGGTAGTTTAGGTGCAGATAAAATCCTTTTGACTGCAACACTTTCTGCTGTTCCTAGTTTTTCTACCTGTTTCTTCTGCTGTCCTCATCATTTCAATTTTTCTGCTGCTCTTTTTTCTTTCGCCATCTAGAGACCCTGCCTGTACCCTATAGCCATGAAACTCCACAGAATTGCAGAACTGAATAAAATTTATGTTCTGGCAGCATCTATTCAAGAGGCCACGGCTTGAGAGGCAATTGGGAGTTTGCAGAAGATATTCCAACCACTGATTCTATCTTTTCCCACACGTCTCTCTCTCACCTCCCACATTATCCACATTGACCTATATTATTTTTGACACAATTTTAATCTCTCTGACCCCAAGGTGTGGGGTTTTCTCTTTTGTTTGTATCTTGGGCAGCTCCCACGGTTACCTCCCCCAGCTCACAGGGCTCTTTGCTGACCCTCCTTCACCTACTCTGGATGAAATTACAGAGACTGTTTAAAGGTTTGACTTCAATTAACAATCTCTAGCAGTTGCCGAAGGTAGAAAAACAATTACTTTACTATAAAGTTGAATTTATATGGGTTAGTACAGTATTAAATAGACTGAGCAGATACAGGGTACAATTTATGGAAGAAAAGAGGATCTAAAAGAATGTAACATCACTCAGATCCGGTTAAGAGATACTTGACCAGAGAAGGTCAGAAAAACTTTTAAAAGTTTTGGCTAGAGAAATCTGCAGCTTTCTCAGCTGGTGATGACTGAAAACTCATAGCTCAACCTTACACCTCACATGAAAGAATTTCCATCTGTGTGACAGCAAGACTAAGGAATATTAGAAAAGGGAACTTGGGGAGATGGCAGGAGGATCTCTGTTGGTCTGTTGCTGATTGTTAAAACATCCTCAGCTTCTAACCAGAATGTTTCATTCCCAAAAAGTCTCTTACGAGGTCACTTGTCCTCAAAGAAACTTTGTGACTTGAAAATGAATATAAAAGGATGAGGAGGAAATATTAAGGGTAAGCACAGTTTTCCAACACCTCCACTTGCCAGAAAAGTCTGAAATAGCTGTCAGCCTCTTTTGTTTTTTTCTTTTTTTATAAGCTTCCACATACCTAAATATATTCCACTAGTTTGTCAGGGTGGCTCTAGAAAAAACCTAGAATTGTCTTGATTCTGCTGTTAAAAAAAAAAAGCTGCTTTCTGGGGGAAAAAAGGAGGAAAAAAGAGGTTGTTTCAAAATAGGCAACCTTTGAATGCATTTGTATGCATTTGCTCTTTATTCATTATCTGAAAATCAGTCAGGAAAAGAAAAAACAGAAATATGAAAAGCAGCTATTTTTTCAGTAAAACATTTCCCCTTCTTTTGAAACTATTTGTGTAGCCTTAAGGGAGGCAAAGGAGTGGTGAAAGGAGACTTTTATGGTGCTTTAGCACAGCATTTCATTTCTGAATGATACCAGAAACAACATCTCACATGCTGAGTGCTCAGTACCAGGAACCCTCCCTATTCTGATCAGTTCTGCAGGTGACAATTCCTTGTTTTAGAAAAGGAGGTGGGGGCTTTAGCAAAGCCTCTGTGAGGCTGTGTGGAGGTGGGAGCTCTCCTTCAGAGAAATGTTTGTGGAGCAATCTGAAAACTCTATCAGGGACTACTGGAAAATTAGTCATGAATTTGCAATAGAGTGGCAAACACTGATTTAAGTCCCTAACAGAGAAGTGAACTCCTAATCTCCAGCTGCAATATCAGCCTCCAATCTCAGAGCACGTGAGCATGGGCACAGGGGGAGACTCCGAGCTGGAATGCCACTGGGAAAGCCAAGCCATCTCCTTCAGTGTTCCAGGCAAGGCCAGAACTAACTCTGGGAATGAGAAATGAGGTTGGATTTGATCTGTGGATGGGCATGGCAGGGAGCTATACAGTACTGGGAAAGCCCAAGCTCATTCTGAACTTATGCTGCTGTTAATTTATGGCTGGGCTAATTGAATAATGCATGAGACCTTCCACATGAGACTGCTGAACTTCCTTCATGGTCTTTGTCCCAGCTCTGGAAGGACTGTGATAAACCTCTTCCAACTTACACTCAGTACCTACACTGAAACATTCTGAATGTCATCTTCTGAAATATGGAATGGTGATTGCACACTATTGGAATTTTGCTCAGATTTGGCAAGTATTTAATGGTGCTTTCCATATTTTCCCCTGAATTTTTATCATCCCAATCAATTCAGAAGAAGATGTAACATTCAGATCTTAATAAGGCTGTAAGCAAGAACTTATTTCCTTTATAATTTTCTATTAATTACACAGCAGCTAATGACTTTTAAGAATCTGCTATTAATTCATTTACACTGGCTGTCTTTAACTGCCTATTAAGTACCTGGACTCATTTGAGAGATTTAATTGGAATTATTGCCAAAAATGTCTTGTGCAACTGCACCAGATCCTTTTTCTGCCTGAATTCTCTATTGTTTCATGCCATATTTATCATGGTTACTTTCCTTTTGCACAGCTAGCCTCTTAGCAGCTTAGATCGAAAAGCATTTTAAATTATCCTCTGTAATTATCTTCCTCCATTTCCCTGACTCTCTTCTGATACTAAAAAAAAGCCCAACAAAAAAAAAAGAAAAAAAAAAGAAAAAAAAAAACAAAAACCCTGCTCAACAACAAAGCAACAGATTTGGTCAGATGTTGGTCAGGCACTAATTATTTATAATGAATAACTGTGCAATCTATAACAAAGCATACACTAACAGTTCAGACTTGTCCCTGAGGATAAAAGATGAATTTATCTCCCAAGAAAAAAATTTAAATTGCAAAAATTCTGCAATTCCGTGCTGGGAAGAAAATGAGATGTTTTTAGCATCTCAGATTGTGTAGGATATTTCCCTGGTCATGGCATGCAGGGATGGGAATGAGGTCTGCCACCTCACGCAGATTATCCAACAGACCATCCTACAACACATCCCTCCCTACCAACTCCCCAGTCTCGAGTAAGTTGCCAAGAAAACAGAAGTATTTTTGAAGCCAAGTCCACTGGAAGGTTCACTGACACAAACACATCAGTGCACAACACTTGCACCTCACAAAAAGGCATTTTCCAGGGGAAGAATATTCCACTGGAAAATCTGTCTGTCTCTCTCAGTAACTGGCCATGCCCTGAAACAGGAGTGCTTCTATCTTTTTTCCCTTCTGTAATCTTATCTAACATAGCTGTGGATGTTCTTATTATCCACACAAATGTCTAATCCCTTTTGAATCCCACTAAGTCCTTATCTGTCCCACAGGGTAAATTTTCTTTGTGTAAAAACCCTGATTCCTTTCAGCCTTTTTAAGATTTGTAAGTGATCCATCTCTCTTGTCCTTGTATGATGAGAAAGGGTAAATAGGAGTTTCCTTCCACCTGCTGTGTGTTGTTTTGCACGCCTCTTACACATCCTTATTTTATGAGGTTCTCCACTAGGATAATACCCTTAATCCTTTTCAGCCTCATTTCATAGGGAGGGGCTTTGTTTAATCAGGACTTTTTTCCCTTTGGATGGAGAAGGGAATAAAATTATGAGATCTGAAATATATAATTTGATCCACCAGAACTGTAATTTTACGCAAGTATAATTCCATTGAAATCAGCATCTCCTAATGTGCAAGGTTTGTCTCTGCTCTGCCTGTGTCTGCAGTGGCACCATATCATTTTCTGTCCTCTTCTGCACATTAGTGAGCAGTTTTTATCCTCTTTTTGAAGCACAGCTGTACGCTGAGCAGAAGGCTTCCTGTGACTACCCAAAACAATTCCCAAGGCTTTCTGTGACCTGGTTCCAAATAATTTGGACCCTCATACCATGCCCAGGCAGAAAGCTCTTGGAGAGACAATCTCTGGGCTGATTTCACTGCCTGAAATGTGCTTGGCAAGCAGCAGAAGATGGATGGGGAGGAGGGAGAGACCACACGTGGCCATTTATTTTAAGCTATGTAAATGGCTGGCAATCCTCTTGTTCTATAATATTTTAGACCAGCAGTTGTATCTTAATAACAGAACAATTTATATTTTATTTTGATGATATCCAGAGCCCCCACCTTCACTTGTGTAAGGTGCACTTAACAAATGTCTCAGCTACAACGGCGTGGATAAATGAAAGATTATTATCCCTGCTGTACAGATGAGACACAGGAGGAGTTCCTGTGTTGCCCAGAGTCTCGTAAGACATTTGTTATGAAGGTGAAAATTGGATCTGAAGTCTCCAAGTCACAGCCTGGAACTTTAAACACAAAGCACTGCACTTCTCAGAGAAAGACAAGCTGAGAGAGGCGACTTTCCTCGTTTCCCTGCACATCCCCTGTGTCCATCCGCTCCTGGTTAGGGGCTTAAAACTGTTTGCTTCTGTTCCTTTGACAAACTTGGTGTCTTTGGGGGACAGGCACACTGGAGAGAGATGTCTGACACAGAGATAACCCCCTCATGGTGACACTCAGATCTGAAGGAAGGCAGAATGCATCCTGAGTGGCTCCCGAATTGTCAGTAATGAACACGCACGAGGTGCTCCAGCAATGCTCAGCTCCACAAGAGAAGCAGAAGCAGCAGAGATAAGGCAGCTCTTTTTCAGCCAGCACTGCTGATAATTAAGTGACCTTGTCAGAAATTATAGATGTTTACTGATTCACCAGAGAATAAGTGAGGAGAAGAAAAAAGAACAAAATTGCCTTTATATGTCAAATCAACTATAAAAAAATCCCAGCTTAAGATAGAAGAAGAAGAAAAATCTGTCACCTATATCTTTATTTTCAGAAGCCAGTATATAATGGAACTAATATGACAAAAGCTTGAAGAATACCTCTGTGCATTTTTGCATTTCTGTATATGCAAATCAAGTAAATGTAGGGCTTAGGGCTGCTTACTTAACAGTTGTACAACAGGAGCATTAATGTGCTTTGGCTTGAGAAATGCATATTTCAGGCAGAAGGAATTATTTGTATCAATACTACTACGTGGAGGATAGGGAGGTGTAAAAAAAGGTTGATAATACAAAGAGCAGCACATCATTTCATCCTGTTTGAATCAATGGGGAAAACAGCCTGGTGCCTGCAATTAATTCATGACTGTGTTCCAAATTACAGAACTCTGTGGTTGTGCATCCTAATGATGAAGTGGGGCAGTAAATGATAAAGGGCATTGGTGTGGCTATTTCTGACTTGTGGATGTGAGTCCTCACTTCTTGCCATGAGCCAGCACCTGCACGCTGTGCTCTCCTCTGCTCCTCCTGGGGCCTCGTGGGGTGATGGAGGGGGGCACCAGGCAGGCACAGGCAGTGCTGGCCTGTTCTAAGGGCGAAGCTTGGAGTTCTGTTCACTCTAAGGACCATTTTTAAACATCACTCCGGCAAAACTCTGCCCGTGTCAGGAGAGTGGGTGGCCAGCACACACTGTGGCCTTTCTCCAGGCCCAGAACATGGCTGGAGGAGCCCTCCCCAGGAAGGTTTTTGCCAGCATTTCCATGTGCAGCCTGTGAAAAGCCTGAGCTCACTGCTGGGCTGAGACCTCCTTGGCTCAGGAACAATAACGAGATGTTTGTAATAAATCCCGATTGTGATGACCCCACGCTGGCTCCACGTCTCAGGAGAAGTCGATGGGTCCAAGGGATGCCAGGTTCAGGGATAAGTGTCCCATCAAGGCTCATGCCAAATGAAGCCCTCCTGCCTGGAGAACTGGCCAACCACAAGCCTGCTCCTCATGCATAAATCATTTGGGCACTCGTGCATGAAGTAATAGGGCACTCATGCATGAAGTAATTGGGTGCTCATGCATGAAATAATTGGGTGCTCATGCATGAAATAATTGGGTGCTCATGCATGAAGTAATGGGGCACTCATGCATGAAATAATTGGGTGCTCATGCATGAAATAATTGGGTGCTCATGCATGAAGTAATGGGGCACTCATGCATGAAATAATTGGGTGCTCATACATGAAGTAATGGGGCACTCATGCATGAAGTAATTGGGTGCTCATGCATGAAATAATTGGGTGCTCATGCATGAAGTAATGGGGCACTCATGCATGAAATAATTGGGCATTCATGCAGAAGTTAAATGGGGACTCATGCATGAAATAATTAGGCACTCATGCATAAATTAATCCCGTGTTCCTGCATGAAGTAATTGAGCACTCATGCAGCTATTTTTCCACTAATCACAGGATTTTTTTAAAACTATACAATGCCCAGCTAGCCAGATTTTGTGTCACTGTCAAGTTACCTGCCTAATAAAGTGCCTGAACCGAGACATTTAGGAACAGAAAAGATTCTGGGCTTCATATTCATTAAAATGGCATTTTAATTAATGAAGTAATTATGACATTTACTTGATCATATACTCCAGAAGCACATATCGTAATTTCAAGTATTTTTTTTAATAAAATGATTACATCTGTGCTTTACATAAAAAATGTGATTCACCTGTAGCTATCCCTTCTCTTAGGCTTCTCTAGAATAAGAGTTTCACAGGTCCAAACTGCCTGAATGCTGTTGCAAAGTTCTGAAGCTGCTGCAGATGCTGTGTGACCTGAGGGAACCACGGGCATCTCAGAGCCCAGAGCTCCATCCCCACCTCACTGCTGTGACCAAGGGCTCTGCAATAGTACTCGAGAAAACCTTTCAAAAAGAGCTCAAACAAACACCAAAAAGCCAAACACACACAGAGCCTGAGAAGTGTTTAAGGCAAGTGATTCCTTGGGCCTCGCAGTACCTGCATTTTCTTAAACGTGATGGCTGTAAAACACAACTGGCAAATTAATAACAGCATGAATTTTAAATGTTGCATCAGACCTCTCTGAGTTTAAATCAGTGTGGCATAATTAACACTGTTCCCTCCCAGATAAAGGTCTTCTGGGCTGTCAACATTTTTTAATACTCTTCAGTCTGAATAGAATGCTCTTTTGGCAATAGATATTAGCTGGCAGGAAAAATTACTCATGACCTTTTAGCTTACACAAATAATTCAGGCTTCCTTTTTTATTTAAAGTCTGCACGCTGCATCTTCCAGAAAAAGTGACAAAACATCATGGAAATAATTCTATTTTAGCATTCAGTGCTGGGTGGTTGTTTTCAGGCAGGAAAAAAACAATATGCACCTTTTTTTTTTTAAGGGCTATAGTCCAAGACAGACAGAATTTCATTATTAGACCATGAAAATTACTTGGCAGCCTGTGTGCCATTGGTACTCATAATATTTGGATATTCTTACTGTGTTCTGGGCATTTCTGGCAAAGTGCTGGAAGCAGGCAGGCTCTGACGTGCAGCAGTTGTGTGTATTTTGTCCCTCACAAGGCACGGACAGCAGCAAGGAGAATCATTGGTTAATGTCACTGCCAGACACGTCCTTGGGCCATAATATTGTACTGGGGAAATGCCTGCCTGGATTTTGTAGGGTTCTGTATGAACAGGTTGGGAGAAGGATTAAAAGCAGAGGAATCCTCAGAAATTCTGGTTTCTAGTTCAATCTCTGCTTCTGATGCAGCAGATCGGCAGCTGTTTAATACCAGTGAGGCAGAGATGGAGAGCAGATGCTCCCTTCAAGACCCAGATGTGCCTGTGGAAGAGGTTATGGCCCCTAAGTGCTCGTTAATGACCCTCCTGATCTGCTGGGAGTGGAGTTCGTATGAATCACACCACTCGTTTAAAGCCAAAATGAACCAGACTCTCTCAGTTCACCTGTTCAAATTATCTAAATGGAACCTTGCAAATCTTTGCTAAATTACTGGGGAGAGAAAACTTCTGCCCAGGAAGTAAAAGGCAAGGAATCTCTCCTGTCACTGAAGCCAGACCTGGAAAGGCGATGTTTCACTCCTCGATTTGGTGTCTGTGTTCACACACCAAGTGCGAAAAGGTCTGAGTCTCAATCACTCAGCAGCTGTTACACACCCCGAGAAATTACCATGCAAGGTTAGCTCGCTGTTGTACCAAATTCTGATGGTCCAGCATTCATAGAGACAGCACAAAATAAAAAGTTGTTGCTCTCTGTAGTTAAATTCAGATACTCTGTTCCATCAGTGTGGATATTTGCTCCCATTCTTGGGCATTCTTGATGAAATCTGAAGTGCATTTTCCAAAATATTCACTGCAGTGAATATTCATTGGTTATTATAGTGCTTAGAGATATGGATAAAGTTGTAAATAAGGGTTAAATTTAATTTTTTATAAAATTTGGGGGTTAGATATACTTAAATTTGGGCATTTTGTCCAAATTTAGTTTGGCAAAGTAAGCAAAAGCTAACATCAACAGGGAAAAAAGCTCTCTGTTTTGCTGACATCATGTTCTAGCTAACAAGAAGAGAGCAGAGCTGTTAAAAATTGTGTTTTCCAGCATGTGTGGTCAAGAACAAGGCAGGATTCCCATCAGTTCAAAAACCCAGGGCCTGGCATCACATCTCCTTTCCTCTGGCTGCCTTTGCAGTTCCCACACGTCTGTCCTGGGTTCAGTTGCACCACTGGTGTCAGCAATGGGTAATTTTCACAGGCCATACAAGGGCTGTTGAAATTGCAAGGAGCACAACAGCAGCAGCACTCAGAGCCTGTTAGAGGGGGCTGAAAACCCCGCAGCAAAACACCAAATTACTCAGATCTCAAAGCACTTTGCGTTCATTAGGAATGTAGTGAGGCCACTTTTCCATGTAGAAAATAGAAAAGATTTAGCTTTATCTATGGACAGTGAAGTCTTGGAGGCACACAAAAATCTCTGTTACAGAGGTCTAGGCTCTAGATTTATTTTTCTTGCATATAGGAGCACCTTTGGGGCAGGAATAACCAAATCTGAATCAATTTCTATTGGGAGTGTTCTGTCATGCAAAATACCCCCCAAACCAACCCACACCTTGGGCTTTTACTTGCAGTGAAACATCTTGTCAGCATTTCAATAAAATCTAAGGTCTGTGCAGTAAAGCAGGAACTGAGGCGACAATAATTTCATTTCAAAATTCAACACCCCCCTCCCAAGCAGGCACTCTTGTCCAGCCTGACTGGTTTGTTTTATAGAACTGGGGGAGAGGCCTTGCAGACTTGTTATAAAACACATCCCCTGCTTTTGCTATCTGCTGGGATGAACCACTTGCCGCTTGTTAGAGACTTTTTTCAGGTTAATTAAGCTTTGCAATAGCCAGAACATTGGACAGCACTGCTGAGCCCTGGCTGAGCAGCCTGACACATTCAATTTATGCTGTGCCATTGCCACTGGATGGCATTAGTTAGTTGTGCTACAGGAATGGATGTGAAAGGGATCAATTAAACCTGGACAGCTTCTGCCAATGAGTATTAAAGCATTAAACTGGGAGTTATCATTGTGTTATCAGGTGATGCCCACGGACACTGCATTTGCCTCCCAATGCTCAGCCAGTGCTCGTGAACACAGACACTGAAAGAAAAACCAGTGTCTCCTCTTGTTCACACGTAAAAAGACAAATAACCTTGTCATGGCATTAATAAACCACAATACAGTAATGCTCCAGCTGACTTTTCCCTCACAGATCAGCATTTCAGCTACAGTTATGAGAACATCACAGCACAGAAATTGCAGTCCCAGCAATGGAAACTAACACAGGTCAAAGCCTTAATGCCAGCAACCAAGCTTCAGAGCCCTTCCAAAATCCAAAGGCACTTTAAACTGAGTGTTTCAAACTAAGCCGATTGCTAGATTTCTTTGTCCACCAGCCATGTGTTTGAGAGTCATGCCAAAACCCACAATAATCCAGCTGAAAGATAAATACACACAAACACGACCCATTTTTAGCGCACTCAGCTGGACCCACATCGTGGCATACAGCAGGGCTTTGTTCACTGCTGGGGTCAAAATCCATCACTGTGTGGGGGATTCCCAAGGGAGGACACAGCTCCCACAGGGTTCCCTCTTTTAGTTTGGAACACTGAGGGGAAAAAAAACCAACCCCAAAAACAAACCAAAGGGACCTTTGAACTATTTCCCCCCGTTCTTTCCACAAAATGTCTTCTCCTAAGAGTTTTTCCACAGGAAGGAGATGACGTTGGGCTGCAGAGCTCTGCTCTTTCCCCTGAGGGGGATCTCAAATCCAGCTCCATTCCATGGGGCACAGCAGAAGCTCCTGGAAAGTGCACGGAACAGCACAAAGGGAAGGAGGTGGGAGAGCAGCTTTGCACTCAGAGAATTGAAACCTTGGCAAGGGCCTTTTCCAGGCCAGCTAAGCCGTTATCAGGTGATCAGTGGCATTTTTAGGAAAGTCAGTGTGCCAGTCCTGCTTGTGTGGCCACAAAAGGTGCTGAGGTTTGAAGCCCCTTTTCCTGCTCGTTTCCATTTTTCACTTCCCATAAATCCCTGGAAAACCACCTGGCACAAGGTTTGCTCCCAGGGAAGGAACCTGGGGCAGATGTGCAGAACAGCTGGGTAGAGAAGCTTCAGTTTCACCTGAGCAACCCTGAACTCTTCAGAGAGGGTTTTGTTCTGTTGTTGTGGGTTGTGGGTTCTTTTTCAAATTGTGGAATGGAATTACACTTGGGTAGGTGTCCTGTGAAATCCTCAGGTACAATTACCCAGAATACAGGGTAGGTAACTGGAAAAAGCCCTGAGAACTCTCAGCAAGGCTTTCTGAATACAGCAAAGGCCCGTTAAGTGCTGCTGTCTTTGGTGTGCAGCTGGAAACCTGGGAGCCAGTACATACTCAAAGGGCAGATGTATCAGACTGGCAAATTGTGAAATATAAATAACAATTTACTGATGGGAACATAAGAGCTGCTCAGTCATGATCGTACCCCTGCTTTATGTCAGAGGGGTGGGGACACCCCCTAAAAACTCTCTGGACATCTTCTCTTCCCTTCACACTTTTTTCTACCTCTATATCCAAACAAAAGGGAAAATACAGTAGCAAATATCTCTTCTCCTGTAAGAGGATCTAAATGTAATGTATTTATGAATCACATTAATAATGGAGTAAGGAATTGATGCATAAGAATGAAAACATTTACATAGCAAAAAGAAGCAGCTTTTACTATAAATTATTAATAGCCTAATAATGACAATATGAAATAATAATTAACAAAGGCACAGCTATTATCACCCAAACAAGAAATAGCTTGACTTAACAAAGGACCCTACATAACAGATATGCTAATCTTATTTTCCAATTTCTAGAAACATTTTCTGTTACTTTTCAAAAACTCATTATCAAAGTCACAAGTAGGAAACTACTCAAACATTGCAATATTTTGGTTGTAAAACAATTTGATAGTTATTATAAAGTTTTTTTCATCTCTCTGTGGGAGAAAAGGATGAATTCATTTATGCAAGAGTAATTTCTTCCACAGTCATTTTGCGAGATGATTTATTTGTAGAGCGGGACAGACAATAATAAAGTCTCAGATTTAAATAGCGCCTTTCATCCCAAAGGATCCTAAAGTACTTTACAAGATCTATCTCTGCACAGGAATAACGTCACCCACCTCTGCAGTGATAGATGGGGCTGTTTAGCAGAGTGCACAGAAATGCTCTGGAACAGTTTAAAGCAGGAAAGCAGGCAGTGAAGAATGCCAGAGGCAGCAGGAGCCGCAGGTGGGATTAGAATACACTCCTAACAAGTACACCAAACTTTTCCAAGGTAGCCCAGCAAACGTGGGGTTTGAGTCCCTGATGTCCCTCTGCTGCTGCAGGTCTGTGGTTCAGAAAAGCTCCCATCCCAGCAGGACACACCACTGCTGTTTTTAAGATTCTTTAAGGCACAGCAGTGCTGCTGGAAACGTCCCACCTGCTCAGAATTGATTCTCCCAGCAGAGCACTCTTCCTCAGGCCTGCAGAGGAACCCCCTGCACACATCTGGGAACTACTTCCCCATTACAAATCCCCAGTATTGTATACTCAAAAGATTTGGGGGAAAAAAATTCATCTGACTTGTCCAGGCAGCTAATCCTTTTCTTTAGGAATAAATTCCAAAATAGTCCAGGTAACATGAGAGACATGGACATGAGCGACCCAAGCCCCACCAAAACATTAAACAGCAATTCACTGCCAAGCAGCAGGTGACCATCATTTTTTTCAGTAATCCTCATGCTGATAAAGTAGAGTGTTAAATACCAGCCAAGCACAGCAGCATTCACCTGTTCCCACGCTTTTATCCCAAATTCACTGCAGGCAGCCAAAAGGCTTCCAGTGCCTTCACTGGCTTTGGGCCACGTGGTGTTTTCTTTTTCAAGTCTTTTGGAAAACAGAAATTTCTTTTTGCTTTTATTTGTTCCATTTTTTCATATAATACTTGAGTACAGTTTTTGGCCAGGAGTTGCTCCACTCAGCCCAAAGGACTCGTTACGAAGCCCCCACAGCTGCCAAGAGCAGAACTGAGCACAGACAGGATTGTTGCATGCAGACTGGTGATTAAAGCAGTTTAAAAACACCAGACACTTAATAGCAGACAATTTATGCTACACTTGATAAACATTTTTAATGACACAGGAGTAGTAGGTGGTGTAGACTTTCCAAAAAAAAAAAAGCAAGGAAACAAGGGTCTCACACACAGAGTAGCTGGAGCACCAAGGTTTCCCACCGAACAGCTATTTAGGTCACAAGAATTACAGACAGGGAGTTTAAGCATGGATTAATAAAAAAGCAATTTCCACTATCAGTGTTTTCCAGTATGCTTGATAATCCTTTGCTCTTTATGAGATATAACTACCCTCACCCCCAGGGCAAAACCCAAATGCTACAGAGGATAATAAATTGGGGTTGCCATTTTCTGATCTTTGTTTAGTCCTAGAGCAATCTGTTGTGTGACAGCCCCATGCCCGATGTCATATCCGACTCAGCTTAATTTACAAAAGTCACAATTCCTTGTGCAGGACAGGAGCAGCATTTTGCGGGGGGGGGGTTATTTTTTTATTCTCTAAGTAAAGAATTATCCTTTATGTGGCAAAAGGGTTGTAGAAATCATTATTATTTATGTGGCACTTGAGAATACGGTTGATGATGGTGGTGCTGGGTTGAAGGCTGGAATAGATGGTCCTGAAGGTCTCTTCCAACCTTGATGATTCTGTGATTCTGTGGACCTTTTTTATTTATGCATCATGCAGTTATACATAAGAGCCTTTATATATTTACAGCATGTAGTTCAAAATGTCCAATGCCTGCATTTCTTGTTTTCCACATCTAAGTCCAGAGAACAGAATTTCAATTCCTTAGCAGCTTCTTGGTGTTTCCATCCCATGGTAACAAAAAACCAGCTTCTGGACACTTGGAGGAGCCAGAATGACCCCACACTTTGTATTTTCAGATGGAAAATTTGGGTTTTCCTCCCAAACCTCTCTCTCCCCCCCTCCCTCTCTCAAGGAAAGCATAAACTTTCAGCAGCAGATGTTTAGTAAAGGTCACTACATTTATAAGTACGAGCAGAATCCTCCAGTAAAGGATGAAATTTAATTCTAAGTGTTTCCTGACAAAATGCAATTAGTTACTACAGTCTTCCTTGCCTAAGAGCACATTAAATTATATTTTTAAATTATTGCCAATCTAAATAAAGCAAAGATGTGCAAAAGGTTTGTACAAGGGATTGTCAGTCAAAGCCCTGCTTGTCTAAGGGGAAGCTAAAACTTGCTGGCAGCAGATGTGGGAGAGGGTTTAAGGTCAGGTTTGAAGTTTATGGTAACTGGCCATCCCTAAGCATTTATAAGGTAACATATTTGAGTGATTATGCCCAGTCGGTGGATTTCTTTCCAGACAACTCATTAGCAACAGCAGCAGACTTTTGCAAGGACACAGAGACATTTCCATTCACGGGATTTTTATAACATTTGATTGGCACTTCTGGACAATACGGTACCATAAATATGGAAATAAGAACACATTTATTTTCCATCATAATGGTGCAAAAGCAGGACTTCTATGGATGTCTTTTCCAATATCTGCATAAAGTAAGGCAGTGGGTCCCCAGCACACACAAACACCATGTGCTAGAGTTCAGAAAACAGAGGAGTGCACAATGCAGAGAGAGGAGAAGCTCCTTTATTAACATATTCCTACTCATATCTCCAGCCCATTAGCATCCTCATCTCTTGGGAAAACCACATTCCTGGTGGGAGATTTAATCACTGTCAGACTGAAACACCTTGTCCAAAACACTAAGGGCTCCAGCACTAATAAGCTCTTAAATGTACGGAGATACTCTGCAAATTAATGGAGAGTGTTACTCAATTAGAAAAAAAAATAATATACAACGTCATTAAATGTCGAGCAGCCGTGTGAATCTCTAGATTGCAGCCACTTGTTACTATGATGAGAACAGAAGAAAATGTTTCCCTCATCGTGGTGATTCCCTGTGAGTTTCCCCAGTGAAATGAAAGCATGGAACCCAGGCAGGCACATGGGAACGCGCTCTCAATCCTGCGAACCATCGCAGGTGTATGGAATTGTCTACCACACAAAGCTGCTGAGGCAAAAACATCGGGGTCATTAAAAATCATGATAGCATCTTGTGCTTAATGGAGTACTACAGAGAAAGGAAATGAGCCTTGAGAAGCTGAATGCCCTTTACTCAATCCCAAACATTATTTCTTCTTGTCCTTATGTTCTAAATTAATATCTTGTTTTCCAAGCAGTGTAGCATTTCCATCACAATCACATGCCGCTTTGGGTTAGCAGAATCATTAACCAAGCTATTTCCATCAATTCCCAGGCAAGCCGTTCTCCCGGGCTGGCTGCTAATTCCCTCGTCGGAAGGGTCCTGCTCTAGGGAACCTGCCGGGAGGTGCCGGCAGTACCGAGCGGCACCCCGAGATAAGGGCAGTGATAACGATGTGCGGCTGCACGGTTTAGCTGTGGCACTTTCAGCTCCCCAGAGGAGTGCCCGGAGCCGTCCAGGGCAGTCCCGCTCTGCCAGGAGCAGAAATAAGCGGCAGCTCTGAGGGAGGATGAGACAAGAAGCTGCCAGGGTCGCTGCAGTCCTTTGGGTGCCTCCATCCATCAGCATGCCCCTGACTAAAATATTCCCCAGCAAAGCCCGCCGGGCTGGCGTTCAGGTGATGGAAGTGTCACGGAAATTCGTGAGGAAAAGAAAAACCCTCTGGCACTTTGTTTGTAGCAATAGAGAGCCAGGCATTGCTTTATTCTGGCCAGGATGTGCTGTGGAAAACAATCCACTGACACATCTTTTTACTGGACTTTCCAAGGTTTATGCACACAGAACCCAAAGCAATTCTCGTTCATTGGTCCCAAATCACACAATTCTTAGGATTTGATTTCCTCTTGGCTATTGATCCCTTCCTCTTCGATGCTAATTTGTCCTCATTCTTTGGTTCTCACATCAGTCTTTTCCAGCCCAGGTGTCTCTGACCGTGCCAGGGGTGATGTTCTTTAGTGTCCATTAATGGTCCCTTATCTCCTGTGTACCTCTGGTTGCTCCCAGAGTATGGGGATGTTAAACTCACCAGGCCTGACCCAGCGAAACAGAAAAGAACCTTCAAGTCCCTTTCTTTTGAAAAGAACCTTCAATTCCCTCTCCCCTGGGAAAGGGCGGACAAACCCCTGGTTAAAGTTACAAAAATATTTTTAAAGTTGTATCATTCCCAGCAAAGGCACGGTGGTTATGCCAGGGCTCTCCCCGGGCACAGATGTTCCCGGGGGGCACAGGGAATTTTCCCCAGACAAGCAGCTCACTCTTGCAAATACTCCAGGCTGAAGAAGCCAGCAGCAGCACGCCCAGCCAGAGGATGATTCTCAGAGCAGCAAATCCGATTCTGTGGCAATTGCAGCCCAATTTGACACGTGATGCAAGCACCCCTGGAAAACACTGCCCAGCTTCCAGCACGGTGTAAATTCCCAGCAGCAATCATTGCTCACTGTAAATCAAGTTTCCAAGGGCTCCTGGCTTCTCAGGGAAGGCTGGTGAAGCAGTTGGAAGAAGAGTGGCAGACAAGATGTTTCACATTTGAGCTCCAAAACTGGAGTCATGGCCTTTGTCAGGATCTGTCCTAAGATGTTACAAATTAAGGCAGTGTAAGATTTATTTCTACAGCCAGTTCTTAAATAGAAGCAATGTTCCAACTACATATTAAATATTATTAAATATCATTTAGGAAAAAAATTATAAAAAGAGGGACAGAATTAATTTATATTGTATCTCCTGCATTCCAATTCCTAACTTTGATTGCCTATGTCTGCCTAAAACTCACAATTAAACTTTTTAAAGTATAAATACTTTTCATTATTTGAAATCTGCTATTTTATATCTTCAGGATTGATCTATCTTGTTGAATAAAGGCCAGAATGTCTGGCAAATATATTGTGCAGGGCTCAAACTCATCTATTTCTAAAGAAGAGAGAAAAGATAATGAACTGGTTTTTTCCAAATAAAAAATTGATGCTGTCTATCCCTGAGAAAATTGGCTGGACAGAAGTTGTGACACCATTCTGATAATGCTTCAGTGCAGTTCATATATATATATATATATATATATATATATACACATATGTGTGTGTGTGTATGTATATATGTATTCATATATATATGCATATGTATGTTCATATTTAATACATATAAAATTAATTAGGCAAGTAGGACCTAGCCTGTTTTGTTTAAAACCCCACAAACTGTTAATAATCACACGAATACAATTTCTTAATAAAACATTATAAAATATTCTGTCCCCCTAAAGTTAAACCCTGACATGGTATCAGTTTGCTTTCTTTTCTCTAAACCTTTCCTGTGTTCTAAGGCTGACTGAAAACCAATAGTAATGGCCCTGGGTTTCTTGGCCAACCCTTTAAAAGTGGAGGATGCAGCCAAACCTGATTTGCCAATTTAAATATGACAGTTTTATTGCCTGCTGTTTAGCATCTGCCATAATTAGAGCCATTAGAGGAAAATATTTTATCATTATATGAGAATTTCTCATCTGTGGAAATATTTCTGCACAGCATCCAGTAAAGTATTCTTACACAGTTTCCAATTATTCAAATTTTTCAGTCTTAATTCTTTCTCTAAATCAACGTGGCTCATAATTATTTTAAGCTTTGTGGAATTAGCTCTTTTAAAAGCACTGCTATGCATTCCATGACAGATTTGGACTTCATTCTGTTTGCATACTGCAAATATAATCCAGCTATAATAATCTATTCCTAAAATACAGTGATTTTTTAGTCCTCTAATGCATCAGCCTTTTGTTCCCAACATCCTAATTCTGTGCTAAATGTGCTTTTTGCTTTTCACCATTGTCACTTTGCTGTCAAGGGCAGCATTGTGGCTGAGTAAGGGCTGGGCAGGAGGGAGCTGTGCCAAGTGCACATCTCTTTCTTCTGGGTATGTCTTACCCTTTATCTCAGGTCATGGTCCACCACACCAAGGATTGTCTGGTTTTTGGATAAGCTGGAGAACTCTGTTGAAATCTGCTTGATTTTCCTGCCACTTGTTTCAGTTCCATTGCTCAGTTGTCTCTCATTTCTTTTGGTCTTCAGGGGCAAACCCTGAAATTCTTAAATAAGAAACACAGATCCCATGGGCTTTGAGATGGAGCTCCCTCAGTGGGGTTTCAGAGAAAGCTGGATTCTCTACGAGGATGCCTTGAATTTGGGACTTCACCCTCACACCTGGCGAGCACAGTACAAATACGTGGCTTTTGTGCACATTCAAGTAAAAAGAACTGGAAGCTGAAGAGTAAAAGCAAACCTAGGAAATCTCAGAGGTTAAATCAGAGACTGAAGGCACTTTGCCATTTTGGGAGGTTCTGTAAGCACCATGCATTAAGAGCAGAGAAGTGTTGATTTTAAGCTGAACAATGCTGGAGAAGAAATACAGGGTAATTCTTAAAAAGTGGAATTTGCTTTTGCTCCAAGTGGTTGAGCACAGCAAACAGTGATCCACCATTCCCTGAGGTGAAATGGAAGTTCTCTCTCAGGCCAGAGGAGTTTCATTGAGAGTGTGGTATCAATGTTAACATGTTCTCCAGAAGAGGAAAATACTATTTTCTGGCAGGCACTTTAATATATTTTTCAAAGTACTTGGCTGGTTTGCACATTTTAGTGCTTTTGGATCCAAAGTTATGCCAAAATCAGGCGCATACCAGCAAATAAAAATGAAGAGAGAGAATAGGCCAGGAGACTGCAAGAGAGAAAGGCAACTGGTCACAATTTAGTGCCTGTTTTGAACTGACAGATTTGTCAGACAAATATAAGGAAAATGGGAAAGGAAACCAGCTTGATCATTTTGTACGCAAATTTGCATGCAAACCTCTTTTAACACTGCTCCTTCAGTCACAAGGGCATGGAACCAACAGGCTGGACAAGGAGTGATTCAACACAAGTAAATAAAAATATGCATCCCTTGGCATTTTGAAAAAAACCCACAGATGTCACATCTATGCAATTACTGGGCCTCAAAATGGTCCATGCTGCAAATGGAAATGAGAAATGGCATTTATTTACTCATAGTCTTAATAACATATGCAGATATTGTATAATGTGTGTCAAATGCCATTTGGCTCAGCAGAATCCAATTAATCTTAGTTCTTTCCACCATACCTTCTGTTCTGCAGAGTCAGTAACGTGTGCTGTGGGGAAGATGTTCTGTGGCTGTCATGGTCGACTTGAAAAATCTTTAATTTCTACTTCTTCAATAGCCCTAGTTATTGTAAGGCCTGATTCAAGGTGAGCACCAACAGGATCCCTAACAAGCCTCCACCAACATTCCAGTTCCCAAAGGAAATGGGGTAGGACAGAACTCCCACTGATTCTGAGATGAAGTGCTCGGAATCTCATACAACCAGGCTTTAATGGGAGAAATTGGATTTTCTTTTCCATGACTGCTCTACAGCAGAGAGCCCAGCTGCCTAAAACGAAGTTACAGCCATGCCTGCCATGATTTCATTTTCCAGCAGGCAGGCACTGTTAGCATCGTGCTGGAATCCTGGGCTCGGAGTCAAGACAACGGGGATGTGGCTCCGTTTCTCTTGCTTAACCTTCTGCAAGACACTTCACTGGTTCCTTGGCTTCCACAGCAGCAAAAGGGGTTTATCTCTCAGAAGCATCTGGTGACTTTAGGAATCCACATTCCACTGGAAGTCAAGGCTGCTGGGGCTCTTCATTCACCTCAGCACATCTCAATACCAGAACCCAGTGTCACTTGCTGCTCTTCCTAAAGATCTTTGATAGCTGTGGACCCTGAGTCCTATGGAAGAGTTAAACACACATCAAACTGGACAATAAGTTGTGAGAAATGCAGTAGTTTTTAACTCATCAGTGAAAAGGAACTTGTGAATTTAAGTTGTCCCACAGAAGGTCTTTGGGAATTTCTCATTTTACTTACAGTGATGAGCAAAAACCTTGAATAACAGCACCTAAAATAGACACCCAGCCCAAAAGACAGTCATTTGGAGAGCCAGGACACGCTGCTTCCCATCCCTTCCACCTGGCACCAAAAATATTCAGCTATTCGAATGAACTTTCCTGAATTTAGGAGCAATAAATCATGCTACAGTTAATTTACTTAGGATTTTCTCCTAAGTTAGTTTTTATATTATACTTAAGGCAAACCAAAGCATTCATTTGCAGGGCTCAAGAATGTCACATCATATAACTTCTGTTTCAACCCTCTTTTAAAAGAAATAGCAGTGTTTCACTTGTTTAAATTGAATTTAGGCAAAACAGACAAGTTACAGCAACAATTTTCACCACAATAATTCATGCTAGTGATGAATGCCAGGCATGGCAGGAATCCTGAACTACAGATCTGAGTCCTTACTACATCTGGGGGCCAGGAAGGATTTTTGCCACAGCTTTAAGAGAATTCCACAAATGCTAATTTGTCTTTATAACTCAGCTTCTAATTACAGTGAAAGCTAAAATAGCTCTGTAAATTATTGATGCTGAAATGCCTTATTTTCATCCCACACCAAGAATTCAAATAAAAGTGTGATATAAGAAAATACAAGTCTTCACCTCTCCCCTGCTCTAGCTGAGATGTTTAATAAGCCAATACCGTCCCTATTAGATCACGTCACAGGGAGGTTTCCAGGAGCTGATAAATAGTGGACTCTGAGCAGCTTTATTTTGCTGTCGTAATTCTAGAATGTGTCAGTAATAGCTGCTGTATTTACGGCTAAGTTTGTTTGTCTTTAGCTCTCACAGCTGCCCTACCTCTCTCTGCTTACAAGTAAGGACAGGAGAAGAAAGAGATTTTAATACTAAAGAGAAAGGTAAAGTAGTTGCAGTGAAATGCATTTTCCTGGCAACAACTGTAAATGTTTCAAAGACAGACCCCCATGGAAAGCTCCTATTTTTATCCTGGAAGAGTCTCCTCTGACAGTGTCTCACAGTTGGAATCTAAGGAGCCACAAAGCACTTGAAAAGAACTTTGCCCAGCTTTAGGGGAAAAAAAATAGACTTGGAAAACAGAAAATCATCTCTTTTTTTGTTAAAGAACACTTGAACAATAACTGCTGACAAATCACAACAGCAGCCCACAAAAAACCCACTGCTTAGCAGTGGCTGCTAGTCTGTGATGAGAGATAATAAGAAGAGAAAGAAGTTTTTAAAAGGAGGCTGTTGTGCCTCAGGTGCCTGAGCTGCTGTTTTCTTGGCTGCTGTGTTGTCTGTAATTAGCAGTTTGCTGATCTCACCTACTGAATCCATCCAGAGCTGGAATGGGGCACAGCCAAATCCAGGCGCCTGAGTCCCAGTGAGAGGATTCACACACTGCAAACAGTTCTCTCAAGCCAAACACTGCTGGGAAGTGGGTGGCCCAGGTAAAATTTGTTATGAATATCAAATCTCCTAAATGTTACCCTGAACCCAGTAAAATCCATCAAAGGCACCCATTTGCTTCCAGGCATTGCAGAGACACATACCCAGCTCCCAGGAAAAGTGTCCCAGAAACATTAGGAGCTGGGAGCAGGCTGTGATTCCAGCTTTAAGTCACAGGAATTTCTAATGCTGGTCATCCAAACATGAACTCTCGCAAAATTATTTCGAGGAAGCAAAGGAAAAAAAAAATTATATTGAAATTGCCTTAAGAAGCAAAACCAATTTGCTTCAGTCATGGCCTGCCAAAAGTGATTTGCTGAAGTTCAATGGCTGGAAGTCTGTTTCACTCATTTATGCTCCCTTTGCCATAGCAATTGATGTCAAGTGTGAGCCATTAGAAAGTTTAGAAAGCCAGCAAACAAGCTGTAAACAAGTGACTGAGGGAGAGGGAAACGTTTTATGGCTGGCAGCTTGCATCAGGTTCAGTGTGGTGTTTGGGAGGGCAGTGCACAGTTACAGTGTGCACTGATTTATAGTGTTTATGGCAACCAATATTAGATGACTGTACCGTGTAAAGGAGTGTCAGCCCTGCATTACAATCGCTGTGCTGTGCTCCATCTGTGTGATTTACAGGAAAACACATTCTGTCATCAAGCTTCTTTCACTTTTTCCTTTTTTCTCTCTTTAGGAAATCTGACTTGAGCTCTGTGTTAAATGATGATTGCTCACAAACTGGAAAGGGTGAACAATTGCGACTGCAGCAGAAGCTGAAACCCTCAGGGACTTATAATTTTATTTTTGGTATGAAACAATTTCACTTTCAGATGGATGTGCACAACTTGTAAGAGGAAAAGGAAACAAGGAACATGAGAAATGGAAGAGCTGAAACACAATAGGATCCAATATTCCATGCTTTTGATCAAAACAAAGATGAATAATCTGGAACCAAGAGGCAACATTAACTTGTAGCAGACAGTGTTATTAATGGAGCTAAACAAATTGCTGAACAAAAGGCATTCCCATGATAAACTGCAGGTAAATCATAAAACCAGGACTGTTTGGCTTATTAATTGGAGGCATTTTTATTTGATTTTCCAGGCCATTGGCTTCTCTGAGATTCTCTTTTGGAGTATTCTGAAGTGCATAGCCCAAATTTTAGCACGTTGAGTGATCATAAAGTCAAGGACATCCATGTTTATGAACAGAGGAAGGTCTCTATAGCAAAGTGGAAACAAAGGCTAAATGGAGGAGTTGGTTCATATTTCTTATTATCAACAACAGAAGAGCTCCAGTTAAAGGAACCAGAAAAACAACTTGGAACCACTTCCCACTGAGGAGGGCAAATCACCTGTGAGCGGGGAGAGCTGAATTCTTCCTGCTGTCCTTGCTTTGGCTGTTTGAGAGAGAAGAGAAGAGAAGAGAAGAGAAGAGAAGAGAAGAGAAGAGAAGAGAAGAGAAGAGAAGAGAAGAGAAGAGAAGAGAAGAATTCCATTTGCATCTGTGAGCAAACATCTACAACCTGACCCAGGCAAAACACACAGCCAAGGTTTCTTATTCCTTTCTGTTTCTTGATGAAAACTTACTTGGAATTTGATGATCTGACCCTTCAGAAATCTTCCCAGGGAATACCCAACCTATTTTCACATGGGCAGACTTAGAGTTTCCACACAGCTCTGAGTTTCTTTGAAAATAGCATAAAAATTTAAAAAGGGGATAACTTGACACTCCAATGCCTGAGAGAACATGCTGCATTTGCACAATAAACAGCAGCTGGGAGCTGCTTCCCAAATAAATATTCAAAATTATTTAATTGACAAATGCATCTCTTAAAGGAGGGAGAGACCTGTCACTTCCTCCACAAGGTGAAACCAATTAAAGCTTCCACTGTTTCTATCAGGAAAGAAAAACAATCCAGCAACAAGAGTAAGAAGCAATTACAGGTATTTCATGACAAAGGAGACTCTTGACAAAAAAGCAAAAAATAGTAGAAAATTTTTATGAAAAAGTAAAGCACTTCATCTTCCCTAGCAGGGAGAGTTTGAATTATGACTGCAGCTTACAGGTCTTGTGAGTGGAACTGTTCTTTTATAAGTTGTTTTTTATAAACAGTGGTAAGAAGGAGCAAATACACATTTCTGGGCATGAACAGAGGGAGGATATGAGAGCCCATGGTCACTGCAAACAACAGATTATGTGGGAAGCATTTTTTGTTTCCAGAATAAAGGACAGATGGACCATGGAGAACGGATCCGTGTGAGCACTGTCTGCTTCTCTGCTCCTACCCAGTTCCATTGCCTTTACAGCATCTAAAGATACTACAATAAAAATGTGTTAGAGTGCCTCCTTTTTGTCTGGTTTTGGGATTACTATATAACATTTCAGTTGGGAGAAACAAGTGTGGGGCTCTTTCTAACTTCACTTTCTGTTCAGTATCTTGAAGTCAGCAAACCCTCTTTTTTGAAAGACATCTCTGTCTCCCTGTGTTAAGGAAACTGCTCAGTCCGCTCATTCCTGAGAAGAAGCAGTTTCTGAAATACAAGATCCTCATTAGGAAAATATTTATTTTCCCCTGCCTTCTGAGAAAATGCATTTCATTGCAATTATATCCATGCTGCAAGCACTAGATGTAAGTAAAGATTAGGTTCCTGGAAGGTTGCTCTACAAACCTATCAGGATAAATTTGCTGGTAATGTTTTCTTGGATAGATCCTGAACAATTGCTATTTGTATTAGGGTGGAATTAAGAGGCTCTCTGTTGGAGATCCATCATATTTGAGGCATTAAGTACATGATAAGATCTCCAGTGATTTTGTGGTTTAATTGGGGAAAAAATAACTCATAAGCAGCCACTTTATCACAGGACAACGGGAGGAGAAAACAAAAAGGTATTTGGCAGAAGACTGTCCAAATCCCCAGCCTGTCAGATAAAACTGTCACTATTAATAAAATCTTCACCATTTTCTTTCAGTTCTGCAATGTTACCTTAGCATGTTTGGGTTTTTGCAGCCTCCCTGTTGCTGAAGGTGGAGCAGGTGATTTGTCAGGAGCCTGGAGGGGACAACTGGAGAAGCTTCAGAAATATCTTCATTGGGCTCAGCACCTCCCCCAGCACCAGGCAAGGAGAGAGGCAAACACTTAAAACATTAAAGCCTTTAAAGGGCAGGAAAAGCTTAATGACCTTTTGAAAAGCCTGATGTGTTTATTTTGTGGTATGGGTGTGGTGACAAGTTGGGTTTTTTTCTAAACAAACAGAAGATGATAAATTATGTATTTTGAGGCTGAGATTCCAACTCATCCCCAAAAACTGACTTAAAACCAGCAGCAAATCAACATCTGGTAATTGCAAAGTTAATTGAAGAAGCCCCTGAGCAAACACAACTCTCCTGGTTTGGTTTGTTATGGAAGGCTGGTCTGGAAACCCAAAAGGGAAATGCAATGGAGTTTGTGTGATGCTGGTAGGATCAGAGAGAGCTCGTCCCGTTCTGCCCTGCAATGCAACCACCATGTGATGCTACCATGAGGCGTTTTCCCCTTAACTTTGACAGCCTGAGACTCCTGTTTATAAAGACTAAACACCATTAAACTTGTCCTCAATCCATTTTACTCTTCCATGTGTATAATGGATAACAGGAAATGCTCCCCTACAGTTTTCCTTCAGTGGGGGCACATACCTGCGTTCCACTGCAATTTAATTATGGATGGATGCTGCAGCCACAGCTGCTCCCAACTTTAATTCTTTGCAGTGTTTCAGACATTTCAGAACATGAATTTCTCATCCAGATACTGGTGACACAACTCACTTTGGGAGTGTTGGCAGTGTATAAAATTCAGCAGGTCACCAAAGCTTAGCAGGGATGACAGGGTTATAGGAGCTTTCCTCCAAAAGGAACGCACATCATTCTTCAGGCATTATAAATTACACACTTTTAGGGGGAAGGGAGAGCAGCCATTTGGCATGGCACTCTGGGTGACAAGGAGTGAATATTTGGCTGAGGGCTGCAAAGCACACCCCCACCTGGATGGAAAGTGTTATGGACTGTAATATCTACACAAAACCAGCAGGCCCTTGGCTTAATAAGGTCTCATCCAAATGACCTGCACACTAAACTGTATGGAATTCAATTTCTCTACCTCTCAAAGATGAAGAGTAAGTTGGTCCTGCCAGGGATTTAAATGTATGGCTTCATGGCCTCAAAATGTGAAATGTATGGCATTAAATAAGCCTGCTCAGTGGCTAAGTAATGCCACGTGGTTTTCTGAGCTAGTATCGAAAAAGAAAATAGAGGAGCTGGGAATACAAGCATAAAAAGGAGATAAAGGCTACATAATTAGTATTTTGTATTGCATATACAGGCATTTGAGTGAAAAGATGAGGCAAATGACTGCAGAATATCTTTGAAAAAATAAGAAGGGGAAGGAAATCAGCATAGAGGTAGAAGACTGGAAGAGAATACTTCTTTCTGTCCTCAGTTGTCCTGTGTGTCTAGAAGTCACTTCTATAAAAAATGGAACATCTCTAGAGCAGCCTGTGGCCAGCAAAGCTGGACCACATGGAAAGGTTGAAGTTCTGCCACTCATGGGTGAAATTCGCCAGGGCAAAGGTCATGAAAGGGAAACAGATGCTCTGGTTGCATTTATCCAGGAATTTTCCTGCTCCACTCTAACCCTTGGATTACCCTGTGTCCACGAGCAGTAAGCCCAGGTAATTTCCCATGGCTTCCCCCAGCAGGTAAAGCCAAGCAGAAACAATCCCCTCTGCTCACACAGGGGGTAGCTCTCTCTCTCTGGGTAACTGAGAGGAGAGCATTTGCTAGGATTTGTATCCTCAGTTTAAAACAGGAGGCTGAAATGAGTGAGGTGTCTGTGCAATTTCCATGGGAGACCATTTTTCCTGCATGTAATCCATTACTGCAAAGCCCAACAATAATTTAGAACAGTGATAATCCTCCATGGCATTGACCCTAAAGATCTTTACAGCAACAGAAATGAGATCAAAGGACAAATAAAAGTCTCTTAATCCCTCTAAGTGTGAGTTCAACCTAATCTTACATTTTTGTCTTTTAATTCTCTCTAAATCTGTTTTTAACTTTGCTTAACATTCATTATCCTTTTTCATGCCCTGGTTCTGCAAGGGAAAAAAAAAGCATGTCCAGGAGTACATTCAACATTTCTACACATTTTTAATATGACAGACTAGTTTCTCTTGTCAGCTGTTGGAGTGGGAAGTGGGTGGAGGGGAGAAGTGGATGGAGGATATGCAATGGAAGATTAAGATTGATGAATGAGGTGAAAATCAGCTCCTTGGTGACAGCTCTGTCACTTGTATGAGCACAAAATCTAAACAATAATAACTTCTCAAAACGAGACTGTCAGAAAAAAACCAAACCAAGCCACCTGAAAACCACAAACAAAACCCCCCAAAACAACAAAAAACCCCCTCACCCACCACACCACACCACACCCCCACACACTGCATTCCTGAAGTTCTCTGGCATTAATAGACCATAATTAGCTGTTCCTTCTACCTTGCTGAGCTCATGTCATACATAAAAGATCTCATAGCTTTTGACTGTCTCGTTAATGAGGTCCTATATAAATTGTGCAGTGCAGCTATTGCTCAATAATATTTGGAAGCCATGCCAACATTTCTACGTTCCGCTGATTTGTGTATTTTGGGATATTGAAGGCGTTTTTCATTAAGCATTATTCTTTGCTAATGTGTAGTTAATAACTTAATGGAAAAGCTTTTAAACTGCTCTGAGAATTAATCCACTCATACTTGTTTAACTGCTTGATTTCCTAATGGATATAGTGCAGGATTTAATATTCTGCTCATTTACATTACTTACCAGAAGAAAGGAGACCTTTAACTGCTTTTTCTAAAAACAACAGTAAATCATGTTTAAGTTGATTGATTTCTGCATACATATTAACACAATAATGAAAGGCACAATGTCTTCATAATCCATGCCATTGTGTTCAGCTACAGCTGAATAGTTACTCTTTTTTTTTTTTTTTTAATTTTTATTTTTTACTTTGACTGGAGAAAGAGCATCCCTACTGATTGAATGTGACTTATCTCACAGCTGGATTCACTCCCTGGTACAAAGGGTGGTGCTAACGTAAAACGAAATTCCATTCAGTCCGTAATTAACAGAGCTACACTGATTTACATCAACCACTGCTCTAGCCCTAGACATCTGGTATCATAATTGAAAATCTTTCTTCAAATACATCAGACATAAAAAAAAATTAAGGATTAGATTATATCCACTAAATTCACTCTGAGAACTACTTCATCCCCTAACACAGTCATTGAGATGGACATTGGATGGAACAACAGCAGGAACTGAAGCAGCACACAGACAACTCTCCAGCCTGTTCTCTCTCATTTCGGCCCTGCCTTCTCTCCTGCAGTTATTCCAGCAGCTGCATCATGATGGTGAATTTATGACACAGATTAAAATCTTCATATATAACCCCAGCCTGAAACATCCCCAGTGGGGATGTAAAAGCTAACTGAGCACAAGTCTCCATATTTAACTCTCAAACTCATGACCAGCACCTCAGAGCCGAACATTCACCCCTGTCAGTGTCTCCAGCAGAGGAACAGCTCCAGGCACTCTCACTTGCCTTCTCAAGCGAGAGCACTCTGCATTTAAAAAAAAGTCAAACTGGAACAGAAATGTCTGATAGAGAGGGCAGTGTGTAATGAGGGCTGTTCCCAGGTACAGGGCAATGCTGATGGATTAACTCCCCGCAGGCCTCCTCGGAACCACCCCAGCATCACAGCACTGCTCATGGGAGCAGCACAGGAACTGAACACAAACAACAAACTTCTCAACAATACCCCTCAGATAACTCCAAGACAACCCTCTAACTGTCCCCAGGCTGTCCGAGCCCTGAGGGCAATGCAAAGGCAGAACTGATGACCCAGGAGCAGTGCTCTCTTATGGAAACAGCCGCATTTAGAACCCTAGAAACCCTGCCCTGCTTTGCTGAGGATGCTCTGAAAAATTAGTGTTGTGAGTGCTCCAATAATCATAATCAAAGTGACTGAAAATTGCTGTCATGAATGCTGAAACAATCAAATCCATAAAGAGCACCACAAAATTTAGTAGCTACTCCAGGCCACATGTCAAGTTTGTCAGATGATATTTCTGCTGTCTGAGTGGCAGCTGTGGTTCAATACAATCACACCCCAAACGCCTCCATAAGCTGAAAGGCTGATACAAACGCTGTGACATGGAAGAGCTGGCATCCCACACAACTGTCTTAGGTGAACAAAATCAGAAAAGGTCAGAGAAGCATCCAGGCAAATTAAACAGGATACGTACAACCCTCTTTGGTTGTTAATAAATCTTCGTTTTTCTTTTCTTATGAGGCAATATCCTTTAAGAGAACTTCTCAGGAAATTATAAAGAAAGATAAATTACCAGACAAATATTTCAGTGTAAAGATCTCATGCACTAAATCAGATGGATTCCACACCCTGAGTTCCAGATGTGCACTGCCCTCCTCCCTGCACGGGGCTCCGGTGCCAGGTGAGCCAGGCATGCAGGCAGAGGAGGCTGTGCTGTGTTCCATGCAGGTTCCAGTGACTCTGGAACCAGGATGCAGGGTATATCCAGAGCACCTTGCCTTGCACTAAGGACACAGGCATGATACATTCATGGGCCCCAAGACTTCAGCATGCCCCAGAGTGGCATAACGACTTTAAGCTGAAGGAGGGCAGGGTTAGATGGGATATTAGGGAGAAATCCTTCCCTGTGAGGGTGGGCAGGCCCTGGCACAGGGTGCCCAGAGCAGCTGTGGCTGCCCCTGGATCCCTGGAAGTGCCCAAGGCCAGGCTGGATGGGGCTTGCAGCAGCCTGGGATGGTGGAAGGTGTCCCTGCCCAGGGCAGGGGGTAGGAACAAGATGACCTTTAAGGTCCCTTCCAACCCATTCTACGTTGGGTATATGTTGGTATTTGTGCACATTAAGAGAGTCAAGCCTTTGAGTTGATATAAATGCCTCTGTAGTACAGCAGATCAACAAAACAAAACTTCTAAATGCAAGTGAATGTGCTCCCCCTAAAGTCACAGAAGGGAAGGGAGGCCCTCAGTCATGTGAATAAGCAATTGAAATAGCATAAACAATTCCATTTGAGCCTCAAGTTAATTATGGCACCGTAGCTGTCAAAAATTCATCTGAAGCACTTGCTGCCTAAATTGAAGGTTGGACATCCAAATCGAAATGTCGTTTTTATTAGTGTCTGACACTTAGAGAAATAGCCTCTTCTCTTCTAGTAGGCCATGCCCATTAGCTGCCATTAGTGCTAATGGAGTTATGCACATACATCACATGCACAGACATCACTCAGCACCTTGTAACACCCCTGATGTCACATTAGATAACAGCTGGTTTATTGCAGCATGCTAGGAAAGGTTCCAGGTGAGGCTGGACAGGGCCTTTAGGACCTATGTTGGTGCACTCCGAGGCCTGACATCCGGGGCAAAATAGAGTTTTCAAATAGACACTGCGAAGAAACTTTAATCCAGAGATACAAAGCCAAGAGGAATCATAGCTCAAATTTTGCCCAAATTATATATATAATTTCAGAACTTTTGCCACCCTTCCTAAGGACTTGTTCTCCCGGCAGACCTGTGGCTGGGGTGCTGTCTGTACCAAATCTTTTGGGGACTGTAAAACCTTCCAGCCACCAAAGCTGTGGTAGACAATTACAGTTATCTGTCCAGGCATACTTGCATTTCCAATTTTAGCATAATTATCCTTATAGGCCCCTGCTAAAACACAACTGAGCAATCTGAAAACAACCGTCACTGATGGGGCCATTCTGCCTCTGGTTGTGCATAACCACAATGTCATCTTCGTCTCAGAAGGCCACGTCCACAGAGAGGGAGTAAAACAAACCCCACAATGATGCTTGTGTTGATTAAGCACTGTGCCTTCTGCCATAACCCCATAATGCCTTACATTATTGATTTGGCATTCCTGGCAGCACTCTATCAATAGGAAATTGAGTTGAATGTTTCAGCTGAAGATAAGTGTGACTAATTGCCATCTTCAAATAGCTCTTGCACTGAATTAATCCTTGCACTGAGACACCATGTTTTATTAATGCTGGGATCCAGTCTGCCACAAAGGCAGCGTGGAAGAGTGACAACATTTACCATTTTTTGCAGAACCAGCTCCTGACAGCTCTGGAGCACTTCTCAGATACCAGTTAAGGGAACCCAATAAACTGTGCCGAGTTCCAAGCTGTAGAGTTCACTTCAGTGATCTCAGCTCGCTTTGTGCAGTGAACAGATGGCGATGGGAGCTGGTTTCTGTAGTTCTGTACGATCCCTGCTAAGAGGCTGTCAGAACTTCCTGCAGTTGCTGTGTGCTGTAGATGCAGCACATGGTAATTTCTGAAGGCTTCTATAAATGCCACTGGAGAACACTTTCACCTCTGGAGCAGTTTGGTTAAGAACCCTCCAGCAAGGCCAGAGAGGCTGCTACAAAATAAGAACGGGAGAGACTCACTGTGCCTTGAGGCTGTTTTTGGGACAGAAGTGGGGAGGTGCAAGGGATTGACAAAATAACCTGCCTGTAACACACGGGTCACTGGGTCAGAACTGCTTACCCAGGTTCCAGCTGGTTTGGAAACTGATCTCATGCTTGGATTGCAAGTCTATTTTGCACTGTTTTGTGGGATATAATGTTGCAGCAATGTTGCTGCAGAATGAAACGACTTAGAAGCCAAACAACAGAAAATCAGCAACAAACATTCATTTTCTTACCACAGCCTCACTGTGCTGTCCAGACTCTAAAGCACATAGTCTGCTCTGTGAATGGGAACTGCAGGAGGATGCCTGTGCTCTCTGCCCTCCTGGAGGGGACATGTGTCCTGTGTCCTCTAGAAATGGGAAATCCCCATCCAGTGGTGCCCTTACAGCAACAATCCAGATGGGACTCAAATGCCCTCCCTCTCCAGCCAGATGTGAGCTCCATCCTGATGGGAAGCCTGGAAGTGTCTCCAGTGCTCAGGTCAGTGGAAAGGGAGAGACAACACCATAAAATGTTCCAGTTTTATGTGTAATACTGCAAGAGTTAAATTACTGATGCTCCTACCTGTTAGCCAGCCTGAGTGTCACTGACCTGCCACTCACCCAGGCTTTTAAACAAGTGATGACATTGTTGAAACAGACCCACCAAGAAAGAACCAGCAGCTTGCCATGGAACAGGTTAGTAAATCATTTTAGGGTAGGAAGAAGCTTTTATATTAATGAAATGGCTTTGTATTACAAACCTAATCTGGATAACCTGTTTAATTCCTTGTCATCTTAATTCATGAATTTACATTAGGAATTCCCACAGGTCTGAAACACTTGCCTGAAAATTTTAATTCCTTTCAGAATCATACATATCAATCAGAAATCAAAATACAGTGTACCAAATATTTCTTAAACAAATGGGACCTGAAAGTAAATATCTTACAAATATTTTATGTATTTTCCCATTGAGGATCACTGTAAATATTAAATACATCACTTTAGTCTAAAATTTAGTTAAACGGATTTATATTACTTAGCAATTCACATGTCGATTTTTTCTCTGTTGGAATTTTCAAACACAGATAATCCTCACAACATGTTCATGAATGCTATTTAAGTTCATAATGTCCTCACAAGGCAGTGCAGAAGGCTTTTCTCTTTCAACAGAAATATCTTGGGAATGGCAAGCAAACCTGGGAATCAGCAGAAATCACAGAATGTATCTACAGCCTGGATGTTTTCAGCTCCCAAATCCCAGTCATCCCAGCTGGTCACCTCTAGTACAGCAAGAGCTTGCTTAGAACCATTTCTGTCCTTCCAGAATTGGGAATGCAGCTGTGAGACTCCACCCACCTTCAGCTTCAGCCATGGTGAACTCAAACCCATCAATAACTCAAAACCATCTAGAATTAATTTTTCTTCCGCATGCAATGAAAAGGTTTCCAAAGGGGCCGTATCGATCCCCTCAATTCCCTCAGGAAAATGTACTTTGGCATTCTCACAAGGATCCTCCTCTATTTTGGAAGTTAATCATTCTAGGGCGATCCAATTCCCGTGTGTTTTTATGGGTTATTGCTGTCAGGCAATGTTGTCCCACACCACTGAGGCTATCAGAGCTTGCAAATGCAATTTTTATTTGTCTTTGTTCTTGCTGTACAGCCGACACAGATAATACCTCAACAGTTTTCTCAGCCAGCACCAACAGAGAGCTGGCTCATTTAAACAATCCCTGAACTGGATCCAATTTGGCTGCAAGGCTGGATTTTTCATAGCACAGCACAGGGCAGATAAAGACCAATTTTTGCCATGGATTTCTACTCCCTCCCAGTTCTCTCTCACACCTGTATATCAATACATCATTTGGATTATTGCTCAAAGCATCACACGCCAGTTGCACTTTTATATTTTCTGGGGTCCTGCTGTACTTTCAGGTGCAAACTGCCTAATGCTGAGCTGCTGGCAGTGACATGCACAGGGTTTCTGCCAGGCTTGGCAAGGAGAAGGCTGAGGTAACCAGGCTATTTATACAGTGCAAGACCTCGTAAAGACAACTCTCCTCAGGGTGAGAACCAAGAATAACCCACACACTGGGGTGACAGAGCACAGACCTCAGAACTAATGCAGCACAGACCAAATGAATGGAAATGCTTGGACTGGACCCCCTCTGACAGCAATAGTCCAAAGGAGTTTGATTCCTCCTTGCCATGCAGAGTTCCTGCCTGATTTCTCATCTGGCTGCACACTGACAGCAGCTCCAACAAGACACCACAGTACTTTTCCATCCTCCTTTTATCATTTCTAATGGCAAACGCCAGCAGTGTATAAACACTTGCTGTATCACACTTTCTTCTGTCTGAAGATGAAAGGAGAATATCAAAGCTGGAGGTGAGGGTAGTTGACTGGTTTTCCTTATAGCAGCAGTCAATAAATCGCCGACATTACCAGCTCAGAACTCCCGAGGGTTATTTGCAAATCTGACATTGGTTGCTATGTTTGTACAATCACTCTCTGGCTGCAGGTCAGAGGAGCAGCAGAGGCAAGGCAGGTGCTTTGTGATAATCCATTTGCAGACCCTCCTTGATTCACTTTCAAGCAGATGAACATCTGGCCCCCAATCTTCAGAGTGTTTTTGAGAAGAGCCAGACTGGACTCCAAATTGTCCTGGCAGTCCCACAGTTTTAGCATTCTTTAGTGCCCAAATGCCCTCTCTAGATTCATTTGCTCCCTCAGACACATGGAAACTACTGCCCCTCTATCAAAGTGTAATTTCCCATCAATACCTGGCTGGGACAGTGACTTTGCCAGTCCGTGCTTGGTGAAATACATTTGATTTACTGGATTTGCAAACGCTTTATTCCACCAATGACAAAATCAAAGCAGCTGCCCTGCCCCTGATTTATTTTATTTCATTCCTTATCTACTCTTCAGAATCTCAAATTTCTCCAATTATTTCCCATGCTCCTGTGGTTTTTTTCTGACTTAAAGAGATTCACAGTGACTTTGCACTCTAGACAGCCAAATTGTGTACAGACACACAGACCCACTCTCTGTTGAATCCCTGCCTATGGCTCTCCTGGGTTTTCCAAAAGTTCTTTCCCAGCTACACTATTACACATCTCAATTCTGCATGTCTATTCTGGGCAAGAAAACTGAAATTTAAGAAGAACTAGTATCAATTCCCCATTTCTCAAATTGGGCTTGCAGATTTATTCACAAAACTAACCCTCCACTCCTTTGGGATCACTGAATGGGTACAGCACTAAGAAATCCTTCCAAGAAAATTGAGGCAAGTTGAAGCAAATGCTTGCATGAAATTAAATGGTATTTTGGTATTCAGTTCTGCCTCCTCTACTGGGAATTGTGACCAGCTAAAAAAATCTCTGGCAAAAATCTTTCACCCCATTTACATGTTATTTTAGCATCATCTCAAGCCTCCTTCACAACCAGAAAATATTTTGCATATTGTTTTCCCACTGTATAGGAGGCAGAACTCTGCAAACTGGTGCAATATATGAAATTTGAACTATAGAGAAGTAGTTGATGATGCTAAATGTTATGACTTTAATTGAACTTTCTAGGAGGCAGATTATTCCACTTTTCAAAACTGTTTTCCCAAGACACTTTGGTCTAAAAATACTTCAGTTATTGTACTCTTCTTGTCAGGCTTTTAAATTCACCATTGAGTCTCACAGCAAAACCATCCTAATGGGCACAACCTCTTCCAATCCAGGTGCAGCCTGTCTTTCACATCCTTGGACACATCTCCTGAAGGAGAGAACACAGAAGGATAGAAGCAGTCTGCAGATTTCACTACAGGCTGATTTCACTACACTGCAGATTTCACTACAGAGAACTGACTTTTCCTTTGGTGAGCTGAGACCCATTAATGCATTTGCATGGATAAGCTCATTTTCATGGAGTCATGCATCCCATGCAGGCAGTCCCACAGGAGCTGGCACTTTATCACCCTAGAACTGTTTGACTTCAGCTTGGCAGCAGATTTTGGCTCTCAGAGCCTCCTCTCTGTTCAGCAGTTGAAGCAACTCTTCCATGTCCCTTCTAAGCCCCACTGGCTCCTGAAGAAAACTGGAACTCAGCTAAGGCAGCAGCCAGGAGAGAACACATCAAACCACAGAGGAGGCATTGTTCCATTATCCATACATTTCAGCAGAAAATATCTTCCCTCTTTTCTTTTTGCTTTGTTTGTGTCACTGTGCCAGGTGTTTCTCTCCTCAAAGATAAACTGATTAGCTTTAGGAGATTTTAAGGGAAACATGCACAACAATAATTTTTATCTTTAAACCTGTAATATCCTAACACCAACCTGTCTCTAAAATAAATCCAAGCCATCAGAATATCAGTCATGTAGCAATATATAACATGACTCTGTAATGCAGATGTGTGTAAAACAATCACTTAATTACAAAAGCTGTAGCTCTGGCAGTATTGTGCCACACTACAAAATGACATAGCATGTAATATAGAGAAGCAGTTCAGTACACAGATTACTGATTTTGTGCTGCCTGCCTTTGCAGCAAACCATGCTATTGCTGCTTCGAGTAGCAGGGCACTAATTCAAAATGCAGGAATGGAATTGGCCTTCCCAGAGTACAGAGTGGGCTGTTTAAATCTGACAAGGTTTTTGCCTTCGTTTTCTCCTGCCACCCCCCAGACTCCACACATAATCATATAACATTGTTTAGACACATTTTTTCAAAGCAGCCTTCCCATTTCTTTTTTTCTTTTCTTTCTTTTTTTTTTTTTGCTGGTGTGAGTTTATGAGGGCACTCAGATCCACCACAGACTAGGAGCTAATCTAACACACTACTTATGCACATGCTTTATTCAGCATCACCTCCGGGAGATTTCCTGCTTCTGAGCTATTGTGCAAACAGCCTTTGGTTCATAGCAGCAGAAATCTCTTCTGTCAACATTAGCATTCTGTGTTTGGATTTATTACAGATCCTGAAAATAATGATCGTGTTTTCCTCCTTTAAAAACACCAACCCATTACATAACTCCTTTCGCTGATTCTCATTACAGCAAAGGGATTTCCCAGCCACCCCTCAGCCCAGTGAGAACAGAACCCCTCTTTTCTCAACAGAGCCCCTCTTTCCTCAATAGAATCCCTGTTTCCTCAACAGAATCCCTCTTTTCTCAACAGAACCCCTCTTCTCTGAACAGAACCCCTCTTCTCTCAGCAGTGGCCTTGCGTTCCAGCAAGAGACCTCGCTCTGTTGAGTTGAGGTCTCCCAGTACCAGCAGCAGCTTCCCAGCAGCAGTCAGCTCTAAGGTATTGTTAATTTGTCCTGTCAGGATTTGCTATTAATTGATCATTTCCTCTCCTTAATCCCCGTGTTCTTGACCACATCAAACAACAACTTCCTCCACAAAACCCCCTCTGATCACACAGTGCAGTGGAAAGCAGGGGAAGGTGATCAGAGCATGGCCTCTGTACTTGAGCCTTTGACCACAATAAATAAATCTCCCTGCCATCTCCCTTTCAAATTCTGGACTATTTTCTTTGGGAATGAATGTTAGCAGGCCATGGCCAATGCCTACTTAGAGTTTTTCCTTTATTTTCCAATATCTACCACAAAAACTGTGGTCCTCTTTACCACTCACGGTGTCATTTTCTTTCCTTCCATTTGCTACTTTGTAACTTCAGCCTCTTGTAAATCACATTAAAAGCACTCGCTTTCTAATAGTTTTTTTATTGACTAATTTATTTTATTTGGCACCTGTTACCTTGGTGGAGATTTCTTCTTGCAGTAATTTACTATATGTGCCATAGTCCCCTGAGCACTGGGCAAAGGGAACCAGCACAGCTAAACAGGAGATTTACTCGATGCTCCTTGGGCTTGGGGTTAAAAAAAAGAACTTGTTCCTGTTCTGAAAACCCATCAGGTTCTGCAAGGAGAGGACTCGCCACCCTGAGTATTTACACCAAGCAGCTGACATGATGGATTATCTTATACAAGTCATTTAGGCATGCTGGGCCCATTTATCTACTTAAAATATGAAACAACTCTTATCTAATACAGAAGTGTTTAGTGAGACTTAATGAGCTGCTCATGTGTTTATTACAGAGATTCCTAAGAACCAAATGGCAGAATGTTGCTTTAGATATGAAAGATGATTAAAACATCTTGTGAAGTATCAATTTGTAAGTAAAAAGGGTTCCAGCTATGAAACCACATGTGCTATTACACTCCAGAGGACATGCCATAATGCCTGTATATTTTAAGAATATTTGTTTAATTTTAGTACAATGTTTCTTTATGACCACAGTTTATTTTTATATTTGGGATTTAAGCACTACAGGCTCCTGTGAGATTGGGTTTCACATATTCTGTCTGTTGAGCAGCATTTGCTCACTGAGTCGAGGGAAGTGTTAGCTGCATTAATATCTTTGCTTTTCCAAGTGCTGGTTGGTGCCTGTGTGTTATCCTGTGCAAGACACATGTGTCAAAACTGTCCCCCTCCTCCAGATACATGAAGCAAGGTTTTAAGAATCTGTTCCATTATGCTCTGAAACATCTAAAGATTTCTAAATAGTCCCAGAAATAGTTGGCTCTCGGTGCTGTAAAGTGAGGCTTCTGAGAAGAAAGAAAAATACCACGATCAAAGCAAAAAAGTCCTCCAATAAAGGAAACTCTGTGACTAGAGAGAAGTTTCCTAACTTTGGGGGTGGCCCAGGTGACAGTGGGCTACATGGGCAGTGCCAGTGGCAGCTCTCCTGCACGGCACAGGGCTCAGCAGGTGCCACACATGCAGCTGGCCATGCCTGAGGCAGCACATCCCAGTTTGTCCTTGCCAGATAACCAGATGTTTTGAACCAATCTTGGTGCACTTCAAAGAAAGGATCACCAATCTCCCTCCTCCCTCTTTGCCTTCTTCACCTTAAACCTTCTGCATGGGAGTGTGGGGTGATGGAAGCACACCCTTCACACCCACCACGGCTGCCAGGGAGCCTCGGGGACAGGAGGGGCGGGCAAGTCTGGAGCAGTGACTCAAGGAGCACAGGGCAAGAACACAGCTTCACTTTCTGCAGCTTTTTAAAGGTCACACGCTATGCAGTATGGAAATATGATGGTAAGAAATCAGAAATGCCCTGACACTCCCCTGACCTGCAACCCAGCGTGGACAGCAAGACTTGAACAGAAAAAGATGCTGTATCAGGAGCAGGGTAACCACATAAGCCACGTGATGCAGAAATCACACTACACACATTTGTACCAACACTGTGTCTCCTTCCTGAGGGAAAAGTGCCAGTGTGGCCTGAAGCTGCTTTTTAGACGCATTAAGTTTCACCAGCCCAAAAGATCAGGTCCTTCAGCACAGCTCACCTCAGGTTAGAATTACCCTAGGAGAAACCAGGTTAAAATCACTGCAGTTTCTGGGGTTAGACAGAGCCTAATGATGTTATCTCCTCACTTTCAAAGCATGAGCACAGACAGTACTGAAGGAAACTTCAGGGGGCAGAGAGTAAATAGCTGCCTATGGTGGAGGGGGGAAGGACTAAAAGAATGTGTATTTGGAGAAGTTCTCTTTAACCAACTTTTTTTCTCTAGTAGTACAAGCAGACAAAATTTGTTGACCTCTGGAATAAATGAGTTCCATAAGCTGATCAAAAAGTCAACACATTCATGTTTCTTTATGCTTGTTCCAAACGAACAGCTCTTTGTAACAATATTTTGTTCCAGAAGAAGAGCAGCCAGCTGATTAAAAGGGCTCCATGGCTTAGCAAAGCTTGTAAGCTTAGAGTAGTAACAAGCAGGGTTTGATTATTGAGGATTACTCCAGGTGTTCCTCCAAAGCTACCTCACCAGCTGACCTCCTGAATCTATAATATCAAATGTTTTATGAGGCACATTGTCGTGAATACAATGGACATGAGAAACTTGGTGGCTAAGACAAAAATGCTGCCTCCTCCAGCATTGTCTGAGATTTTTACTATTGTCCTGGTCATGATCTGTGAAGTCAAGAATGGCAAGCAGAAATAAAGGGAGAAAAATGAGCTCATGAAAAAAGAGACTTTTATTACATCCATGCAGGAATGTTATTAAAGTGAAAGAAACCTAAGGGAACAAGAGCTTTGAGCTACGATATTCTTTTCTGTAGAGCTGATGAAAAGAGACTATGAAAGGTCAAACAATTCTAATTCTCCTCCCTGAAGTTAGTCATTCTTCCTGTTGTCGATGTTCCTCTGTAGTGTGCTTAGCCAAGGCAGGAGTGCATCAGTTCAGGGCTGCAGCAGGAATGAATTCAACAGAGGAATGGATGCATTCGTGCTTTTCCATTTCCCTGAAATGCTGCCAGTGTGAAAGCCAGGCCTCGTACCCTCACATCCAGACTTCTCTCGACAAAGGAGATTCCAACCGTGCAAAGGAGCTCAGTTTTGTGGTTTCTGCACCCCAAACCTCACTGGGGAGTGAGTGAGTGACTGCTCTGAGCTGTTTGTTCCTCTTGCACAGCCACTGCACACCACGTTGTCACTGCTGACTTCCCTCTCTCCCTCTGTGCCAACCCTCTCGTACTTCCTACAACGCTCCTGGAGATTTGGGAAAAGGTACAGGGCACATGACTTTGAAATAAAGTGTGGAATCCCAGCTTGGTGAGAATCCATGGGGGTTCACTCCGGCATAGTGAGAATTTCACCCAAAACATCAATTCTGCACATAGATGAATAAAACTACATAAAATTTCTGGGATTTTGTGATGTTCTAAATCAGCTAGGTATGCAGGGTTAAAAATCAGTATTTACTTAGGGAAGGAAGAAATGTTTATTAATAGTATCTTTAATGAGTTTTATGTCTCCTGCAGATAAAATTTGTTTAAGAGCTTAACATTTCAGTTTCACAAGCATGTGACTGAATTTTCTTTCTGTGCAACATGAAATTGTGGCTAGGCAGTTGGAGAAGAAAACACAATCTTGCTTCCTTTCCATATTCATGACAATATTTGTCATAATAATTTAGTTTTGTTTCAGTAACAGGAATGTTGGTGTTTTTCCATTTCCCCAATGCATTTCCATTTTCACACTTCCCCATCTAATATTAAATGCATTGAAAATGCTGCCAAAAATATTCAACAACATTGAAAAAGCAGAAGAGAAATAAAATTACAGTCACAGATTTCATTTCACTCCTTTTTCTAAATTAATAAATATTTCATTTTCTTATCTGAAGAAGTAGCGATGTACCCCAATGAACTTCCACTCCCAAATCCAAATTTGAAAATCTGACAATCTGACAAGCTGAACTTAAAAGCGTGGCTTACCAAGTAGACTGTCTTGAAAATGAAATGATTATTACAAGCAGGAATCATTCCCACAAGAAAAAAAACAACCAGATTTTGTCTAAATTAAAATGTCTCTGGAGTGAAAGGTTTAACGAATCATTTCAGGTCCCCTTGCCAGTGAAAACACAGGCAGAGTGCAGTTCAGGGTCACTGACTCGAGACAGAGGTGTGGCAAACCACACTCCTGATCAGGATTAGGGTTTTCCCCCCTTCCCTGTGTAAAACTCACATTCTCTTCCCTGGTGCTGTATAGCAAAGCCCATAGTGACACTTGCTGGTGCAGCAAGGAGTCTGAAACAAAATGCTAAAGGAAGCAGAGCCAGCCACAGTTGGTTTTTTATTCCTCTCCTCCCCTGGGGATAAATGCCCTGAGGGTTCTGTTTCCTGCTTGGCAGAGCAAAGAACGTCCAACACATAAAGGCAATTGTTCTGCTCCTGATCTCCAGTGTCAGCACTGAAATAGCACCCTGGGCTCTCACCTTGCTGAACTGAGTTCCCTCAATCTTCTCCTTTTTTCCCCTTTTTAAAAGATATTTGAATAATAAAAGTACTCCAATACATTCTCTCCCTTTGCCCTCCACCTCTCCTGCTTGTCTCCTTAAATGCCCCTGTACCCCTTATAATACCCTGGGTTGTGAGAAGCTCTCCTTGAGGGAGCAAGTGTTAGTCCTAAATTCCTCTACAAAAGAAACACTGCGGGGGGGGAGATTTAAACAGCTGCATGCAATGAAAGAGAGAGAAAATGATACTTCACCAAAAAAACCTGGCTTTAGATACTGCCATATTTCTTCTGGGAAAAGCATAAAATAAAGCAAGCCTGAGCTACTGCTTAGGTGACACTTCAGAAATCAAGTGGAGTCCCAGCAGAATTTCTCAAGTTGCTGTCAATTTATTCAGGAGAAATACAACTTAGCAAAACCATCAGCACAACCAGCTTCTATTTACCCACTCCAGTGTTTTGATCTCACCATTTTAAGCACAATCCTAAGGAGAATCTCTGTTTGCTGTTGTTCAGGTTGGCTGATCTTGACTCTTTTTAAACAGTCAGGCCTGGATAGACACAAGATTGTGTCGTCTAAACGCACAGGTGCCCTTGTTTGCAGCACTCTGACCAGACAATCACAAACTGGAAACTTGCTCTTCCAAGACCCAAGCATCAGTTTATCCATGAACATCCAATGTCAAAACCAACAAAAAAATGTGTTTCTTGCACCTTTTAAGGCCTAAAGCACTTACATCCTTTATCTTAGGGGCAAGTAATTGTGCCTGGAAGCCCAATTTGTATTTTTCCAAGCATGATATGATTTTGTAGCGCACGTGTTAAAGGCAAGGGCTCTACATCCACTGTCCTTGGTCTGTAAGCTTCTCACAACTCATCAGAACCAGAAACTTAAAAAAGGCAGGAGCTGAAAACACAGGGAGCACAGGGAGCCCTACAGGATCTGTTTGTTCCCCTCATGATGCTGTGGAGCTGCTGAGCTGTGACAACAGGACGTGTCACAGGAGATCAAAAGTGTCCCTCTCCATCCCAGGGGCAGATCCTTCACCTTTGGAATTGAATGCTTAAAAACAAAGGAGAGAAAGCAGCCTTGCAACTCACCAAGAGGAGGCTGCCTCTCCTTGCTCCCCCTCTGCTGCCAGAGATGGGATCTGTCACCACTGTCCTTGTCCAGGAGAATGGCAGATTCCAGAAGGCACCTGGAGCCTGCAAAATGAAGAAACTCATGAGAGCAGGAATTAAAGGCGAGCAGAATGCCTGCGCTGAGGTAGCAGGCCTTTTCCTTCCCACAGGGGACATGCAGCATATAGGGAACCTCTTGCCCTGTAAGTCTATAATTGTGTCTATATTTTCATCCATGATCCCACCCGAAATACTGAAGACCAAAACCTTAGGATGGACACAATCCACAGTACTTTTAATACTTTGAAATACAGACTTGTAGCAAAACCAGAAAAGGAATCTTTCTTTGCAAAATGCTTATGAAAAAGACAAACACTGATCTTGGGATTACATATGAAGGAATGTAGAACAAATTTGAGTTCTCAATATAATGACATTGAGGTTGTGGAGAGCATGAATAGAGGTGAATTTGATGTTAAGAGTTTAAATAATTTGCTCAAGGTCACAATGCAGTTTTCTGTCTGCCCTGAGATTAGAAGCCAGGAGCTATTAAATTCTTTCTCTTGTTCCCAGACTGCCAGACTGGGGAATAAAGCTCCCTGCAGGGAGGAATATTTAAAAATAAAATAAGAAGAATGAAGAAGACTTATTTACTCAGTACAAGCCCTAGAGTAAGAGTACATACGTAATGTCACCAGTGCTTCTCTGTCCCTCCTGCACCCTCCCTGACCTCCCCTGACTGACAGAAGTACTGACAGCTTCTCAGGAGCCATCTGTTCAAAACTGAGGGTTAGAGCTTCTGGGGCTTGGCAGAAGGGGACTGAAGGGTGGCTCTACAACCCCAAGTGTGAGAAATAACTTCGCCCCCTGCCCCTAAGACATTCTGTGGAGCTGTCCCTGTTAGCAGCTGCTGTTAGATCCACGGAGAGCTTGACAAAGGCAACAGCAAAACAGGGCTCTTCCTCCCAGCCATTGGAGGAGCACAGAAAATAGGCCACCAAATCCTGACGTGCTCCAGCCTCCCACACGCCGGTGGTGGGAGGCGGAAGACTGTGACACATTTCAGTCTAGTCCTTTATTACTGCACAGAGCTGTCAACACTTCAAAGCAAACACCTGCAGGATCTTCCCCAGCCCTGGACTGCACCATGATTCGCTGTTATACTGCTCTCCTTCATGGAAAGAACATGCTAGCCTGTGGTTTCCAACCTCTCTCCTGAAAAGCTTCCCACGAGTTCCACGGACACCAGGAAAGGACCCATGGCCAGCTGCTATCCTCAGGATAACTCCCCACTCCCTCCAGGGCTCGAGTAAAACGCTCTGCTTTCAGCACACTCTGGGGACTCAGGCAGGTTCACTCTGAGGCAGATGCTCGGCCATGAGAGGGACACCTCAAATGCAGCCCAGGGGAAGGCAGAAGCAGTAAATCCCATCTGGACCAGTCAATCCCATCTGGACCAGTCAATCCCATCAATCCTATCCTTACTCCATACAGCCCAGTAGCACTCAGAATGTCACAAACAAACCAACGAGTATCACAGGGAATGGCACCAGTTTTTCAGTAATGGCTATGTTTTCATGGATTAACAATATTTCTGATACTGAAAATCAACCTTAACATGAAATCTTTAGGAATAATGACAGGTTTTTTGCTCTATTTGAGCAACTCTTACCTGACCACCACGGATATTTGGCCATTTACTGGGCCCTCAGTGCACTGCAGTGCAATTTAAAAAGTACTGATTACCTATTCAATTTTCTCATAATTATATTGCCCAGCACTTGAATGCTGCAACTGCAAATGATAGAGGTATGAGGGCATTAAAACATAACTACAAATAAAATTTGAGCTTAAATCAGCTGGGGTGAGATGGCAACACAAACCTACACATTTCAGGACTAAGCTGATCAATGACTGTGAATGGGAGGAGGTTTTAGTTAGGCTACAATACAAAATATCCTTACACGCCTTTCAACACCTGCAATTTGATACCACAACACCTCCTCCTACAGCTCCTGGTCACGCTGCTTCTCTCCTTGGTCATATTTAGATGACTCTTGGATGCTGCAGTGAGGGGTCAGTACCAGCTGCAGTTTGTGCAAACAGCAGGTTTGGCTCTGTCCTCTTGTAAAGGAATTGAGCGTTTTCCCCTTCTCCCATCAGCACTCTGGCTGCTTGTGGGAATTCAGGCTGGATGGACTCCCAGGTTGTTTGGTGTGTTAATGCTCAGGGTCCTACCAAAAAATCCACAATTTTTCCCTTCGAACGGGCCTTCTCAGGAATTATTAGGCTCACGTGTATTCATTAAAGAACCCAACGATCAAGTCCATGTTATTATTAGCTTTTAACCATGCAGACACAGTCCAAATAAAACTGGGCTTTACAATGCCGTGATCACGTTGACTCTCACCTGGTCATTTATTCTGCCATAAAAAGACAATAAAAAACACTGTCTGTGCTTGGAGCATGTCTATCTTCCTCATAAAAGCTTTACCTCAGTTCTTTGGATTTTTTTTCTGACAAATGAGGAACAGCTGATTAACAAATACATTGCTCTTTTTACAGCAGAGCTTTTTTTCCCGTACTATAATGATTGAAAACAGAACACCCGAGTTCTGTCAAAACAAAATTTCTTTGGAATCGAGCCACAAAATAGAAAATGAAGTTGCCACTGAAAATTAATTAGTACAAAGCACCAATTGATAGGAGGAATAAATCCTTAGACCTAAAAATACCAGTGCAATACAAGCTGAGAAGTTATTTTTAGTCCTATTTTTAACAAGAATACCTCAGGATGTTTAATAATAACAAATTGGATCTCCAGGGCAAGATACTGAGAAAAATTGTTTACAGCAAGCACTTCCAAATCTCAAGAACTTACCTTAACAGATTTTAATTTGTTGTTAAGCTTTTGCTGGCTTTTTAAGAAATGGCTTTAAACCATTTTTCCATTATATGCTTTCATTATTGGTTATAGCAAGTGAGGTTTCCATGTAACCAAAAATCATTACAGCACAGGCAGTTTCAGTGCCTCAGTCTCCATGAAAGCCAGTTTTCTGGAACGTATGTGTGAAACATGGAAACACAAAAAATTGCTTCTCATGTAAAGAAAAGAAAGTATTTTGAAATTAATTCAGAGTTCAATTAAAAATCTTTCATCTTTCTTTTGTAATAAATAGCTCCTTATGACCAAGTAGATGGCAAGAATTAAATTGTCTGAGCTTCTTTTAAAAATCTATATCCAATTCCTAAAAATCTATATCCAATTCTAAATACATTAGACCACTGGAGCCTTGTCCTGGCTTAACCAGACAGAGGGGAAAGTCTCATCTGCTGGGCCATGAGAGCTTTTAACTCTCTCTCTTTGGGAATGGGATGAAGCTGGATATACTTCCAAGGTTCTTAATGGATCCTTTTGCAGCAGCTAACAAACCCCAAAGCTGTGCACAGGGAAATCCACCCCTCTGACAGGACTCGGGGTTTGTGTCCCCTGAGAACTTTCAAAACAGAGTGAAAAGACATCTCTATCCATCTCCACAGACACACAGGAGTTCTGCCCCCTGGATCCCAAGCATCCAAGGCACATTCCTCAACTGAGGGACCTCACCCAAGCTGTGGCTGCTTGGCTCCACTCCCTGCGCTGGTTACACGGGGAGGAAATGTCCCTCCTCAGCTCCAGGCCAGAGCTGACCCCCCTCTCTGCACCTCTTGAGCATCAAAGGGGGGCTTTGCTGCCACAATCTCATGTGAATTCACTTGGAAGATGCCAGGTACTATTCAGGGAATGTGGAATGGTGTTGCTTCCTGAAAGAGCACATTTTAAAAAAAAACAACCAAAGCTTCCCGCAGTCTAAATATATGGTGCTCAAGTGGATGTCCAAGTACTGGGAGATAAATGGATTTACACTGCCAGCAGTTACAAACACTCATTCAAATAAAACATCCCTGTTTATTCACTACAGACCAACAAGCTGAGCTGGACACATGGCTTAATTGAATAATTTTCCAGAAAGAATTTTTTTTTACTTCCTCAAGTTAATAGTGTTTACCAACGACTAAAATTGCTCTTTAGCATGAAGAACACATGTCAGAAAATTCTTTAGTATTCAGGAAGACACATGCATGCTGGAGGCATTCTCTTCTAAGCATTTTTGAGAATATTAGGTATCTTAGAACAAAAAAATAAGACACAAATGTGCTGTGAAGGACAGAGAAATACTCATCCCCTTCAAAGCAGGAAGCAGAGTTTTGCAGGGAAGCAAGGGGACACTGCCTGGGATGCAGGGACAAGGCAGTCCCTGTCCTGGGTGAGGATGCAATGACACACATTGATGCTGGTAAGGCACAACCATGAATTCAGCCCTCTCCTGGCTAAGAAATCATGTGCAGTCCAGTCCTAATTACTGTGCGCTTGATATTCACAGCACTCTATTGGGGGTTTGGATATTCTGTGAATTCTTGCCACACTTTCTATCATATCCCTATGCAAATTGTCCCTTGAATAATGTGCTATTGCTTCTCTGTCTTGGACTGCTTAGTCAAAATTTCTGGTTTGGCTGACTAAAAGAGAAGAAGGGGAAAACAACATTGGGCACAAACTCCTGAGCAACCAATTGCCATGAGCACTGGAACTGAGAGTTTCAAAGGCAATTTATTAGGAGATGGGCAAGTTGAATGAAAGAGTCTGATATTTGCAATAGGCAGCTAAACACAATTTAAATGTGATCGACATCCATTGCATTCTGGATTTTCTTTTGGTTGCTATACTTAAATAACAGATATTGGGAGTACACTTCCATGAAAAAATATTTTCTTCTCAGCACTCCCCCTCATGTTTCAGAATCAGTGGTTGAACTGGTCAATACTTACTGGATTTGAGGGCAAATCCAGCTTTTGCTATTGTGGCTGTGGACGCTTTCTGAGAAAGAATTCACTGACCACAGAGCAGAGCAGGACTGGGTGAAAGACGGGACAGAGGCCATTGGTTGTGATATTCCTCCCAGCTCCTTAAATTACTGCACAGGCACAGGGGCTGCTCCACTCAACAGAATAAACCCCTCAGAGGGGCTCTGCAGTCTCTCCCCATCACATCTGCAAACTGCAGCAACAGAGTGAAGCACTGGGGCATTTTTGGCCTGAATTTTAGCTCCAGCAGCTGTCACTGTGTCAAGGGGGCATACCGGGAATGTTATGCGGGGATAAGTTCAGTGTCCTTCCTGCTGGAGATGCAGCACCTTCTTGGAAAAGGGATCTCTGTAGAAGATGGGAAGATACAGAGGGAGATGGTATACTTAATAGAAGGTTTGGATGTGTCATTTCTGCTTACCAAAGAAAATTGGACAGAAAAAGCCCTGGCTGCTTAATGAATTGTTCAAATGCTCATTAGCATCAATCAGATTTATTTGAACAGATAATTATCCCCATATTGTGCTTTCATCACTGGAATTGTTTATGTTAAGCTGTCAAGCAGCCGTTTTCAAATTTTACTCCTTGATGTGTCGAAGTTCCTTTTACGGTAAGAAAAACAAAGAAGGGTTTCTCTTTTTTTCCCCCCTCGGCTTCGTTTTAACCCTATTTGAAGTCTTCCTCGAGGCTTTTAAGTCTCCAGGAGCACGGAGCGATTTCCATTGCAGATGTTACGGATGTACAGGTGTCCCCAGGAGAAGCTGGGCGCTGCTCGAGCCTCTGTCCTGCTCTATCCCCTGCAGTGGGAGGCACACGGGGGTGTGCCCCAGCACAGAGGGTGCAGCTGCAAGGGGCTCTTCCCTCCGTGCAGCGCCCATGCGGCAGCTGCCGGCCCCTCAGCGCGCACCTCGGCGCTCGGAGCAGCGCGTTCAGCGAAGCAGCCTATTTGCGCTTACAAGTGGTTACAGCCCCATCCCTGTAAGACAGCAAATTGCTCTGCCGGAGCAAAACAAGCCAGCCCGTGCCTCCAGGCTACTCTCGGCGCATTTATCTGTTGCTAAAGGAAGAACTTTGGCAATTTAATGTGTCCTTTGAATTTTCTGTGGCTGTCAGGCCCCTTTATATTCTACAAACTGCTCATTCACAATAAAAGTCGATCTTGCTAGCCAGAATAAATCTGTGTTTTCAATGGTGAATGACTGACTTCTGACAATGTTCAACATCTGATGTTCTTAAAAAACGGAACAATTTTTTTTTTAATTGCTTTCCCACCCTTTGACTCCCACAGGAACCGGCAGAAATCCTTTAAAGGCGTCTCCCGGGAAGATTTGCAAGTATTCCTATAGAGAGCCACTACAGAAAAAACAAACAAAAGTAAACAAAACCAAAAACAAAACAAAACCTCCAAACCTATTAATAATGCCTTGAAAGGTAAATAATCCTAAATAACGTCAAAATTTCTTAGTTTGCCACTTGTCTAACTTCAGCTACGTGTACTCCTACATAATTTATTAACGTGGAGATCTACAACAAATTGGTAAATGGAAATTTTGATCCATAACTCTGCCAATAAGGAATAGAGAACTCTATCAGTGCTTTCACACAATTCTCAGCCTGAGAATTTAATAGTAAACAGGAAAACGAAGTGTTCACCAAACCTTGCCCATCAAGCAAGCAAGGACAAGCTCCTCTGTGCTCCCTGTCTTTTATCCTCATAAAGCCCCTATTAAGCATTTTTCAGTAGAAATCTTCAGTCTTGGGTTTAAACTCCCCCTGGTTTTGGGCAGCTGTCCTGGTGAATCTCAGCATCTCTGCAGCTGTCCAGCAGCCAGGCTTTTACATCCTGTCTGCTGTGCAAATAGGCACCTTTCCTTCATCATAAAGGCTTTTTCTTTTAGAGCAGAAGTAAAAGCCTGTTGAGGAACCATGGAAAGCCACTCCAGCATTTTATCAAAGAGCACATGAAGATTGGCATTTTATCATTCGGTATCCTCAGCAGGACATCTTCAGAACGCTGGGAGATGCCAGTGGCTGCTGGCCCCAGCACAGTCCATACTGGCACCAGACATCAGACTGGGACACAGCCACACACAAAGGCTGGGCTGTTGCACGGGGCTGTAACTCAGGCTCTGCTCAAAGGTCAGCCACAGGAAGTTGTTCTCCTCAAGGGACATAAATCAGCTGCTTTCACTCTATGGAGGAGAGGAACTCACTTTATTAACTGTTGGTTTTGAGACTGCACAGGCAAGGCTTGAAAAATGAAGTGAGGATGGCGCCTGTGTTTTGCATTATAATTCAATTTAGAAATACCACACACACAGGGCTTTATTGCTAATGGATGCACCAAGCAGACCTGACTGCTCTACATCAACAGCAAAACAAAGAACTGCACATCAGCAGTAGACTCTCATTAGCAGTAATGTTATTCCAAAGCGTGGAGTATCTGTCAGGTAAATGTAACTGCCTTGACATCCACCACAGTTCCATTTCCCTGGCTAAGATGATATGTTTCAAATTGAGGAACATCTGTTTCAGGCATGTGATGAATCATCTTCAACTATATTTCCTATTTCCTGCTATCCTGTGAGATCAGATAGTGGAAAGAAGTTACACAACGCTGTGATTGTATTGTTTTTCAGCCCCTCTGAAATTTTAGATTTTTTTCTGATCTATGGCTCATTTAATGGTTAAAAAAAAAAAAAAAGAAAGAAAAAAAAAAGAGTTCCCTGAGAGAGGATATTTCCATTTCCAGACTAGGAAGAAGTTGAAATAAAAATGTTACGGACATCCTTCCTTTCCTGTTGATAGTGAGTTGGCTGAAGTGGCTTGCCTACCCCAAGATAACAGTTCTAGAGAGGTACAATGATACTTTTGCCAGTGTCCTCTTCAGCTGATAAATTGTCTCACTGAATGTATTGGAATCGTAGCTGCTTGCAGGGCTGTGGGAGAGTTAGGAAGAAACTGGTAAAGTATAAGTTTATATAAAACATAAAAAGAACACTGTGAGAGCTTTGGTCATAGAGGAATTTGGCAATGAAAAATAAGACCCTCTGATTGAAATGTAAAATTTCGCACATCAAAAAGGGATTATTATTCAGGCAATGGGACCTGACAGCATATCAGCACAGCACATGTAGAAAATTTAATGTAGCTCTAGTGTGCATGTCTTCTGCATTTCAAATGAAAATCAAGAGCTACCAAGAAGAATAAGGTTGTTTCAAATGTGCTGGATGGTGAGCAGCAATGAGAACACCTTCATGCATGAGAAAGCACAATTTGCCAGCACTCCGAAGGGGATCCCTGTGTATTTAGCTTGTACACCTGCTGCTATAACACTGCTTCTTTCTCAGGGGATGGGGTTTACACAGTGTCTTTACAGAAAAGCTTTTGGACTCCTTGCTCAGCTACAGAAGGCAACAAGTTTTGCAGCTTTTGGAGCTCACTTTGGTTTCCGGACACATTACATTATCCTGGATCACACCAGGTGATTCTGGCTAAGCAGAAATATCTCTTTCAGTCAGCTTCAGGTCCAAACATAGACCCCAGCTTCCCTTAAATTCACTGGAATCCGAAGGAATTAAATCAGGAATTTAATTTGGGCTCCTAGGCCATCACTCCAGTTAAGGAGAGCTCTGTCCCTGAGCAGTACAGAGCAGCCTATTGTTTATTTAGCTTCCAAAATGGAATTCATCACAGCTGACTGTGAGCAGTCCTCCAGAAGCAAACTGCCACCTCAGCAGGGCACCAGAAGCAGCACGAGCATCTCCACCAGCAGCATCTGGTGTCTCTCAGTGGTTTTATCACTCTGATAAGCGCTGCAGATAAAGAAATTAGCACACAGAAATGAACACAGCATGAAACACTCGTGTCCTGGCACTTCCACTGCCCTGTCCCAACTCACAATGAACAAATGATGCCATTTGTCTCTTTTCCTGTGATCCCACAGTTGACCACATCCAATGAATTTAGGGTTTGCTTTGCTTTTAAAAGGAGGCTGATTTATATTTTTGCCTGCAATCAAACTTGGGCTGCATGAGGACAATCAGGAAAATGTGAAACTGCCTGTGCAAATCAGCCTCAATAAGTTAAGGAGGTTTTTGATCAGTCTGTACCAGGTACTTCTGGAGAAGCTCCCTGTCACCCACTGTCACTCTTGGCTATTTCCACAGGTGCACCTGAAGTATTTTCCTCCAAGGATGCATATCTGAAATGCAGACCTCGGTGAACTGGGCATTAGACAATGCCAAGGAGATCATTCTTCAGTTCCCAGGCAGGCCAATGACCTTGGAAAAGTGAGTTCAGTACTTTATTCCTCTCTACCTGCTACAGTATCTGCTTTATTAAGTGTGTGTAGTATCCCATCTAATGAGGATCAGCCTCTATATATATATGTATATATATATATATATGGACAACAACTTTATCTCTCTCTAAATGAGTGTCTCCTGTGACTGAACTCTCAGGGAATGCTATTCTTGAAATTAATCTTGAATGCTCTAATTGGAATGGTAGTGGTTACAGAATTCTCTAATGGCTACTTTGAAGAAACAATTACTGTCTTTATTATGATAACCCTCCAGATGAGATACTACAATTGACAAAGGATTATTAAACAAGTTATTATTCAGTCACAGGCTCACTTAGGCAATAGCTTGTGCATGTAATGATGAAGGCCAACATGCCAGCACTTAAAAGTGTTGTAATACAGTGCCCAACTTTTTAATACTTTTTGGACAGTACGATATTGCACCAGACTGGGGCTTTTTTCAGTAAATCAATGGTAATTCCACTATAATTAGATCTTCATAAGAATGTATGAGGTGTGATTAGCATGTGGAATTTTAAACCTTTTATTTCACTTCTCCCAGAAATTAGCGTAGAAGGTCAGAATCTAAGACAATGGGCATTATTTCCCAGAGTGAAGAATTGATTTAATGCAATTTGTGTCTCCTTATAGCCATAGCTGTCAGTCAATCAGAAATGGGACTTTAGGAAAAACAATGTCAAGTCTATGATAAAGTCGGCAAAAAAAAATCAGAATGGAAAATTAAATCCTGGCTTATACCACTGAAAGCAGTGTTATTTGGGCTAAAGTAATTTTTACTTCTACAGCCCCTGGGTTGTATCTACTTGTAAAATATCTTGGCAAGAAAGGCATTGCAGGAATGCACAGATGTTATCATAAGACTACCTATAACCACTTTGCTCAATTATTCTCTCTAGGGATGGCTGTTTGAATAAGTGAGTAGTCATTGAGATTTTGAATTAGTCTTGTGTATTGTAACTTCACTGCACAGCTCATATTCCTCTGCTATGGATAACACAAAGATCCTTTCTAAAAAGACAGTGCACCAAGTTTTCTAATCAGATTCTTATACCCTGGTGACTCTGCAGACCATTTTCTAATAGAATTGAGGCATGGGCTATGGAGCTAAAATAGAACAGGCTATTAAAAATGTTATCTCTATGGAAGCTTATAATAACAATACTAAAACAATTCCATGATAGAGAAGAACCCACTTGGAAAAACGATGCATTAATTCAGTCACTGCCGCTCCAGTGAGAGAAAGATCTATAGGAGGAAGGTCTGGTATCAAATAAAACAGCTGCATCTCTAATGGCATAATTCAGTATATTAGACAACAGCTTTTTTTAAAAAAACCCCATGCAATAATGACTGAATCACTGGTGATTGTTTTATCTGATCTCAGATTGGCCGTATAATTATAACAGCAATGCTTGGGATTCTCTAAATACGAGCACACATATGAGCAAAGCCTAAAAGTATGAAAGTAATAACAAGTCGAAAAAGTAATTTTCTGCATTTGGATGTCCTTTCATGCTCTTTTCTTTCACTTGTGCCATGTGCTGTGTTGGCAAATCTCCATCCAAGTGCTCCCTGGCATCAGCAGACTGTGCTGGATTCTCGGCAGGAGAACATGGAGAGAGCAGCTGCATTTTTCACCTGGCATTGCGGGGCATTGTCGTGTGGCAGCACCAGAAGCTGCAGTTCTGTGTGTGCTGCTGGCAGGGCTACACTGGAAAGGACTCTGGTGATCCCTTGTGAGGTGGGATGGCAGCACAAAGCGAGGGGGTTTCACCACACAGATTGCTTCAAAGTGCCACAGCTCATCTCTGTAGTCTGATAAAATAAGCAACGCTCCAGAGAGATTTCTTTCTCTTCAAATAAACTATTTGCCTCTTTCTAGCTGAAGGTATTTGTGAATATATAATAATAAAATAAATACAAACACTTTGCTGAAATGGCCAACTGAACATCCACATCCTTGCTATATTCACTGACCCTTCCATGGCCATCATCTAACTTTTGGGGAGGTGCTCACAATAATCTTTTATTTTCACCCAACTCTTAGTTACTTTAAAATACGTGCTGAACGTGAGAGAAAAATCCCCATGAAAAACGTGAGGTATCTCGGACAGAATAAATTCATGTGCCCAATAATCCACACCCTCCATCAGTGCTGAGCTACCACCAGCCCTTGCTGGGGAACTCTTTCTTACTCAGAGAAGATCTACTTTAAAATGCACAGCCCTGCTTGCTCCATTAGTATTAGAAAGCCTCCCAAAGTTATTGGATGTTGTCTCTTCCCAAGGTTGTGTCCTTACAGCGGTGTCAAGACCAGGGTGCTTCGTTTCCTGAGCAGGAATTTGGCAGCGCTCCCTGGCGTAGCTGGGTAACAGCTCCCGGGTAACCACCGGCATCACTTCAATATGTTCAGCTGGGCTTTAGTTACTGGAGGAGTTCTGCTAAAAGGCTCATTAAAAAGTTTCAAATCGCACTTACTTAATAGCAAAACATTGTTTGTCCAGTAATTCAAAGAAACAAAGGTTGCAGGCCCAGGTGTTAATACAAAAAATAATGGTTTTCTTTTATAAGCGTGTTCACAGTCTAAACTTCCACAGGCCGGAATTTACATAAACCCAGATTAGGCTCTCCCAGTAGGAAGAGCTCCAGCGCTTGCGGCACATTCTTTCTGTCTGTGAGTCTTCCCAGCCTGTCAGCTCTAACTGACACATTCTGGGAAGCCTCTCTTGGCTCACCCTGAGCTCCCTTCCTTTTCCAGTTCTTTGAGGTTTTAGGCTTCTTTGATCCCCCACTTAGCCCTGGGAAGAGTCCCCGTTGCAGCCTGGATGGAGCCAGCTCATTAGCTTTCCTCCAAGTGATGACCCAGCCGCTATCACCCCAACCACTTTGAAGCCACCTATCTGAAGTTATTCTTATCTGTGTCATTGTCTTACATTTCCTCTTCGCTCCTTTAACAACTTGATAGGCTGCTTTGATTTAACTCTCTCCATGCCGGCAGGAAGCGATACTGAATTGGATATGGAAACACTTACAACGGGAACGAGAAATGTAGTCCTGATGAGAAAAACGTGTTTTCTTTTTTCCAACACCTGTTTCATCTTCCCTCTGTTATTATGAAATCCGCGAGGTAAGAGGGAGTCCTTAATGATTCCCATTAGGTCTGATCTAACACAGATGTGTGCAGAGGAGCTGAAAGGCCAGAATAAGACCTTTTGTTTTCTTTTCTCTGCATACAAATATGTATGGTCAAACTCTGTAGTACCTCCTGAAATACTCTTATAAGGATCTTGAAAGATTCTTTCACTTGAGCCGTTGAAAGATTCTTATAAAGCCATAATCATATACAAATAATCAAGGAGTAAATTTCCTCCAAGTATCCCAACAGTTGTTAAATCAGGATCAGGGATTTACTGAATCCCTTTCTTGCATTAAGTTGAGAAGATGGTGTGCAGTCCTTCCCCAGGCAATCCTCTCACTCTGACAGCTCCAGCGGGACAGCCAAACAGCCCCAGAGAACACCCGTTCAGAAAGAACAAAGATAATGGCCGGGTTTTAAAGATCTGAGCATCACCTGCCTTCTCTGCCTCCTTAAAATCAACTGTATTCACTCAACAACTCCATGGAAGAAAGTTAAAGAAAATGTTCAGGCATTCTGAAAACACCAACCACAATCTCTAAGCAACTACAATAATGTGCAGTTACCTTCAGGTGTGAAGAAGGCATGGGTGTATCTCTAACAAAATAAGCTATTTTGTCACTGTTGTTTTTCTAGATAATTTAATTACAAGATACATATGTTATTTCCACAGATTTGGCCTGATTGAAATTAAAAATGAGCCAGATGGTTTGTAAATATTTTGAAAGTGTAGGTTATTGGTGTAATAAAATGCAAAAGTCACGGGTAGGCTGTGTTCCTATCTAATGGAGTTTGAGACAGGAGACTGTGGAAGTTTTGTAATGAGGTGCTCATGAAGAATCATTTCACAAAGAGTCAATCATTCATTCTCCCACAGGCGAAATTCACTTGGGGTTTGGGGAAAAGTACAAAAGAGCTAAAGCTCTCCTGCCTTGAGATAAAGTTATTACTCAAACGATAAAATATAAATGAAAAAGGGTATGCAGTTATCTTTAGCAATTGCCCATTTTCAGATTTTCTTGTGAGATCTGCTCAGTGTATTTCAGTTAAAGAGATTGAAGTGTTTCTGATATTCCAGTTAGGTTTGCCTTTTACAAGTTGCTGTGGGGTTTTTGGTTGTGTGAGTCGGGATTTTATTAAGTCTTTGAAATTTTTTTGCCGGTGCCTTCAACAAATCCAGGATCAGCCCCCTTTCTGCAAGTTTTATATATCCTTTTATGCCTCAATTTTATTGTGCATCGAGGCTCATTGATTTTTTTTGTGGCTACCACAGAGGAGAATTAATTATTCACTAATTATTATCCAAGTGGGTGTGACTGTGTTGCACCACGATGTTAAAGCACTCCATCAAGTGTGGAACATGGCATGAACTGATTAAACATGTTCCTCCTTTGATAAATGTGTCCTTCCCTGTCCATCAAACTGGGACAGGAGGCTGAGGGAATGACAAATTCCTGTCATCCCCATGGAGGTTAGCCAGGAAGGAAAAGGCTTTCTGATCTCACTAATTTACTTTTCACTACAGTTTTGGTTTATCAAAGCATCTCAGGTCTGACATGTTTTCTGCCCTCTATGGATTGAGCACATTAGTTATGCAACAACTGTCTGCAACTTCCACAGTGCCTGGGCTCAGCACTCAGGACCCTCTGGGGCTGGGTAAAGATGACAGAACATGGACTTGCCACAGGGAGTAACTCCAGCAGAACGTCTCTCTTACAGGGATGGCCTCAGGAAAAAAAAGTAATGTATTTTACTGGCTAAGGAAAAGGAAATCACTGGGATTTTAAACAGAGATCTACCTCAAGTGTATAAAATACTCTTCACCTGTCCTGGGCACCATGTCCCTCCAAAACAAGATGACTACTCTGCAAGGTTCTATCTTCTCCAAAATATCTTTTTTATGCTTGTTGGTGTTCTCCCTATACCCAACTGATAACTCTCCTCAGCTGGGCTTCCATCTAATGTAATATCTTTGTTCTGGGGTTCGATCAGAAATCCATGAGGGATTGCACAGGGCAAATCACAGGGCAAACTTCCTGAGAGTATGCAGCCAAAATGTCTCATTTCACCAGGCCCCTAAATAACTTCTGCAGTATTCTCCCCTTGTTTTGGGACAAGTGTGGACTTCGTTTACAGGACTAATTTCCATTATCAGGTAATATCTACAGATAACTTTACATCATTGGTATGTAAATACATTCCTGGGTCCAGCAGCTGATACAAACCAACATTTTTTTCATGGATTTCTGTGGTCCGTGACTGGAAAGGAAGAGGGCTAGAATATCTGAAATGTGACATTCAGTTATTTTGCTTGAAACACTGTAAGAATTTACTTAACTGTTGTCATGGTGGTGGTTATATAAGGCCCTGCAGGAAAGAAAATAGAACACAAGACATACAAGCATTTCTAAAGTGCAAACATTTAAATAGCAGCTTCTGTTTAGTTGGTAGGGTTTTCTCACCTCCTCACTTCAGTTACAGTTCTCCCACATTTAATTAGCTCCCTCCAAATGGGTACCAGATCACGTCATGCTTAATGCAGGGTCTCTATCAGATGTTCTACCTCTAGCTCTGCCTCCAGCAAATATCTACGTGTTTTAATTATGGATAGATAGCACTGCTGCAGTAATCGGAGAATGTAGAGTCCCTGGGAAACACCGATTTTCATAATTCATGATAGAGTTCCAAACACAGTATCCAAACTCCCAGTTTTAAATGTCTAAAAGGCTTCAGTGAAACGCCAATGGGAATAAAATAATATTTGCAACTTGCAGTGATCATCTCCAATGAAACCTCCAATTTCTCAACGTGCTAATGGCTCGGGCAATTTAATTTACATACAAAAGTACAAAGTGGAAAGCAGTTTCCTTTGAACACCTGTAGTACTTTCTCTGGATATATTCGGGTATATTGCAAGTGCTTCAAATGAAGATGTATGAGGAACATAGTAGCCAGAGTTCATTAACTTCTTTTACTAAATACCGAATAATCGTGTTTAACTTGAAGGTTTTCATGTTCAAAGAGATCCTACTTTTATCTTCTAAGTCTCTAAAGAGGGCTGTGGGAGAAAAGGCTCAAGCAATGTACTTCTCTTTAACTTGGAGGACAGACATCTGAATCCTTCCAGAGAAAGCTTCTTTCCCTTCTTTCTTTCTTCTAGAGAAAGAACATGCATATTTCATCACACTTTCCTCTTAAACTCTTTCACACCTACCAGAAGATGTCTGTACTCCCTCAAAATGTGGTCTATTAGCTAAAAGACACAGACAATATTTAGCTGATTTCCCTAACAAAAAATCCCCAACAAATGAAATAAACGCTGATCTGGGAACTGTTGATAGCCAAGCAGTTCAGACATGGAATTGTATGTCCAGGGTTCTGCACACAAACTCATCTTTGTGGAAAACACAGAGCTAATTACATCCATTACCTGTGCAGGAAATCTGGCAAATGTTTCACACAAGGAAAGAATCAGAAATGTTGAGACCTTTCTTGAAGCACCTCCCAGACTGCCGTGGAGAACTCTGACTGACCAAGACAGTGCAACAAGGTGACAGTGGGCACTGACTGCTGCTGCAAGGGTGAATGACTTTAGGCTGGGGACTTCAGCACCACAGGAGGTTCATCTACTGCTACTGAATGCATGGGAGCAGGAGGTTTCACTGCCCTGGACAGGTCTGGCTGTCTCGGGGTTCTTATCCGAAGGATGCAAATAAAGCAGCTGTGTCACCAATATTCCCTTTTACAGTTGCTATCACAGAATTTATTTCTCTTGCTTGTGATAAAACTCAGTTCCATACTCCATTCACTGACTCTGCTGCATTACACCTGCAGCAGGAGTAGAAGATGTAGGAACAGAGTGAATTTTTCAATTCGACCTGTTGTTTAGAATTGCATTAAAGGAAATTTTGAAACAGTAGGAGCCCACAGTTTTTGTTTGACCTTTTAACATATTCATATTTGCAAGTAGCTAAACTAATTTCAAGATAAACTAATTGAGAAAAGCTTTAAATCTCATGCACATGCCTGAAGATTTGAGGAGCTGGGCCTAGAAAATGGCACTGGTCTATTAATAAATATCAAGGACATTTTTGGCAGCTCTGTTAAACGTTTCCATCAGCTGAAAGTGTATTATTTTGCAGTCAGAAGGGTGTTAACCTTTTAGTTGTGTGGGAACAATAATAAATCCATCCTCTTCTAACATGGTTTATCAGGTAATGATGATACTTCAATAAATAACAATGAGCTCTTTATTCAACAGTACATAAAACATAACTAGAATTTTGTTTAATGACTCATAACAGTAATTCCTTATTTTGCTGCTTTTTTTTTTTTTTTGCTTTTTTTGCAATTCCCTGACCTATTGTCCCTGGTATCCATAAGATACTTATGTGTAATCCCTAAGAAGTGAGATTTATCATCATGCCTTTGAAGTACAAAGGATCACAAGCCTCTTTCCTGATGGCTAAGATATATTTTTCAAGCCAGTGCACCATTTTTAAGTGTTTCTTTTCTTGTTCACATCCCACCAATGTCACTGTGCTCTGCACACAATGATTTACCAGGGCTCCCATCTGCAGATAGCTGTAGGATTGGAGAAGGCAAGGAGGGTCTTCAAACTTGTACTGTCAGTGATTGCCTGAGCTGTTGGCTTGTGAGCTCTCAGTGTGGGAACCAAATAACTCTGTGCTCTGTCTGACATCTCAGACATTACCCACGTCTCTGGCAATAAATGACTTTTTTTAAAGGTAATTTCTCTATTAGAAAATTAAATGTCTTTCCTAGAGTGACTAGAAACTTCATGTAATACCAAACCTGCAATATCTCTAAAGCATTTCTAAGTGCAAAAGCATTTCCAGAGATAATACAGAGGCCAGCAACATTTTCTGTCAACGTGGAATTATCTGGAAATATCAGTTTTCCAAGAAACTGATTCAAGATCCATGCAATACAAGAAAATTTTTGATTATGATGAACTTTGGGCAAACACTGCTGACCTAGAAAGAGCGTCCAGATCAGAAAAACCCCACTTAGGAACCGGCAAGAAATGGACCAGGCTTAAAAAGGAAGGACTGAGGGAAGAGTGTATTTGTTTGCTTCATGTGGAAGAGATCCTTTGGATCCTTCCCATATCCAGGACTGAAGCTGGGGAAGAATGAGAACAGCAATGGCCTGGCCAAGCAAAGGGCTGTTTATGGGTATTTGTTCTCAGAAAGCAATAAAAGCTTTAGCTTTAGAGAAATGGGAAAAGGATGCTCATACTGGTTTTACTGGTCTCTCTTTCTCCACAGATTGTGAAAGGAATCCAATCCAAGCCTACTGCTGCTCTTGTTAGTGGAAGATGCAAGGGAAGAAAATGAGGAAAATGGGCATCTAGAGGGATGTTTTGGAAATCACTGTTCTTATGTTATCTGATTGCTGAATTCTTCTGGCCTCCCTGCAGCTGTAGTTCTGTATAAAAGCAGCTAAGCTGAAATGTTATGAGCAAAGGTTTAACAAATAATAGCCTGGAATCTATTTATTTCCATCTGCAAATTTATATATCTTGCTATTCAAATTTGCATAATGAAAAGTGTATTAGAATCCAGATGCTCAGCAACTTGGACACACGTTTGGTTTATTGGAGGGACGAGTTTTGATGCCTCAGTTCCAGACCTGATCCACTCTGTTTGAAAGGCAATGCAAAGGCTTCCATCCATTAAGAGAACCCTGTCCTGACATTCCAGGAGTTTTCAGTCAGTCCTTAGCAAACAAAATTCCACATGTCATTATTTGAAGACTTTTCTCCAGCAATCGCTCCTTCTCCAAAGGTCTGAGCAAACAATCTGTTCCCCAGTATGATGAGAAGGCATTTCCAATCCCAAACTATGTCACAGCCTCACATTCCCCAAGAACAACACAATGTATTTTTAGACCTCCACTCAGCTCCAAGGAGGCAAGCCAGGCTTTTGGCTGCATCCTGGCACTCAGAACCAGGACCATTCCACTGACGAACTAGGGCATCTGTGGAAGGTGCTTCCCTGCTTCTCCTTTACTTCTTACATTTTTAACTAGGCTGTATTCTCGAGTTGGAAACTGCCAGCTGAAGTGGAACCTCAGTCTGATCAGGACCATTAATCACAATATAACAACAAAAAAAGACATGTTAGTAGAATTTAATAGTATTTTCACCATACCCACTCATACAGGATAGATCTTAACCTATTAATAATCTCATTTTCTTAGATCCCAAACCAGCTTCTTTAGGAGAGGAAAAGTATCAATACAGTGATTTTAAATAATTTCTCAATGCAGTGATGGAATTGTTTTTGTCTTTTCCTCAGTAGCCAAAGACTGTAATGAATCACTCCATTTTTAAGGAAATCTAACGCTCACCATGTCAAAAAGATATTTAAAATTCCAAAGGAAACTTCATTTTTACTTTGTCCCATAGTAGCAGAACACCAGCACCAGTATTTTCAGATTGTTTGAATTGCTCTGGGGGCAAGAACTCTTTGGATACCGTGTGATTTCTGCATATGTTTGCACAGCTTTTTGTAAAAGCGTTTTGGTAGCTGTTCCAGCCCAGTTTTATTTGTGACTGTGTTACTTCAAAAACCCTGATCGTTTTGTATCTTTTTTCAGGAGGGGTAAGATGGAACAATATCACATTCTGATTTTGTAATGCACTGCATATTCTGCACGGGTGTAAAAGATGACATGAATTATTACAGAAGCTTGTTTGAATACCCTCAGTCAGAAAATACTAATTGTTCAACAAAGTAATGAATTTTAGTACAATAAACCTACATTTGCTCATCATTTTGCTAATGGCTGGTGCTTCCAACATGACAGAAAACAACTGCATATTGACAAATACAAGCAAGCCTCGAGTTGCTTAAAATAACTCTCGGAGCCGCAGAAAATGAACGGTGCTTTCACAAATGCCGTTCTCTGTCTGGAGCTGTGTGACAGGGCCCTCTGCCGTGCGAGTGCTGCTAGGAATGGCACAGACACAGCCGGGCAGTAAAAGCCTGCTCGCAGCCCTGCGAGCTGCACGGCCCATGTGTCTGGGTCCTGCTGCGCTTTAAAAACCTCTTTCGGAGCAAGCGGGCATTATTTGCCACTCAGCCCTGGCTCCTAACGAGGTCAGACACATCTCCTAACCTTGTCAGGTGGCAAAGCCATCTGGCTGAGCTCGGGCTGACCTGATTTCTGTTTCATAAACTCAACTCCCCAGCCCCTTGACAGAGAGACAATGGCCTTTTCAATGGCCTGAGCCCCTTCAGCCTTTGTTGCTGTGTTTGAAGAGTGTATGTCTCTTGACCTTGTAAATGTGGCCATTCACGGTGTCTGTAGTGCTGGAATGTGCTCTCATGATACTCCAAGGCTCCTTTACCCTATCGAAGGCAAATGTTCGTGTATGAAAGTTGAAGTAAAACATTCACATGATCAAAAGAGAAATGAACAGGCACCTGGTATGCACAGTAAAGAGATCCCCCCTAAGAGGAAACTTCTCTTGTTTCAGCTACTGTTCTGAGTCCAATTAGGACAGATGAAAACATGTCTGTCACTTAACTCTGAAATTAGAAAAAGAACAGGAACCATAGGGGAAAAAAAAAAAGGACAATTAATATCTGAACTAATTTGCTCTCCTGTATCTGTGAACTGCGGATCCACTGCTGCCAACAGCTGTATCAGTCCAGTAGGACAGCTGGAGACAGGGCTGGTGACTTCTCCTGGCTCCTCGGGGAGCAGTCCCCCAGCGCTGCTGAGGCAGCCCAACAACCTGCGGTCCCTGGAAGGGACAGACCTGCCTCTCCTCTCCTTCCCCTCTGCTTCTGCCCTCTCCTCTGCTCACAGCTGCCTCCCCTGCACTGGCTATGGTGCTTTTTTGGACTCTTCACTGAACTGATTTGTCAGACAAGCAGAAGAATATTTGCATTTTCTTTATCAGCTTTTTTCCAATTGCTCATGTGAGCTGAATAATTTTGGTGGGGAGCCTCAGTGGAAGAGAATCAAGAGAGACACGCAGGGAGGAGGTAAAGAGAAGCAGTGGAGCTGGTACAGAAATATGGTGGAGATGTCGGATGTGAGTCTTGCTGTTCTGCAAGAGAGGAGAAGAGATGGCAACTGCTGCAGCTGCCAGGAGGAGTCTTTCCCTTTCCCTTTCCCTTTCCCTTTCCCTTTCCCTTTCCCTTTCCCTTTCCCTTTTCCTTTCCCTTTCCCTTTCCCTTTCCCTTTTCCTTTCCCTTTTCCTTTCCCTTTCCCTCTCCTCCCTTTTCCACCTCTCAGCCAGCCCGAGCTTTCCTCCGGCCACAGCCACCGATGACACAACCAAAGCAGGTGGCAAGGCTGGGGTCTTTTGCTGCACCCCCAGCAATCTGTTGCTCAAGACAGTTCCCTGTCCAGGGGAAATCTGGGATTTTCCTTTCCCACTTTAAAATATTGCTCTGTGTGGTCCCTGAGTCAATGTACCAAAACTGTTCCTCTTTCTTCCACCCTATTTTCCCCCAATTAGAGCCAATTAAAAATGTGACCTAGAAAGTCCTTACCTACCACTGAGCCTGCATGGCTTCTCACTTGGAATTGCCATTAAGCTTGTTAATAAGGCACTGCAGGTAATACTTACCTCAGCCTTAAAAGGCACAGGCACTTTTCACTACCATCAGTTAAACCAAACAAAATCTCCTCTCTCTCATATGGCTCTTTTATGGGATTGCTGTTATTTATATTAAGCAGCTATCTAATGCTCAGACTACATACCGATAGCTTAAGTAGGGGATTTTTTTCCTCATCTGTTAATGCCAAATACATTCATTTACTCACTGAAATACAGTTCTGATACTCCTGGCACTTCAGATTCAATCTGCATTAAACAAAACTCTTCATGCCATGACTGAACTGTGGTCTTGGAACAACACGTGCAGAATTTTGAAATGACTCTCTCTAGTCTTGACAATTGCTAAGGCTGAGAAATGAAACTGGAAGATTAAAGGTAATCATGGTCTCTTCTACTCTTCCTTTCTCTGGAATTCAGAACTTGCCCTAACTGCTGTAGTACCTACAAGCTTCATGAATCCCTGCAGTACCTGACAGGACAAGGAAAAGCTGCTTCCTGTGATGTAGAGAACTGTTTCACAGAGGAACTTCAAGTTCTTTTAATTTGGTACCCAAATGGAACTGAGGTGCTGAAATGTATTTTGAGGCTTTCTTTTTATCAAACCTTCCAAATTTACAGAAATTGGGTAGGTAAGAACAGTGGGCAAAGCAATAAACCAGCAAGATCAACATCCGGTTTAGTTTGCCCGTCCAAGAAGTGAGCACAGGACGTTCAGCTGAACGTGATGTTTAAATCATTGTCATCCATCAGAAGGAAAAACCAGGGTAAGCTTTTGTGAAATAAATGACAAATGTCTGCAGGCTGACATGCTAGAAGATGGTGAACACTTCAGACTGTTCCTGCAAGTCAGGAGGTGGATTTTATAGATGTTTTTGAGAACAAGAATGTTTCTGAGAGAAAGAAAGGGGCATGAAAAACATCTACTGGCTGTTCTGGCAAGGAAAACCATCCCACAGAACAGAGAAAGAAAGTCCTGCACAAAAGACATGGGCATGTTATTTATAGACAGGTTGTGAGGATGCAGTTATTTGCTTCCTCTGGATTAAAGTCATTGTGTTTTGGAGAAGAAAATGCAGTTTATATTTGAAATCAGAACAATGATTGTTTTGAAAGAACAGCACAAGCCTTCTTAGAAGAAAATTACAGAGAAGTCCAATCCCTACACTGCTGATTGCAAGCTTTTGTATCCAGACTTATCAGAGACAGTTGGTACCCTGCCTTGGACAAACACGGCACATCAACCTGGAGGTGCAAATGCAAGTCAATGATTTAACAATAAAAGACTACTAAAATAAAGTATAACTATATAACTTATAATAAATATCATTATAAGTACTCCAGAGAATAAAAATGACAATCAAAATACATTCTTAATAAAAATGTTTCTATTGTATTGACACTAAAATCAAAGTATTCTTGCATGCTGTCACATGTAGCTTTAAATGAAGCCTCATAATAAAATTAGAATTGAGCAGCAGAAGCTCTCATGTTCAACCCTCTTAGAAGCAGCTGCAGTAAGGGATTCAGATTAATGCAATGTATTGTTACAAGATAATTTCCCCTGAAATAGAGTTCCTTAATTTATTTGGTTAAAAGGTGGTTAATACTCTGATGAATGAGGGCTTTTAAATTTTCTGAAAATGCTACTGTTGTAATTTCAGACGTTGTCAATATAAATTTCCCGTACTTTTTTAACACTACTGATCACTTCCACTGCTGGTGTCTGTGGTAAGGAGTTCCACAGACATTGCATCTATTCATAAGGGCAATTTAAAAATTGCTGTATCACAATTATATTGAATATCTCTTTGGCCTTACATTAATTTAAAAATTAATGAAATTCTTGATTTACCTTTCCATTATTGTTCATTATTTATGCCATTTAGTCATCTCTACTGAGAGCAATAATTTCACTGTTAACTGTTCTTACCCTGTCCTTATGGCAATGTAGGCAAAATGCAAGGTTGTCTCATGGAGCAGTTTTGCTTTAAGTTAGTCCATGTTTGAACGCAGTTGTGGAAATTTGGACAATCCCTCCCTTTCTACCTTTCAATTTGGCAGGGCAAGGGAGGAACAGCATTCCTGATATTATAAAAATCATGATGTTAGCCTTAAGTCTAAATTTGTAAGCACAGTAAAATCAAGGAAACTCGAAAAAGCTCATCCATGAGTCTTTCTAAAGCTGTTTTTTGTGTTAGCAGACAAAAATGACTTCATGTACAATCTATTCCTGGCACTAAATGTGTGAGCCATCATTCAATAGGAAGATAACTCTCAGCCTAAAATGCCAAGTTTCCATCTTGGTACTGCAGACAAAAGTCCTCCTGCTCTGATAGTGTGATTTATCTTTGACAGTCAAGAGTTAAACAAGTCTGTCTGCTTTACATATGGGCTCTATTAAACGATTGATTAGAAGCCTTAAAATTTGTGGAATGAGGCATAGAATGGCTTGGGTTGGAAGGGACCTTAAAGCCTGTCTGGTGTCACCGCCTGCCATGGGCAGGGACACCTCCCACTGTCCCAGGCTGCTCCCAGCCCCAATGTCCAGCCTGGCCCTGGACACTGCCAGGGATCCAGGGGCAGCCCCAGCTGCTCTGGGCACCCTGTGCCAGGGCCTGCCCATCCTCATGGGGAGGAATTTTTTCCTAATGTCTAATCTAAATCTGCCCTCTTTCAGTTTCAATCTATTCCCTCTTGTCCTGTCACTCCAGGCCCTTGTAAAGTCCCACTCCATGTTTCTTGTAGCTCCTTCAGCTACTGGAAGGCTGCAGTTAGGTCATCCCAAGTCCTCCTCTCCAGGCTGAACAATCCCAACTGTCCCAGCAGAGCTGCTCCTTCCCTCTGACCATCTGGAGCCTCCTCTGGAGTCTCTCCAGCAGCTCCAGGTCCTCCCTGTGCTGGGCCCCAGAGCTGGGGCAGCTCTGCAGGTGGGGTTTCACCTGAATGGGGCACAGGGGCAGAATCCCCTCCCTGGATCTTTTCCCACACTGTTTTTGGAGCAAAGTTGGCTTCCTGGGCTGCCAGCACACAGCGGAGCCCAGAGCATCAAAGATTATCCACAGAGCTCCAGGTTCAGTCTATTTCTTTTTTGGGCATCTTGAAGTACCTCTTCTACCAACTTCTGTTGGCAAAGACATTCAAAAAAGCAGCAAGCACTGACAGAACAGTTCTGTGGAGAGCTTTCAGCCTTGATCTGCTCAATCTAAATGAAACACATCACTTCAGGAAACTGAGCTGCTTTCTGTAACCACAAAACCTGGTGTATGTTACTGAGGAGGGAAGAGCAGGCAGACTTACACACCCCCTCAGGAGTTCCTGTTGGTCCCTGGAGAGGTTATAAAGTTTACATCATCACTGTGCATGCCAAACTGCGGTCTTCAGACCACAAATATTTAATGGGAACACAAGAAATAGTCTGTGGCTCATCTGTACAGTCATATTGCCTTTCATTTCTAATTAAAATTCTCATTATGGTAGCAGTGATGGTGGTTTCTGCAAGGAATGTTCAGGGCTGACAGTTATCCATTGATCCAACAACCTGCTTCTCTAAAGCTTCTCGCCTTGAGTTTGTCCCTCACTTTAACATCCTACCCTCACTTTAACATCCTACCCTCACTGCCAGCGATTTCTGTAGGATTGGTGGCACTTGTAAATCAAAATACATCCAGGCTACTTCTGTTTGTGCCCTGGTAATTTCATGTCAATTAGTCTGGAGACATATTTATGGAGAGCTCAGCGTGGACAGTTATAACTCTTTTCTTTTTTTCCTTCCTCCCCTCCTCATAATGTAATTTAGTGATTTTCAGGCTCACATAAAGAATAGAACTGCAGAGTATTTTAGATTGAAAGAGGCCTCTGGAGGCTATCTAAAACAAGTCCTTCATCTTGGTGTGATTCCAGCATTTCTGCTGAGAAGTGGAATGCCCTGGTAGAAGAACTTCGTAGCCTGTTTCAGGCCTACTAATGAATTAATGTATAACAAAATGCCTGAGCACTAAACACTGCGTACTGAACTGAAGTTTCAAATTTGTTATTCTCTGGAGACAGTCATTAGGTATGGCTTAGTTCTGCAAATGCTTCATTTTATGATATGACTTAGGCACTAGGAGGAAGTTTTTGAAAGTAAATATGTAAATCTGAATATTCAAGAAAGTCTTTGGGACCTTCAGAACAGCCAAGGGATTGCAACAAAACAGTTTCTGCAGCACATGCATATGTTTCTCAAAACCTGTTTAGATGACTACCCTAAACCATTAGATGCCTAAAGTGTTTTCTTAATACTTCTCTAGTTCTGGTTGTTTGTGTGGTTTTTTTGTTGTTTTGGGATTTTTTAATCTGCCCTAAGACAGGTGAGAGTCAGCATTCTTATTATTAAAAGCCAGCTGTATCTAAAGTGCCATTTAAAATCTGTTTGTTGCAAATTTCCTTCATTTGATTGGGGAAAAAATAAAAAAAACAGGCAGAAGTGACATCTAAAAGTTCCTACTCCTTGCTAGACTATTATTAATTTCTAACTAGGACTATTTAATTGCATCTTCACCGATTTACAACAGTTATTGGCCACAGTAATCAAACAGCAATTAAAGCAATTTGAAGCATTATACTCTTGTAAGACTGTATTTGTTTTGCAACGTTTTCTTTACAAATAATATGCATTAGTTTGTAACATTATCCTCATCAGCCCAGAGGGCTGCTGAAAAGCAGCAGTTACGTGAAAGATTGAATTTCAGCATTTCAGGTCCTATTATGCTGGGTAATTAAATGAGAACCTCTTCTAATTGTGCTGCATCAAAGCCCGACAATGCCTCGGCAGAAGCGGCATGTTCCAGTCATTGGGGGGGGATAATGCGCTTGTTGTGAGCAGAGAACGGCTCGGGATCCGCGCGGGGTGCGGAGCGGGGCGGCGGGGCCGCCCGGCCGGGACGCTCCTGCGGCGCCAGGGGGAGCTGCGAGCGCTGCGAATCCAGCCGGGAACACATCCCTACAGGGAACGCAATCCCAGAATCCAGCCGGGAACACATCCCTACAGGGAACGCAATCCCAGAATCCAGCCCGGGAACACATCCCTACAGGGAACGCAATCCCAGAATCCAGCCCGGGAACACATCCCTACAGGGAACGCAATCCCAGAATCCAGCCCGGGAACACATCCCCAGAATCCAGCCCGGGAGCCGCATCCGTACCGGGAACGCAGCCCCGGAATCCAGCCGGGAACCACATCCATACAGGGAACGCAATCCCAGAATCCAGCCCGGGAACACATCCCCAGAATCCAGCCCGGGAGCCGCATCCGTACCGGGAACGCAGCCCCGGAATCCAGCCGGGAACGCAACCCCGGAATCCAGCCCGGGCGCTGCATCCATCCCGGGAACGCAACCCCAGAATCCATACCGGGAACACATCCCCAGAATCCAGCCCGGGAACCGCATCCATACAGGGAACGCAACCCCAGAATCCAGCCGGGAACACATCCCCAGAATCCATCCCGGGAACCGCATCCATACCGGGAACGCAACCCCAGAATCCAGCCGGGAACACATCCCCAGAATCCATCCCGGGAACCGCATCCATATAGGGAATGCAACCCCAGAATCCATCCCGGGAACCGCATCCATACAGGGAATGCAACCCCAGAATCCTTCCCGGGGATCGAATCCATCCCGGGAATGCATCCCAGAATCCATCCCGGGAACCGCATCCATACAGGGAATGCAACCCCAGAATCCATCCCGGGAACGCATCCCAGAATCCATCCCCGGAACACATCCCCAGAATCCAGCCCGGGAGCCGCATCCATTCTGGGAACGCATCCCCGGAACACATCCCCAGAATCCAGCCCGGGAGCCGCATCCATTCTGGGAACGCATCCCCGGAATCCATCCCGCGACCCAACCCGGGAATCTCCCGCATCCTCAGCCTCAGAGCAGCCCGGCGCTTAAATCCGCCCTAAAGGAGGTTTCTCCTCGCTCCTGGCCGGCGGCTGTGCCTCGGTTATCCTGTCCGAGGAGCCAGCACTGACATGACCATTCCCAGATCCCAGATCCATTCCCTGCATCCCTGGGTGCAGCTCCAGGGAGCAGTAACTGTTAGCACGTGTTGGAAGCACTGGTTGAACTCCAGCTCGGTGTCAGGGGCTCAGCCGGATTAGCAATTTATCCTGGGCACAGCACTTTGAAGTGGCTCTCCTTTTTCAGAGTGCAGCCTGCAACACGTGGAACTTGAGTATTCCAAAGTTTTGCGGGCAAATCCAAACGTGCAGCAAGGAGGTGACAAACACCTTTGCAAATACTGTATCTGACAGATTTTTTGGTTTTAAGTTAGTACGTACATATGAAGACAAATAATTGTCTTAAAGCTGAAACCAGGACACTAATTCACATTGCAGAAAACATCCTAGAGTGCTTCATAGTATTCATACTTAAAACTTACCAAGAGATCTTCATTTATTTTACTTTATGCAAACAAGAAGGGAAGGAGTAAGAGGGATCAGAAACACTTGTGAGTGAATCGTTCCAAAGGTTATTCATATATATAAATACTACAAAATACACACATGAAAAATGCCGTGTAAGGCACAGACTTAGCGGGTTACAGAATTCCATTGCAATAGAATCTAGAGCTCCTAGTTATTCCAGCATGGTCCTTCCCACGAGTGTGTAGATCCAGGTTATAACACTTGGATAACACAAAGAAACAAAGAGAAGAATCATTACAGATTTAAAAAAAAAAAATACTGCCAGGGATTTCAGTAAGTATTTGCTATATAAAAATAAATACTCATTCTTGGCTCTGTTCAAATTCTGTTGCATTTGCTGTCCTCAAATGATGAAATTATGTTTGTGTTTTACATCTCTGGAAGGTCATCGTCCCAAACGTTACTGGTAATTGAGTATTTACTATAAGCATGAGTGTCTTGAAATCTGATCATTATAATACAGTTATTATAGTTTGGGAATTAAAACAATTAAGGAAGATGACACCATTAACCATGTATAAAACCACTGGTATTTGGCCTTAGAATAGGTACCAGATTTGTGGATGCTCAGGAATGTAGATGGGTTAAAAAATAATTGGAAAAATTCAAGGGAGAGAAATATACCAAAGATATTGATACAATTGTTGGCTTGGGAATTCTCTGAACTTCAAATCTTCAGAGCCTGGAAAAGCACCTTCACTGCGTATTTGCTCTCCTGTACCCTTCCCAAAACACCCAGTTCTGACAATGCCACAAAAGCAGCCATGGGACCGCTTGGTCTGACCCAGTGCAGTTCGTAGTAGTGTAGAGGCTCTTGGTACATTGAAGGAAAAGATCAGATTCCTCAAAAACTTCAGATATTGAAAATTTTGGTAGAGTTTTTGCATGCACATAGTTTTTTAATATAAATGCAGAAACTAAATTTGCATCTAGGTTAATGGCATAACTTTTCTAAAGTTGATGTGTGAGGTGAAGCCTTTGCAACCAGAAATTCAAGTGTTGAAAAGATTCACTGATCCTGATTTCTTTTGTATCAAATGACCCACTTTAAGGGATATGCTCTTTACCTTGTCACTGCTTTCCTGGACCTGTTCCCAAGAAGCCCCTCACTGATAAATTTGCCAAGTGGTGGAGTTAGAGGGAAGATACTTCCCTTATTTTACTCAACTAACTGTGAACAGAATTAGACAATCAATACCTAAACCCATGTTAACCACATGGCATTTTGTCTCCATTTTTACCAAAATGTACTTCATTTTGGCAGCAGTGTCGATGGTAGGATGGAAGGCCATATATGTCATCCCTTTGATATCAGTGATTTCAATATCTACTGGGTTTTTGTATGCTCATTTGCATTTTGAGGAGTGGTCCTCTGGTCCAAAAAGCCACCTCTTCAGATCTAAAGCTGAAGGGTATCCACCTGCGGCACCCCAAATTTTTGATCCATGCAGTAGATACCGATTGTGTACTAGGAAAGAGCACAGTGACCAGGTGAGCTGATTCCTTTGGGAATATCGGTACCTTGTGATCCCGAGTCCTTGCTAAAAACATTTGTCAGCCAAAGAGATGACAATGCCAGGCCCTGTGGTAGAAAACCCCATTTCAGATGTACTGAATACAAAGCCAGGCCACGCTGTCAGCGTGCAGCACGAGTGAGTAACTGCGAGAGATACAAGTTATATCTCCATTACAAGGATAGATGCTGACACTGGAGTAAAATAAAATCACTTTAAATGGCAATACTCCTAACTGCAAACAAAGCACAGAAGGCAGAAGAGAGATGATGATGCACCCAGGTACAGGGATGGCATAAACCTGAACGTTAACTATTTGTTCACTCTATTCCTTTATGTGACTTCAGATCTCTGGCAGAATTTGGGGTGCATCCCTCTCCTGTTCTTTCTTTTGGAATCCTGTCTAGATGGGACAACACAGAATGTGGTTTCTGTATGGACACTTGCACTGAACTGGCCACAATCACATGCCAAGCATTTAAAATTCTATATTTAAAGAGAACTAGTTATGAAAATTACAATTGTGAATAATTACATGAGAGAGCAGAGAGACACATTAAACGGACACCCACCTAGTCCTACCAATTTAAAGAATAGCAGAATGTATGTGTAGCTTGTTCCTCTCTGCATCCATACACAAACCACGTGGTGTCATTGGCACATTTTACATATAGGGACACTGAGGGACCTTGTTTAAGGTCACACCAAAAAGCCAGAGTCACTGGGATGATGCAGAGCCAGGAGAACAATGCATGCCTCAAACTGAGCAGCAGTTCAATGGGCCTTGGAGGAGCAGGCAGCCAGTGCTAAGGAATCACATCCAAACCCACTCACAAGGATCCGGGGCACTCTACGGCTCTGCCTAAATGACAGAGTAGTGAGCAAAGATTACTTTACACTACAGTGCTATTAAATTCAAGATGACAGACTGCAATGTCTGTTACACTCAAGTACATCAGGAGTGCTAAACTGCTGGGAACACCACAATCCCAACGCCTGCTTTCCAAAGTTCTATCAGGTTATTCCTTCTGATACAATTCTGCTGTCACTCCAGTCTTAGGGTTGACAGGTTTCTGATTTTCCTTTAATATTGGAAGTGTACTTAGCACAAATATTAGTATTTTTTTGCCTTAAAACCCCCACATTTTCATGTTCAGAAAAATGTGTACAATCTTATACTTCAACTGTTTTCCATTTTTTGATGAACATTATCCATCCCATGCAGAGAACAAGACAACTTTATAGCTTTTGCATTCCCTAACAAAAAAAATAGCAATTTGGATAGCTGTAGTACCTGTTGTAATGCTCAATCACCTGCACAAAATGCTAGTTCTCTGAGTATATGATCATGTTTTCACCTGAGAAATGTTGGTGAGATGTATTTGATGCACAGAACTTCTGCATGGATGCGATAGGCGCAGTGACAAAACACAAATTGTACAAAACACCCCAGCGCCTGCACAGGGGTTGGAGAGTTTCTCTGGCAATTGCTACCCGCACACGGAAATCGGAGCTTCAATTTGATGGGTTTTTCTTTCTGCTTTCATTTTTTAGCATTGGGTCAGTGAATTGGCACATGATTTTAACACTGTGGCTGGCAAAATACAGAGAGGGAGCTGAGAGACCTCAAAGGCTGCATTTTCAGCCTAAAGTACATTATATGGTACATTTGAACATTTTTAGAGGCTGACTGACTTTAAGAAGACAACTCTGGTGCACTGTCACTCTCCTTGCTTCTGAGCATGTTCCTTATTTCCTCACAGTTATTGCAGGGAATATGCTTCATGTAAGACTGAAAATTTTGGTTTTGCCTGTCGACACTCATGAGAGCCCATAAAGACTTCAAAATGAAACTCCTGAGATTCTGATGTTCTATTGATTCTGCAAACTAACCTTCAACTGGATAATCTGAGGAGCAGCACAGTAATCACCATTAATAAAATGTCAGAATCTAACTTTATGTGTACAAACCTACTCTGGAGCAATCAAGCATCACAAAAATCCAAACATATTCAGGATTAAAAACAATTTAAATGGCTTTGATTAATGTTAGAGATATAATTTGGACTGTATCAAAGGTAGGTAATGACATTTTCTGTATAATTTAGTCTCAAGTGTTACAGTTTCCTTTTCCAGGATTTCTTATATGTTCTTCCCTGCCTTCAGACACACTGCTCTGTTTTTGTGCTTGGTGCTAATTGAACTGTTGTCATAAATTGTTCACAGCAACCCATATTTTCATTATAAATGCATTAAGAAATTAGTCTGGGTTCTTTGAATCTGAGTGTGATTTGTGTACTTAACTCCTTCGCTTCTCTTTGAAAGTGGAAGCCTAAGCAAACCATCTTAGGCAGAGCTTGTACTGAAAATTCTGGTACTGAATTATTGTACCTAGAAAGACAAGAAATCACATTTCACAGGAGCAAGAACAGCTGTAGTGAAATCTATTCTGTCCAGCCTTCTTTACCATTTTTATCACCGTGTTATTTGACTTCTGCCTCTTATCCATGACAGCCTCTGCCAATGGACTCAATGTGCAACTTCCAAAACTTGGTTCTCTTATGCAAGCAATGCATAGACTCCAGTTCAGATTTGATAAATAGGATCTCTACTACCTGTCAGGTCTCCTGAATAATCTCATGTTCCATCTAATTTACATCAGACGGAATTGTTTTTCACAATTCGAAGAATACAGATGTTGGTAGTTTATGAATTATGATAGGATTGGGTTTTGGTCCTCTAGTGAAAGTTGCCTTGGAAAGAAATAGCATTTCTTGTCACCATGTCTGCTTTTTCTTATAAATGAGATGAATTGTCAACATTATCTACAAATTCAAGTGCAGGACATAAATGTTTGATAGCTGCTGTGTTTTACTGTCAGCTGCTGGATTCTTATATTTAAACTCATCCAACAAGTATTTGTAGCGTCTAGCAAAATCTACAATCAAGCAGAAGAGATTAAGGCTGTTACACATTTTTGAATGAGTTTTTCAATGAGAAATGCTTCTTCACATTCTTGTGGGAAAAATTATGTTGAAATTGCATCCATATGATATCCTCTTTCTGCTTTTTCCACATTTGAATTAGCTGCTACTGACAATAAAATCATGTAAACCATGACAGTACAAAGCATACTCCTGACAAAGTTCTCTGCAGTTCCTCCCTGGAAATCTCTGTGCTAAGGTACTCTTTCCTGACTTGGCTTATCGAGCTAGGGATAGTGTCTTGCATGAACAATGGGCTTTTTAGAATCTGCCAAAATATGCTTTACTCATTTTGTTTAGGGTAATAGCTAATAATAAACTTTGACACCTTTTCCAGGAACTGACTACAGATAGAACCTCACTGATTTTGGTTGATTAGCCAGCTACAGAGGACTGCCTGTATTTGCCTGAAGGACCAGAGCCTGATTTCTCAGGATAAAACCAGCAGATTGCGGAATAAGACACCATTTTAAGGTGTTGCTTTGTCACAGTGTGTGTGGAGGGGTTGTTTCCCTGCTTAGGTGATTTCTGCCCTCAATACCTCTTAAGACTGAAATATTTCAAATACTCACTACTTCTTCCTAACCTGCCCCTTGCTTGCCATGTGCCACAGCTGTAATAAATATTATTAGAAGTGCGTTTGCTGTTGGGCCACAAATATTTACATTCTTTTTGCCACAAGAAGGAGGAAAAGATGCCAGCTATCCAGGATACTCAGGGGAAAGCGTGAAAATTAAAGGAATAGGGATGAAACAGCTGCCTGTGAATTATGTTTAGAAGATGGAACTGAAAACGTGTACAAAGGGCAGAACAAGAGGGTGAGGAGGCGGAGGCAGGGCCCAGGTGGGGGAAACACGAGTGGGCTCAGGTGAGGGAAGCACGGGTGGGCCGAGGTGGCTGGCGGCGGGTTTCCCTCTGCCTGGAGGGGAACGTGCACAGGGCAGTCTCGTGTTTTGACAGGGCTCTTTTCTTTCGGTTTTCTGTTTTTACCGTGCGCTGCTTCCCAGCAGGACCGGAGGCAGCGGGAGCGCCGGAGCGGCGCGGTGAGGCCGGGGAGGAACCGCTGCTCTCCCGGGACGGGCCGTCCATCGCCCCGCTCCCGCACCCCGCTCCCGCACCAGGGCTCTCCTCGCTGCCGTGTCCGCTGCCTGGAGCCCCTCACAGCCCTCCGCAGCCCTTCGCCCTGAGCCGCTGTCTCACCGCATCAGCTGCCCGCGGCGGGCGCTCCGGCGCGGGTCCCGCTGCAGCGCTCTCTCAGCCGCGAGTCCCCGTCCCCTCACGCCCCTGAGGGTGGGGCTCGGCGGTGCCCCCTCCCTTCATCCCTCCCTCCCTCCTCCCAGGGAAAACTGTCTGAGCGCGCCGCGGCCACGGCCGCTCATAAAGGCGGGGAAAGCGGCCGAGGGCGCTCGGGGCCAGCGCAGCCGGACAGCGGCCGTGGGGACGCGCCAGCCCCGCTGCTTCACGCACCTTCCTTCCCTTTGCTCGCCCGCTTCAAAAGTTTTGCCCAGGGAGCGGCAGCGGTGCCGGCCGGGGTACCCGCCATGGGCGCTGCCCGTGCCCGCCGGGCTTAGCGCGGAGCGGCGCTGAGGGCGCGGAGCGGGGCTGCGCACGGAGCGATGGCGCGGGCGGCGGGCGCGGAGAGCTAACGGCGGAGGAGCCCCGGGGCCGGGCGGGACGTGGCTCGGCAGCCCCTGGCAGCCCCTCGGCAGCCCCTGGCAGCCCCTCGGCATGGCGCGGGCGGCCGGGCTGCTGCTCGGAGCGCTGCTCTGCGGAGGTAAGGGGCGCGGGGGCGGCCGGGGCGCGCACAGCAGGCACCAGTTGATCGCAGACGGGCGGCTCCAACCCCTTCCCGAGCCGAGAGCCCTCCTGTCCGCCGTGTGAACTAAACTGCCCCTTCCTCCTCTTCCCCCTGCCTTTTCCTTTAAATCCTGCCTCTGTCTTTCTCTGCTGCTCTCTCTCTGCCTTGTTTATGTGAATGGTGGGAAACCTTGCGAGCTTGCGTTTGTCTGAGATGAGAAACGGGCAAAGTTTACTTTCTCTCGTCCTCAACGATGATCATTTTACAAATCGTAATTATTGCCTCGTGTTAAAGGAGCCCCTCTGGAGAGGGGGTGTCCTAGTGCCAGCTTGGGGCGGAATTTGGGCAGCGGTGAAAGCTCCAAGAGCAGCACGGTGACAGTGTTTAGGAATGGTGTCCTTTAAATTATACTGGAATTGTGCGGTGTTAGCTCCGGAGCCTGGATGGAAGCGCTGTCACCTGGGTTGGACAAGATGCTTGTTATCTTGATTAAAGGGACAGCTGAGGAACAAGTTTGGCTTAGCAGAGAGGTCATTTGAATGATCTGCTGGTTTTTCTCATCGCTAAACCTCTGTGATGAGAGAGTTCCTTTGACAAAGGCAAATCTTCTCTGAAGTGATTCAGGGATGCAGACAGTGCATGATCCCAAGGGGGATTTGTGTGCAGAATAGTAGGTGACTGCCATGTCTCAACACTTCTTGTTTTCTTGCTCAGACGAAACATGATGGTTGTGGATGCTTTATTAAAACATGCCCCCCTCCCCCTCGGGGTGGGAGGTGGGAGGCTGTGGAAACTTGCTAAGCTATCTGCAATGGCTGCAGTCGTTGCCATTCCTAGGAATAAAAAAAAAAAAAATTGCCTTTTATCCTGTTGGTATTAGTGGTGCTCTTTGACTGTTGTAAGAAGATTACTCCTGAAAGACTCTTCATTGTTTAGTTCGGTCCAGTCCTGCCAACCTCTCTCCCAGGGCAGTTGATTGTGGAGGCTGCCGTGAGAGATACGGAAGTATCTCAAGGGTGAAGCAAGAGCGGAATCAGTAGCAATTCATAAAGGGACTTTTCCCACCCCAGTCGGCAGGGAAAACAAAGTACTTGGCAGAAAATTGCATGGCCTCTTAATGCCGGTCATTTCACCGTGCATTAAAATTAATGGACGTAAAGTCCCAGTGCCTTGACACGCTCTGGAAGTGCCGATGTGAAGAGTCTAAAACGCGGGTTTCTCTTCTGATTGCTGTAGCCTGGAGGTGAGAATTATATCAACCTCGTGCTCACCTTCAGAGACTGCACGGGGTTAAGGTTTGTAAAGAGTGTCTGGCGTTTTCTGGGGCTGCTTTTACAGTCACAAACGCATCCTCTCCAATGAGCTTTTGCATTAGGCTTAATATGCTGAGTTAGGCACCAATATATGGGCACTTTCTCTCTGAAAGTATTTATAGAACAGAAACAGGAGGCTAGGGCTCTCCTCAGAGGTGGGAGAAAGTGCTACAGTGAGAGTTTATAAGCACCCCAGCTCCTTAAGCCATTTCTCCCTGCTGGAACCTGGCTCAGCGTTGACTCAGCCATGCAGGAGAGAAGTCGGGAGTGGTGCCCCAGGCAGGCACTGCCAGCAGCTGCTGCTGGGGGCTCCGGGGCTGTGCTCTGCCAGAATAAAGGACAAAATATTACTTCCCTTCAGGGAAGAAAAGCAGAGGTTCTGAGCGGGGAATTGGCCTCTCAGCATTGTTGGGCACTGTATGGTTTAGAAAAGAGCCACTTAATTAAACTTATTTAATAAGGTGTTTGTATAGTTTCCTAGTGGAGCCTTAATGAGCATTTCATTTGCGCTCCCCTCGTGTATTTGCACTCTCTTTGTTGGCGTGTGAGGATAGTGATTGTTCTTGAGAGCTAAAGTCCAACTAAATGAAAGTCACTTTATAGCTCACAAGCAAAAACGTTTGTAAATGTGCTGAGAAACTTACTGTTATAGACAAGTTGTCGTTTGCTATTTAAAGAGCTATATTTACTTCTCTAAACTCATTAGCATCTCCTATCAGGCTTGAATTTCTAAGAAACTTCTCCTGAAATGTTGCCTTAGGCCTCAGTGTGCCATTATGCTAGGGTTATTATCTGGCCAGTAATGTTAATTCATTCAATCTCAAGAAAGAAGCTTGGCATTTTATTTAAGCCATGCCTCTAGTCAGACCAGGATGTATAAAAGTCAGTGTGCAAAAGTGCTCTTGCATTTAGGTGCAAGCACATGTTTTACATACCCATTACTGGATAGCTGTTCCTTAGGTGGAGAGGATGTGTGTGAAATTGTATTTACATAAGTAAATCCCAAGTGTATATATATTCCTTTCAGGAAATGACCTCTTCTCAGCAAAGTGCTAATGCATGTGCTTAAGCCCCTTTACAGCCTATAGGAGGTATTCATGAGCTTGAAGTAAGATTATTTATTTATTTTAGTAGCTTTTCTGAGGCAGAGCGTAAATGTGAACACAAATGTAAGATTGGCTTCATTTTGCAATGTACAGATAAGTGGGAATCTTCAGTTTCTTGCTAGCAGTGAACTAGAACAAGGCTCATAGAAACTGCCAAGTACAGTGAGCCCTAAAAAAGCATTTAAGGATGCACAGCTAGAGAACTGATTTGTTTACACAAGCATCTGTAAGTGCAAGAAAGTGTTGAACAGGAGAAGATGTTAATGGTACATGGAGTTACCAAGATTTTAGGTGCAGAAGAAGTGTTTGAAGACAAATGCAACCACAGCTGTGCATCCGTAGGTTGGTACAGCACTGCCAGGCTCTGCTCTTCTTCATCCCACAATCCTGCAGTACGTCCTTGCTTTAGTTACGCTGCAGTGGACACTGATTGAGGCTCTTTATTTTGAATGTTGTTTCATTGTGATTTTAAATTAATCAAGCAGTGAGGGGGTTTTATGTCTTATTTTGAAAGTTCAGTAGCATGGCATACCCTACTGTTATGGAAAACTTCCTAAATTTCCTTTTTCTCAATTTCATCACGTTAGTGCTAGCCAAGAACACAGCAGGAACTTGCATTATGTTAAATTATAGCTGCATGGAGTTTTTATAAGTGGCTAATCTCTCATCTGGATATAACCCTTTCAAAATGGAGATAGTGCTATTAATATTCCACTTTACTTTGTTTTCATATTTGGTAGTAGATCAAAGTTTATTAGACACTGTACTTACCTAGTAAAACACCCAGCAGTTGTACTACAAATGGCTGTTTGAACCTGCTTTTAAGTGCATGAGTGTGTGATATAAAATATCATCCCTGTAATCACTTTTCTAATGCATAAATGTGTGTCTGGCTCTTGAAATGCAGAACTAAGTATCTGTGTGAAATCAAGTACTAAACAGCACAATGTTAGGTTTCCTTAAATGGCCAAATATTAGTAAGTATTGAAAAATTCTGTTCATTGGGATGAAGGGATGGGGTTTTACTGTGAATTGGGATTTAGTTCTGTGTTTTTAAACTCTGATGACAAAGCAGAACTTCAGCACTACTGAAAAGGTGGCTTGTAAGTAATAGCCAGAAACTCTGTGAATAATGGCAAATTTGCCAAAAGTGTTGGAATACAAACTTTCCTGGTTAGAGTTTTCAAGGTAATGCCCCCCTGCAGTAAATCTCTCAGAGCTTTTGTTCCTAAGTGTGGTAAAGGTTGTATCTATTTAAGACAGTTAAGTGACGAATAAGTAAACTAAAACCTGAAATCTTCAGGGTATGATCATGCCATTAAAGAGGTGTCAGAGATTTCTTGTGTTGAATCCCACTTTTCTCCAGGGCTTTGGTAAACTCTTTAATTTACTCATAAGCTGCATGCAAGTTTGTGCTGCCACACTGAGATTTTGGCAGTGGTTCATATCTGGCAGGCTCCACTAGATGTGTCCCAGCCATTCCCAGCGAGACAAAAAGCATATTATGATAAAAGATGTAAAATGGCACCAAGTCGAGAGAACGGGTGTGTAAGGACAGTAATGGAAAACCATCTAATAGGGATGTAAAAAGGTAAACGGAGGATGTTAGGGAAGGCAAATGCATGTGGTGGGTGACTTCCAATCATACCTGTCCATCAGTTTGAAGGAGACATTTACTGTTCAGTAGGGAGAGCTGATTCCGAAGAGGAAGTGGATTTATGTAAGGAAGGCTGTCAGCAGGAGTTGTACCTGGTAATCCTGCTGTCAGGATTACCACTGCCTTGCTGTTTTTGTCAATCATTTCCTTCTTTGTCTCTTATCCCCTGTGATTACCACTTTGGTGAACACTTGACCCTGCTTTGGCCACCTTGTCCAGTGGGACTTTTTTACTTGTTTAATATCCGGTGATACAAATGCAGGCAATATTTTGGGATGCTATAAGGTGTTAGCTTAAGGTATTTGGCTGAAATTTGACTTGTCTCTCCTCCATAGTCATTAGCAATAACTTTCTGGTCAGAAAAGTTGTTTTTGTCTAGTTCAAGCTCTTGTCCTGACTTGCTCTTAGAGGCCTGAGTCCTTTATATTTTATTCAGCCTTCCTTACAGACTCAGTACCCTGGCAAAACAGTTTCACAGTGTTCAGCTCTTCAAGCAGTTGTACTGTTTTGTGTTCTGTGGACTGGCTCAGGCTCTAGTGACAGATGTGACCCCTTTGAAACAGGGACGGACAAATGGTGCATTGAAAGTTCATAGCTTCTGCAGTCTCCTCACTTAGAGGTATCTGGTAAAAGCCTGCGGATGCATCTTGCTTTGGAAATAATTTCAGTCCAGCAGTGCCTGTGTTTTAGTTAGCAAATGGAAATACTCTCTCTTTATCTATTTGTTCACATTTTTTTGGGTCAATACACAGCCTCAGGTCACCATTTTTCTTTTCAACTGTATCCAGTGAAATGACCCAGTGAGTGTACTCTTCTATTTTCCTTGCTAGTCTAAAGCATATTAATCTGTTGAGCTTGAATTCCATAAACAAAGTGTCATCCCCATCACTAAAATTACTGGCAGCTTTGCAGCACTGGTCAATTAAGTGAACTTTTCGTTAGGGAAGTACGTTGTGACTAAGTGGTTCTTTGCCTCTACACTTAAGACATGTGCTAATGTCTTACTATTGCAGCACTGACAATCTTGGGTCAGTAACTCTGTGCTTGGAGACAGCCTTTTCTGGCACTTTTTTTGCTTGAATAACAGAGATCATGCTAATTGTAGTGCCACCGTCATTATCTAGAGCCTTCTCTTACAACTGGGCAGTTTTAGCAGCTTGTCAGATGCAAGCAGCCAGACAAGTCCCCTCAAGTGGATGCTTCTATTATACACTGCTGCAAGAACTGAACCTGATTTTGCCATCCACTGGTGTTACAAGTGTCATGGGTAAGGTCAAACGTCTTTGTTTTTGTTAAATCATTTCTTCTCACGTCCTATTTTTAATATTCTCCACTTGTTAGAAAGTTTCTATAGTTTTGTAGAAGTGCAGTGGGAAATTTTAAATATTTTTATTGTAATTACATTAATGGCTGTTGCCAAAATTTCTGTGTGGTGCTTTTAGTTGTGTATTTCTCTCTAAGGCCACCCACCTGCTGTGACTTGCCCTTTCCAATACCATGAAGCCAACACTGAGCCCCAAAACAGTGGTAGGAATTTGACATTTATATGAAAACTTTGAAGGTAACTAAGAAGGTAAAGTTTGGGAAAGTTGCTTATTTATATTAAAAAAACCCAAAACAAAACCAACTTTGAAATAAGTTTTTGCTTTTGGATGGAAAAAAAGACTGAATTGTTTCCTGAGCACATTTAAAAAACAGATTTTCTGTGCCCAGAGAGGAAATCTTAAGTAAATAAAAGGAAAGCTGATGCCCCCTGATGCTGATGCAGCAGAGGGCTTGGACCACTGGATTCTGCTCATTAACTGCAGCAAGCAGTCCCAGGGTGCCGATGGTGAAATATCCCCACCACTGTGTCTAATGTTGTATTACTTAGGTAACTGCTGCATTTTTTTGCTTGGTACCATTTTTCAACTGGACAATTCTTCATTTGAAAATAATTTTTGAAACTGATATAGTTTACAAAACAATTTCCTTTTTAAATTGGGCTTGCATCCTAGATTTACTTAGATGACGCTCCATTTTTGGTGGACATTTGACTTCAAGTAGATGTATTCAGATTAAAACTGATAACAGCATAGATATTCTATTAATGTTTTTCTGTAATATTGTACTGGTAGTACAAAAGTGAACTGTTTAACTGCTGTGAAAAGATTTGTCATTCCAAACGACTTTTGGAAAGCACTGTAACTTTATGTAACCATGTAATTTTTCCTTCTGATTAAGAGTGAAAGTTAACTTTTAAAATGTTCTTTTCTGTCCTTGTGAAATTCCATTTTCCAACCAGTTGTATTGCCTGAGGCTGCTGTTCCTTACCAGCTTGAGCCAATGTAAATTGATGCTGCCAGGTTTCTGCCCTCTCCCAAACTGAGCCACCCTCTTTTTGTGCCAACCCTGGCGTGCCTCTAATTCCTCTGGAAACTGCTTCAGGGAGATAAAGCACATAAAATACACTTTTTGTTGTTTGGTTTGGGTTTTTTTGTTTGTTTTTTTTTTTTTTTTTTAAAGGGTGAGTTTGTATCACCTTGGGATCAACTTACCGCTTGAATAAGCAAGCAAGAAGGCAGGGCCTGGTGGGGGAGGGACAGCAGGGCTGAGCTGGGTCCTGCAGCCCAGCAATTGCAGTGGTATGGCTTTAATTTGTCCCTGGGACACTCCAGTAAAAAAAGGGTTTGTTCTGGGAGGTGCTTACATCATATATCCACTGCAGGATATTAAACACTGAGAGGTTAGAGAACATGAGAGGCACTCAGTAAATGATGCAGCTTTTATTTCTCTATTGGGTGGGTTTTTTCCCTCATTTTGCTGATTCTGTATAGTGTTGAACAAATAAAAGCGAGTATTAATGTACGTAAATATACTGCCATTTCCTAATGCAGGTAGAATGTGCTTTTTGATGCTTAAGATAAAATTATTTTACTGAGCTCCAACCAAACACACACCGTCACCGCCCCCACAAACAAAAAAAAAAAGCCCCAAACCCTGAGTTTCTTGTGCTATTGTTACAAACAGGATTGGTAGAACTACTTCTTACTAGAGTTGTCATTAGGAGAGTTTGGTTTTAGTTTCTTATAAATTCCCCAACCATTAACTGTTTCAGCTAAAGTATTTCGTGCCAAGCATATGCCTCAGATTGAATAAATTTTTTTCTTTTCCAGAACTTCAGCCAAGAATTCAGTGGTTTACAAGAACAGAGCTTGTGGAGGGGGGCAGGGGGTAGAAACTCTGGATTTTCCTTTGTTTAAAAATAGTTGCTGACCTCTCGTTTGAGAAGCACTGATACCCTGATGAAACATGCCAGGAGGAGACTTGTGGGGTTGCTGAGAAAACAGTCCATGGGTGATTTGATGGGATGTCAAGTTAGCAACATTTGAAAGGATAATTTTGCTTATGACAGGGAAGGAGTTGATGTGTCCTTAGAGCTGAAACCTGTGAAAATTGCTGTGCACTGGGCATGTGCCATGCCAGGGTGAGCTCTGCCCTCCTGGCAGTTCCAGATGTTCTCTGCAGGAGTCTGACCTGGGCAAAGCTGTGGGCAGGGGCCATCCTTATGCTGTCCATGCTCTGTCCCTCCAGGATGCTCTCCTGGAGCAGTGATGGAGGAGAAGCAGAGCTGGACAGGTGGGCACAGACCTTCTGTGGTGTCCCCTGCTCCAGTGCCCGCTGTAACCAGGTGGAACCTCCCTCTTGCCATCAGTGGACATGGAGTCAGGCCCTACAGCTTTCTGATTTCATTACCAATTTAATTCCTGCTGTCTGCAGCTGAATTACCCTGTCAGTCTCTGTACCATGCCATCAGACTTGTTTGGAGACTGAATCCTGACCAGTGGCCTGCATTTGCTGTGCTGCTGGAGCGCGTTGGTTCCATGCTCTCATTTCCAGCCGTCGTTGGGTTGGTGCTGTGGGTGTGCTGGTGGACACAGTAATTATGCTTTATCCATCTTTATTCTTTTACATCTGATTCATTTTTGCACGACTTGAAGGGGTGTTTTTTTACTTTCTAATTTCATATCTCTGCGGAAAGAGCCAGAACGTTTGATCTTTGCACTGCAGAATCAAATGACCTCTGCTGGCACAAAATAAAGAGTAGCAAATAGAATAAATAACTACCGTGGGGAAGGCAATACAGTATTGACTTCTCAATACCTGGTAATTTTCACTGATCAGAACGTTGGGGAAGAGGGCGATTGAATTTGGCTGCCCCTTAATGAGGGTGGATACCTGCTTGGGAATATTATCATCTTAAAAACTCGTGAGGGTTTCAATTTTGCTGCAGATTTATGTAAAATCTTGTAGACAATCAATTTGTATTACAGTTTTGTCATATTTCCTTGTATACATTCTGTTGTTATTCCTTGCATTCCCACATTTTTAATGATGAGTTTAATCTAGGCTTTCTTTATCTCCTTTGCTCTTCTGGTGGGATGTGAAATTTGATGGTGTTTTGTGGCTCCAGGTGGGCAGTATTGAGCTGTTTAGATGGAGAAGATGCTTCTCTTTGTGCATAGCTGTAATTAGGGCTTTAGACTCCACTCATACAGTGTATGGGTGGGTACAGCTAGAAAAGGCCCCATGTTTTCTGGCCAGTGTCTGTGCTGTGAGGTGCTTGTTGGGTGACTTTGTGTGTGACGGGCTTTGGCACCAATAGCCAAGGGGAGCTGCACGTGCCTAACCTGAGTGTAAAGCCTCTGCCTCCTGGAAAAGCTGACGTGACACTGCATGAGCTTGTGGTGGTTCCTGACTGGGTCTCTCGTGTCTCTCCTGCTGTGCCTTCATCACATATCTTCAAATATTTGTCTTTTAGATGGCATTATTTTTACTATTAAAAATAATAAGTTGTGTTTTATTTGGCAGAGTGACTAATTGCTATATTTTCCATCTTTTATAGGTGCTCAGAAGGAGTCTTTTTTGACAGATGTTACTGAGCTCATACTGTATTAAATGCCTTTGTGCTTCTCTTTTTCATAATTATACCCTTGATAATTTCAGAAAGAAATCTATTAAAGGAATCAGAAATAGGGAACTCTCTCCCCATTTATATGTGTTGAACATGCTCCCTTGTCATTCCATCACAGTGAGAAAAGGAAAGAGCAAGGAATTCTAAGTGGTGTTCCCTATTTTCTGTACTTCTCTCCCCAGCTGTATGTGCAGATGTGAATGCTGAGGTAACCTGTCAGATTTCATTTGTTCATCTGTAAAATGGGACTGACTATAGCACTTAATTACCTTTTTGTTACCATAATGTGGGTAGGAAAAATATTTTCTACTTTGGGGTAAATTGCAAGTTCTTTTTACATTATTACCTGCAGCAGATCAGGGACTGCTGTGAATTATTGCTGTTTCATTTTTGCTGAGGGATAACCCTGCTCTGATAAAAGATCAGGATCACATGATAGTGCTCAACAATTCACTGCAGGTGCCCATTAGTTACATTTTCATATTGATTCCATAAGCTGATGTGTTGTGCTTTGGAAGGTCAGCAGGCTGGTAAAAGGAATTTTTCCAATTGTATGTGACATAATGGAATTAGAATATTTTCATTTTTCCTTTGGAGTGTCATGAGCAGTCTGGAGATAAAAGGATGGTGCTGACTGGTCTTGAAAGACAGATGTGGAAACACCTATGGTGCAAGGTCCATCTGGAAGGTCTTTATTGCATTATACCCTTTTTCAAAGAACCAGAGATTCGTGTGTAGCCTTGGCTCTTTCACGGATTAAAGTTGGATATTGCTGTATTTCAGGCTCAAAGCTTCCCAGGTCCTCAAAGCTTCAGGCTTCCGTTGAACTTTAGTCTTGGTTTTGAAAATTCATTTAGAATTAAATTAGCTGTAGTGATGAAACTGTAGCACTTTTAATAGGAATCATCAGATGACATTTAAACATGATCCTGTAGTGCAGTAGTGTCAGAACTGGTTTGAGGTAAAGAAATCGTGCCTTTAGGCAATATTGCTCAGGAAAGTCACAGAATGCAGATGGTTTCTTTGAACAGTACTTACACTGATTTGTTTTTGTTTTGAGAACCAGAAGAGGATCCACCTTTGTCAGTTGCTGGGATGTGTGAATTGGAGTTGAATCTACAAGTTCTGAGTACCTCTAAAATCTGGATCCTGATCTAGACCCTGAAATGCATCTCTCAGCTTTCTAGGGCAAATCAACAGTGCTTCAAACCCGTTTAGACTTCGGGAGTGTTCTGACCTTTTTTGTACTTTGTGGTTCTTGCACTGCCTCCCTTTGTTTCTGCTTTAATAAGGGTGTGTCAGATTGAAGCTGTGGGTCACCAGGGCTTATTAGTTTCTCTTGACTTTTCCTCGTTCATTATTTTAGGACTGTGTACTCTTCTAAAATCAAAGATTAGATTTTAGTGCTAGAACCTGTACCTGAAGAACTGCCAAGACACTGGCATAAGCTATTGGCTGACAGAGTTTATTTATCTAACGAGTCATGGCTGCTTGCTAAAGTGTCTTCAGCCCCCCTTGTTTTCCATGCAGTTTCCCTTCCAATGAAGAGGAGTGGATTTGATGTGTCAGACATTGATGGTGTTATTCACAGACAGAGAATAGTTTATGATGAATTTTCCCCCCCCCCAGCATTTATATATTCCTTTGTTGGAAGAGGGGAGCTAGTTCAGGATGCCAGGTATAATTTGGCACTGCTAGAGCTGAAGTGATTTCGGAAATTTCTCTTGATAATTACTCTCTTTATAAGTGATAGGTGCAGTTCAAAGAGAACTATTTCAGTATCCTTCATGGGAGGATGTTTGAAACAATTCATTTGAGTCCATTTGTTCAGCTTATTAAAGTACATTTAATCCAAATTATTTGGCTGTTACAAGTAGAGGCATTTTAAATGTATTTATCCTTGATTACCTATTTAGTTTTCACCTCTAAAGAAATAAAAATTTCCTTACTCTGCCCTGTGTCATGCAGTAGCCTTGACAGTTCTGGACACAGAGAGAAGCTCAGTTTTGGTGGAATTTTGGTCTGGAGTTTTATCAGCACAGCAGTTACCCATTTCATCTATGACTTTTTCAAATAATAGTTCATGTGCTGGTTCCTGCCTTCATGTACTGCTGAGAACTCATGAATGTCAGTGTTCTTTCCAGCTGATACAGAGGAGTGATACGCAGGGAGGGTGGAAAGAAAGCACAGTGTTTTCATTGTGGACTATAGGGTTTGGGTGTTTTGGTTTTTACTGGTAATTAGGGCTTAATACTCAATTTTGGATGTCAATATAATGGCTCCAGTTATTGTTACTGGTGATCAGGTTAATGGCCTTTGTTCAGGAGGGTCATTTGTCTTATCAAATGCAGATATCTGCTTCAGAGGGAGGGGGTTCACTCTCTGGGCTGCAGCTGAAAGTGTTTTGTGTATCTTGGACAGTGGTGGGAACAATTTCCCTTTACACAGGTGTTGATAATGAGAGCATTGTAATCACAGGTGAGCTTAATTCAACCCAGTTACCTTTCAGGGAGCACGTGGGCCTGTAGCTCCTGCTAAGTGGTCAGCACTTTTTGGGAATTCATCCCATTTGCTCAGACTTCTACTTAAAGTTAAGATCCCAAATGACTCTCTGCTCCAGTGATCACAGAAGAGAAAGGAATGTGTCCAGAGGATAATTCACGCTGATGTAATGTTTTGACTCCAAAAGGATCTTTCTTCTTCCATCAGCAAAGTGTTGGGCAAGTAAGTTAGTATTTCTGGGCATCAAAAGTGGGTGAAAAGCTGCCCTTTCTGTTACATGTGCTCTGTTTTGTGCATTTGGTTAGCCAACATTCCGCCTTCTTGGAAAGACAGTTGGGAGTTGCCATCCTCTGGTTTTGTTAAATTTCCATTTGTTATTGAAGCAATACTTTTGGATTTATATTGACATTTTCTGTACTAAGATTTCACAAGTGTAAATAGCACTTTACGTAAGTACAGGGTGAATATACACCCTCCCACACCCCACTCCCCTTTATAATTTTTAATTTGTCTCACCACATTTCAGGTTTTAGCTCCTCTTAACTGAAAATGAAATTAAACAGTGTGAGCTTTTTGGAAACTATTTTGAAGAACAGAAAATGTAAACCACATGGCACATTCACAATGTGAAGGTTTAGTGGAGAAATCTTTTCATTGGGAAAACAAACTCTACTGGGTTTACTAAGTGACATTTCAAAGCAGTTGGAGATGAAAGGACTGTGGTCTAATTCATTGCATATGTGATATTTCCTAGTGGATAGGTGTTATGCTGAAAAAGAAGTCAGGGAAGTGCAGTAAAACTGAGGGGGCTTTGGTCTGAACTGGTAGTTTAAAAATGAGTCTAATGACATTTTTCTATCTAAAAAGTGACAGATCTCCATGATCAGAAAGTCACAGCTAGAGTAACTGTTCAACACTTAGCACTGTAATACTTTTAAAATGGGACTTTGTCAAGCTTGTAGCAGTTTTAACTGAGGTTTTTCATGCTGCATGTTTTCTGACTGATTTTGGAAAAGTCTCTGTGAAGTGGTTCAGTTGTTTCTGAGAACAAAGGCAGCTAGAGAATCCTGAGTTCTAGCCAGCTAGAATCATTTCCAAGAGCAGCACTAGTTGGGTTAAATCCTGTGATTTTTATTTTTGGAGGCAAAGATAGATGGTGTTTTCCTTAATCTCTCTTTCTGAAGTGATGATGATGTATGAATGCTAGCATTCATTTTTACTAAGTAAGATTCATGACTGCAGATAACTCCTGCAAACATGTCCCTGCATTACAAAAAGGCACATAAAAAGGGGGATGAAAATATTTTGAAGCTTTTGGTCTAATTCCACGAAAAATCCATTCAAAGTTGCCGGACTTTTTGAGTCTGAAAATTGGATTTAGTCTACTCTTAATGCAGAATTGCGATGGTGGCAGCAGCATTATTCTGAGAGTCTTGTCTTTGGGGAGCAGGCTGCCTCTGGGATAGCAGAGCTGCACCTGGATTGTCCTGGGTTTGTTCCTCTTTCTGAGCCATGGTGGGCCCAGTTTGCAGGGAGAGAGCAGCAGAGCCTCTCGGTGCCTCCTCCTCTGCGCTGTCTCCTCCAGCCAAGGAGGAGGAAGCGCCCTGGGGCACGCCAAGGGTTAAGGAACAGGTGGTTCTCCACGGGCCTGCTGTCTCATTTCGCACACAGGATGGATAGCTTCCTGGGAAAAAATCCCAGCTTTTGGACTGAAGGAGGGTATTGTATTGGCTGTGGGCTCCGGCTCCGTTTGTTGCAGAGGCTGGAAGGTGTGTGGATGGAACGGGCTCGGCGTGGGTTTAACTGGGGGATCTGACAGAAACTCTGGCATTTTTGTGAATGATGTAGCTGATGCTATTTTTCATGCTCAGTGTTGGTGGCAGCATCTTAGAACACGTTTTTAGCAGCCCTTCAAAGACCACAACCTTGTTCTTAGGCACCAAATGCAAGCCACAGAAGGGAGATAGGCAGAGGATATCTGGTTCTAGGCATCTTGTATTTCCTCTCAGAAATTGCCCTTGGTGCTCAGGACTCCATTTTCTAAGTCCTTCTTTTATCTTCCCTTGCTGTAGCCAAATGTGCTGGATAAGTTTGCAGGTTAACTTGAGTCTCACGGAAGGAGCAAAGATTCTAGAAGGATAAACAGAAGTTTAGTAATGCTCTGGGGAATTACATTCTGTTCATGTTCCTGCTACACAGCACTATGCTGGGGGAAAAAAGGGCACATTTCTATTATGCTTTGATATTTTTTATAGCTGTCCCTAATGTAAGCAGGAGATTTGATCAGAACTTGCACTGATACTGAATCCTTCAGAAAATCAGGCCACAGGTTTTCTAAATTAGGCATCTGTATTAGCAGATGCTTCTGAGAGTGTAGCTGCTAATTTTGCTGTGCTGCAGTTCAGCCTTTTAAAATCATGGAAAATTCTGTTCAAGCAAAGGGCTGTGTAAGTAAATGTATTAATATTTCTGAAGTGTGCTCTACAGTATCATGATAAGCTGCCTAAAAAGTTTATCAGAATGTTCATAATTCAGTACAACATCTGAATATTGTGTCTTGAATGACTGCATGGAGTTAAACACAATGATAAAGAAATGGTGAGCAGCTGTCTGTTCTGTCAGCCTCACTCAGAAGTACTCTGGAAGAAATAAATTGTCATTAAAGGCTGTATCTTAATGCATATGTATGTGGGGATGAATTAAGTTTAAGTCTGGATTTCCTTATTACTTTTTTAGTGCTTTCCTTGGCAAACTTAACATTCTTTTTTTGTGAAGGAACCTTTTGGCTCATTGTAGGCTATTCCTGCTGCTTTTAATATCCTTTGAGATTGATTCATGAAGTGCCAACATCTTGAGCTGTGGAAAAAGGGTAAGAATCCTAAAGAAAGACCCTGGATACACGAGAATAAATTTGAACTCAGACTCTTTCTGTGCCACTTTGATCTGAAAGAGACATCTTGTGATTCAAAGGAGCTTTGCTGTTAACTAAGACCATGAATTCAGTTCCATTTTGATTAAAAACTGATAGCATTAGCAAAATATATAAAGACAACATCTGGTTCAGGTTTATTGGAATGGGATTTTTAGAAAACTGAAAGAGCTATGTCTGGTAATTTCTGAATGTGTCTGTATACGTGATAACTGCTTAGAGGAGAAAAATCTCCGTGGCAAGATGAGCTCAAGAACATTTTTATATTGATGATGTTCAGGTGATTAGTGTGCCTGGTGTAGGATATTTTGATGTGTGTTTCCCTTTCACTGGCTGACAGTTCAGCACAGGAGAGTGAAGTTGTGAGGGGACAAAAGGAAATGGCAGTGGAGGGTTCAGTGGAAGGGTGTTGGGATACCTGGCAGACCTGCAGGAGGTGGTGGTGGACCCAAATGCAAACAGCTTGGAACTGTGCACGCCGTGAAAATTTACCAACAATACAGATCATGGGAAGGAAAACCTGGGGCTTCTTGACTTCTTCAGGTCTCTGAACAGGGGGCACGAAAAAAAGAATCTCAAAGCAACGTTTTCCTATAAATCAATCAAGTGGCCATCTTTGGCTTGCTGTGTGGGCTCTGAGCAGTGGCAGAGGATCTGCAATTCCCTTGTGGCACACTGCATGCAGAAGAAATATATTTTTCCCCACCAGATTTCAGATGCTGTAGAATCCACTAAAAACTCTTCACAGCTGTCGGGGAATGAGGATTCAGCACGTTGCAGAAAAGGCTGGGCATGGTGAAGGTCAAGAATGGTTCTGACCTGTGTATTTGATAAAAGTATTCCAAGAACCTCCCCCAGTTTTTAATGTGATGCAGTTTTTAGGTTTGAATTTAATTTTTTTCTAGGCTTCAACAACAAAAGTCAGACTTCCTTTAAGATCTTTATAAATATTCCTGCTAATTAAGCTATTGACAGGGAGGCTGAGAAAATCTACTTACAGAATGTAGTGGTTAACACTTTGAGAGTTACTTTGTCTGTTGTATGAAGTTCCTTACGGAATGGAACTTTATTTGAATGTCAGAGTGGTAATTTCCTTCAGCAAGTAGCAGAAATAGGCTCAAGACACTCCATTAATGAATTTATTTTTAAAAAAGGGAAATACTAAATGTTAAGAGAGAAAGAAAAACAGGAGTGTCCTCTTTCAAAGTCTTATGGAAGTCTATTCAATGGCTCTGGAGTTCCTTGATGCTTCCTAGAGTGCCCATCAGTGCCTTACCTGATGATATTTTCATCTGTTTACTGACACATCACCACTGAACTATAGTGCAGGAGATTCTTTAGCTGATAAATCAAGCTTTTATCCTCCTATCCTTCTTGCAAGAGGGCTTACTTGAAAGAAAAATATTTTATAGGTTCTTTTATTTTACTGTGTGAACAGAGATCAGTTATTTGTAGTTCTGAGGGCTTTCTTCTGGGACCTGTTTTGGTTTCCTCAGGAAATGTACCTTATTCTCCCTTTTTCCTCCCTTAAATGTCATATATTAAAAAAACCTAAGGAAATAGTGGTGTTCAAATAATTGTAACTGAGAACAGAAATCTTTGATTTAGACAGCACAGCAGAGCAGTCTGCCTTTCAGAAGCCTTCCTTTAATAAGCAGAAGTGACCTGGAGGGTTTCTCCTGAGCTGAAGTGGTGTGATAGCACAGAGATTGATTGGATGCACTGCAGTGTGGGATAAAACCCAGACGGAAATGGAGGTTTTTAATGCAGCCAGCGAGCCCAGAAGCTCTGCTCCGTTCAGGTCTGGGAGCTGATGTGCCCAGGGAACAGCTCTGTCCATCACCAAACAGCACCAGGCAGCTCCCATTGCTGCTGCTGCTCACAGAGGCTGCCCAGGACAGGCTGCAGCAGGGACCTGGCTGAGCCCCTGTGCTCCTCACCAGCCCCTGGGCTCTCTCTCCAAGCTCTGCACACACAGCCAGGCAGCTCTCCCTTGGCTCTGAAGGTAAAGCACCAATTCCACACCACAGGTAGCAGGTGCAGATTTGGGTTCTGGCCAGATGGTCCTTGACAAGACAGAGTTGGTTTTATGCTTTGTTTTTTGCATGTGGCCATTATGTTGGCCAAGCTCCCATCATAAATTATTTTTATGTGCCTAATTCATCCCCAATGAAACAGACCAATCCATTAAGGATTCTGCACTATTATGTGTTCTTGTGGTGTATGACATCAGTAGAATGCCACAAGTTAATTACATTCTTAATTACAGCTTTGTATTGAATTAGGGACGTATTATACATAGAATAATTGAAAACCTGCTGAGATCACGTCTGGTAACATCTAATTGTATCCCATGATTTTTTTCCCCCTAAACTTTAAATAAAAACTGGCATTTCATTTAGCATGGTTTTAATTAATTGACATGAGAAATGTAATTAGAGCTGAGGCAACAGACCAACTATCTTAAAAAAATCACTCAGAAATGATATTTTGGGGGACAGTTAACAGTTTTCAGAGAAGGCTCTGTTCTCCTGCATTTCTGGAAAAACCTTGAGCAGGCACAATTGAAGAGAAGACTTGCTGCTATTAGAAGAGAAAAAGAAGAATTTGAATGTTCAGAGACATTCTGAGTGCTCTTTCAACTTGAGGAAACTCGATCTGCTCTCAGCTTCAGGCACAAGAAACCTAAGAATAGCTCAGGAAGAGAAGGGAGATCTAATGCTTTTCCCAAGTGTTGGGAAGGACAGGGCATGGCTGCGTTGTACCAGCAGCAGCAGAGGTTCCTGGTGGCCTGAGGGGCAGAGAATTTCTTTCCCAGCCTTTATTGACTCCAGTGGAATTCCCTTCTCCCTGCCAGAGAAGAAGAGTTTCACCTCAGCATTGGTAAGAGCTGCTTGTGAGTTGGGCTGGTTTCCCTTTCTGCCTTTGTGTGCCAGCTCCCACTGCCCCTATGGCAGAGTGTTTGGAAGCTGCTTTGCCACCCACCATCCAAAGAGCACTAGTGCAGGTAACAGGGAAAAACTTCATTTCCTCTTTTCTTTCTTTCTGCACTTTTCTTTAGCAGATTCCTGCCCTGAATTTCAAAGCTGTGGGCAGCCGAGTTAGGCAGGACCCAGCAGTGAGAATGGTGGTCAGGTAGTTGGCCAAAACACTGGGCATCTTTTGTCCTTTTGTTTGGTAAAAATCTTGTCTGGGATCTTAAACAAAACTCACTGGACTTTAAGGAAGTCAGCTGAGAAGGAAGTGCAGCTGAACAGTGTGTTCAGTGACAGAATTTCAGAGCCTGACTTCTAATCAGAAGCTTTGGGTCTGTCCTTTTTCACTTTCCTTGTGTAGGAGCCTTGGAAGTTGTTTGGGTTTGTGTTTTGTTCAACAAATTATGATTTTTTTTCTATTGACATTTTTCCATAGAGACAAAGCCTTTCATTTAAATCCACCTACAACAAAGCTTTAATTCCAGGGTGAAGAATAATGTCCTTTGGCTGCTTGCAGAAAGCTTTATTCGTTTCAGGACGTACAGTTATTTCCTGTGTATAACCTGACTCAGAAGTTTTTCTGTTTGATATCTCTAAAATGAATGTGCACTATTTGGACCTGCCCATACATAAATGTGCATATGCTTTGTTTATAAATGGAGAGCATATGCAGGGGTGGCAGTGCTGTGTGAGAGCAGGTCCGAGAGATCTCGCTGTGCTTGGACACCAGCAGAAAAACCCTGGGTGCATCAACTGAAAGCTGGCTGGCAGCCACAGCACACAGAATGGAGGGAATGTTTGCCTAAAAGACTAGATTGTGTCAGGCGTGACTAAGCAGGAATTTTAGCTAAAATGCGTTAGCAAATTGAATGCTCGGAGCAAAATAAGAACGTTCATGCTCTTATCTTTGTTCACTTGAGACTGGGTCTGATTTTTAATATAAAAATCAATGGAGGGAGGGAAAGGAAGTTCTGCAGAGTGTTCCTTGATTTTTAGGAATGCTGATGTAGGTGACTGCTGACTATTTTGCCATGGCTGTGTTTACATTCCTTGTGGAATATGCATGCCCTTTACTAGCCTGTGGCTCGTGGGGCACTGGGCTGTCAGTCAGGCAGTAAAATACTTTAATTACCCCCATGCATCAGACAGAGCCAGAGAGAAAGGGTGGGAAGGGATGAAAGGAGTTCACTTCAGGCTTACTTTCTGACTGTCAGAAGAATGATAAACCATAAGTCCTGGCTATTATTATCCTTCCTTTCTCCATGAAGGGCATTCCTGATGGAAAGAGGTGTCGGGGTGGGTGTACTCTGTAGGTCTTGCTCTGAGTGTCTGAGGGTATGGGAATGGTCACTGCAGTGATGGCTTTGTGGAGTTTTATCCAGCAGCTCAGATAACTGAGAGCTGAGAAGGGGGAGAGATTTCCTCCCCCTGCTGCAGGACCATTATGTGTTTATAACAGATGATGGTGCTGTTTTTCTTAACTTTTTTCTCCCTTCAAACTTTAAATTTCCTTTTTTTTTTTTTTTCCCCTTGACATCAAAACCACTTCCTCCCAGGTAGAGATCTTTAGCAGTTAAACTGTGCTCACCTGGAATAAATGGGAACCCCTGTTGCTATAAGGTTTCTGAGAAGCTGTCTCAATTAATTAATAAACAGGTAGGAAACTTCACTGAAATACATAACCCTGCCTGCTCAATCTTTTTTTTCCTGGCCTGCTGTGTTCTTCGTTCATTACTTTTCTAATGATTATGTATTCAACTCGATGAGCAAATTGCCATATTCATATTTGTCATCTACCTGGGCTTAGTATGTAAAACACTGCTGCCCTGGCAAGGTTCAGGGAACTTCTGGAATGGAAGAATAGAGCAGCTGGAGGCTCACAAAGTAGTTAAAAGGTAATTCTTCTACAACTTTGTTCTACCACTATATCCCCATGTTCTTGGGAATATAGGGAAAAGGGGATTTAATAATGGAGCAGATATGATGTGGTTAAAAAAACAGGGCTATTGGAGTGCACTCAGCCCAGCCAGGAGTGGGCAGTGGCCATCGTGTCACTGCATGGACCTGGGACTGAGCTGGAGAATTCTCTGTGCTAGGAATAGCATTGGAGTAGTGGTGCAGGAGTGAGCTGTGGGAAATGGTGTTAGAAACTCTATGCAAAGCTGGTGTGTTGGGCTCCCATTTCCAGAAAGTACTCATCTTGTTTCCTGAAGTCAGGGAATACACCAGTATGGTGGTTTTACACAAACTGTGTGTCAGGCACAGAAAAATTCCTCGCTGAGGTTGCGTCTCCATCCCAGCTGTTTGTTCTGAATTGATGCTGGGACAAGCTCTTGGGGGCAAAAAGAGGGATCCAATAGCCTGAATTGGTGAATTCAGTAAACTTAATTTTCCTTGCTGTGATTTCTGGCAGATCCCTGTCTCCTGAAGGCTGGAGAAGTGAGCACATGAAACGAGCTGACAGTAATGGGCAGCCGTCTGTCTTCTCAGCTCCCTCCAGTCTTGCCTAAGCCTCCCATTTTTCAGTGATAATGCTAAATGAAGTACGAGCTTGGACAGCAGCCAGGTGTCAGCACATGGCAGAAGGTTTTAATTCTGCTTTTAGAAACTAGATAAGTGGTGTGCTAATATAAGCTAATAAAAGCACAACCTCTCTTCTCAGTTGGACAGCTTGAGAGTGAAGATGATCATGACACTGCCATGTTGCAGAGTTTTGTGTTGGAGCTTGTTAAAGCTCTAATTATTACAGCTGTCTCTGTAACGGGCTGTCTCACTATTATAACATCTATTTGATTATATGCAATGACAGAGCAACCAGATACATTAATTCCCTGGGAAGCTTTTTGTGTCTTGATTATGTGCTTTTTTCACAGTTGTGTTCTCAGACTCAGACACTGCTCAGGATTCATCACTGCTGTTGTCCTTTTCCATCCCCCTCCCAATTCCAGCGCCGAGAGCTGTGTTTCTGAGCAGTCACCAGGTTATTGCATTTAGCTGCTTCCTCTCTGAGAGTCCCCAGTTTCTTTAGATGTGCTGGAGCTTGTGCCCAGGACAAGCTGATCATGATGTAGTCTGTGCATTCTGATGATTGCTGGAGACATCTGGCTTCACTGAAGAAATTCAAACCGGAATGCCTCTGAATGCACAAATGGACTGAAATTAGTGTTTTCAACATTAACTGCTTTTTAGCCTCTTTCTCTCATTCTCCACAGATTTTAACCCCTTCCACCCCTCAGCAAGTCTGTGCTTGAGTCTGTGTATAATCCTCTGTAGCATTGGAGAAAGGCTGCTTTAATTTTATGGCTTTGAAGTATTTTCTTTTTTTAAGATGTGGGTTTACTGTAAATTGTTTTGCAGAGATCAGTGAAAAGAAAGTGACCACCTCTCCCTTTGTGAGACGGGCTCTATTTGTGGCAGGTGAGGATTTCTCCCCTACAAAATGCCAATTCCAGAGGAGCTGGTCATTTGACACACTTTTGGCATTGAGGAATTTCGAGACGTGAACCTGGATTTGCAGGGAGAGTGCTGTTTTGAATGCACCAAAAAACTGGCTCTGACTTCTGCAGGGCTGGATGGGTGCATTTAAAACATGCAGCTCCTCTGCCGGGGTTCGCTGATCCGACCCAGGACAAAGCTGTGCCAGCACACTCGGAAGTGGTCTCGATGGCTCCTTTGCCAGGCTGCTGTTTGCCAGCTGAATTTAGCATTCTCCTTCTCCTGATCAATGAATAGATTTTTTTCCTCAGATCCTCTTTTATTTTTCGGTTTCCTCTGCAGCTTTTTTTCCCTGTGGAAGATGAAATCTGTCACAGGGGCTTAGATTTATTAACTGCTGCCTCAGTCGCTTTGTGTGATGTCAGGGCGGGAGAGGAACTGATTGTATCCTTAGAACTGGCTTAACAGAAAGGCTTTGGATAATTCCGTAGATTTTTAAGATGTTGTGTTGGCTTAAGCGATTAGTGTGAAAGCTTCAAAGACTAAATATTTAAGGCTTTATTCTGCCCTTCCTTGTACCCATGCATATCTCTGGATTTTCACATTTGAATGAAAAAGTAATTCTGCATCTCCCTTGCCTTTTTCACCTCTCCCCCACTCAGATGGCACAGAGTTGGTATTCTCTCTTCCAGCAGTTGGTGAGCAGCTATGGAATCCTGCCAGGTACATGGGAGTGGGGGAAGGCAGTGTGCACGTGGGAGGAGTGCATCCTAGTGGTGTGCAGGACATCATTCCCTGTCTTTAGAAATGACTGCTGAACGCCGTTCTCCTCCTGATCCCATTTGCCATCTGTGACAGTGCTGTAACTAGGAGCTGTTCATTCAATCAAGGTGAGAAGCTCACTCAGCCTGGGATTCACTTTTTACACTCCCATCGGTATTGTGTGTTAGTGAAGGCAGAATTCGGGGGGGGAGGACTGACTTGATCCACTCTGTTCCCTTGGAGTATTTCATTAGGGCATTTCACAGTGTAGCTAAGCTGTGGATTTTCTTTGCTAGGTGGGTTCTGGTTATTCCGCTGCTCTTCAGCTCCCCTCTCAGCCTGAAGGAGTGTGCAGTGATACAGTCCTAAGGGAAGTGTGTATTCCTTGGTTTGCAGCACCATTACTGTGTGGTGGGGTACCCCAGCGTGCTGGCAGGGCTGGACTGGTGGGCACGGCTGGCAAATCCTGCCAGCCCAAACAGGGTATCAGTCATTGCCAGTGAGGGTTGCTGAGTTGATCAGTACATGTATTTTCCTTACAGGCCCTTTCTCTGGGTGCCCGGGGCGCTGAGGCAGTTGTGTGAATTGCCTCAGGCTAATTGCATTAGCAGTAGCCAAACAGGGCAGCTTTTGCCTTTTCCCCCCCGGCAGCCTTTCCCGATGGGTGTTTTCCTGCTGTGGCCTTGTATCCTGCTAGGTTTGGACGTGTGAGCTAGAGACTGACTCTCCAGCTCTCTCCAAATTGCAGAGTCCAGCAAAGCCCTTACAGGAGCACTCCTGGAATTGTTTAGAAGGACTCTTTGTTGGGCATACTCGGTGTGGAGGTGCTTTCACCCAGAATGGGCTGCTCAGACCCATTCAGCTGTGGAGCTGATGTGTGCTGTGTTCTCTGGGAGGAGTATCTCAAATGTCACTTTGCAAGAAAAGTAATCTAATAACTGTAGCCCTGAGACAGGTTATGAACTGAGCCTCTCATTAGCCATGTGCTTCGTGGTGACCTCTGCCAGCCACAGCAAGCAAACAAGGGCACTGGTGTACAGTGGATAAAGGAGGATGTTGATTGTTCAAGATGTAGAGGGAGTTCTACCCCTGGAAAAAAGCCTCGAGGACTTTTTTATTATAGCCTTGAAGGGCACAGCATTTGCTGTGGTGATTCACTACTTCTGCCAATTTGTAGTTGAAAGGTGAACTCTCTTCATTCAAACGGATTGATGGTTCTGAAGAAAGCAAATTTAAGTTGGTTTTTAATCCTTTTTTACTTAAGTAAGAGCATTGCTTTTCTCCCAGCTGTGCAGAAAGTGAATCTGATTGCTTTCAGTTGTTCCTTTGTGGAATTCACTTACGTTCCCTCACAGTAACTGAGGAAGTGACTGACTTCTTCATTATGCTTTCGATAGTACAGATTGGCATAGAAGGTCCCTCTTGATCTTTTATGAAATGGACTTGTTATTCAGGAGAAGGAGGGAAGAGGGAAAATCTTTAAAGACTTCTCCCTCTCCCCTGCCCAAGTTCTTTTTTTTATCATTCTTGTGCAGTGAAATATTTGCTGCTGCTTAGTAAAGTCACTTGGAATTTGTCACCAAGGTGGCAAGTGGTAAAGCTTGAGAAGCTGATGAGGAGTCTGTAGAGCTTTGGGGTTGATAGTGGAAGGCTGTGAGCTCTAAGGGGTGTCTGACCTCAGGAATCCTGGATCCCAGGGCCAGAATGACACTTGGGCCCCGTGGGTGAGGAGCTAGATTGAGCAGATGCTTTGGAGTAAGATTTATTGTAATCTGGCTGTTCCTCACCTGGTACTTGAAAATAAAGTAAAACCTAAGCTGAAAATTGAGCATTCTGTCAGTGTGGCATTGGAGTGGGTAATTTGGCTATAGAAAGCATTATCCTTTTCTTTTTATAAGAGGATGAGGCTTCATTTTACCCTGCAATAATCAAGATGCAGCATGTCAGAGAAACAGTGCATTCATATAGCTGTTTGCTTTGGCACTTCTTTATGCTTAAAATACTCAAACTGTGTTCCTTACTATTCCCTCCCTGCAAAGGAAAAAAAAGTGTGTGTGTGTGTAAATATATTTGTGAAAGTATTTTGCTTGGTGTGCACACGTTTGTGTGCTGGGAGGTGGCGGGGAGGTTCCCTCGGGTTTGTGTGCTCACTGATGCCCTGGTCTATAACCAGGGGGGATGAGGAATGGGAACGTTGCTTTCAGCTCGCTGACAGATTGCCAGGGGAAGGAAGGAGGGCTCTGAAGCCGTTCATTGCTGTCCTCTGGGGAGAGGCAGCCATCCATCCAGCTGAGGCAGCGCCTTGCCAGTGGCCAGCCAGCCACTTAGAAAATGTGCTAGCTGCTTCTGGGGATTCATTGGGCTAATCACATTAGTTTAGCAAGTTTAGAGAAGAGAGCTGAGCGAGTAGCTGCTGAAGCAGCCCATGGAGAAGAGAAACAAGTGTAATAACCGGTATTTTTCATGAGCATGTCATTTCACATTATAAACACCTGGCAGCGTATTTCTTCGTCCCCAGTGCATGTTCATACCTCTCTGTGGCTTGCTCTGGAAGATTTTAGACAGTGCTGTGTTGGTTTTGAGTCCATTTCTTCCCAGTTCTTCCCATATTGCTTTCTTCCATATCATTTTCTATACTTCAACCATCCCTCATCGATTGTCCCCTTCTCAGCTCCTTTAAAGGCTCGTGGGCCGAAAGACAAGTGTTGCTTTCACGTGTGAATCATGGAAACACCTGGATTTGTATCCCTTAACACTTTTTATCCTGCTTTTGTCAGTGAGCAGCCAGGCCAGCTCACTTTACAGGCAGGAGGAGCTGGGTGGGAATTTGCAAGTTCATAAATGAGCTTATGAGCTCACTGGAAAAGGAATTGCAAACTGGGTTCTTAGCAGCATCAAAAACCTGATTGATTTCTTTTCAGAAGGAAATGGAGAACGAAAGATTGAGACACTGCCTCACTTATCTGTATCTTCTCTAAAATCTGGATATAATTAAAATGCCACAAAAGTTTAGCTGGAGCGAAGAAATATGGAATCTCTGTTACTATTGCAGAAGCCCTTTGACTTATACCAATTGAGATTGTGATGTTGTAGAAAGATTGTTAATAAGGAAGATGCTTTAAAGCTGGGTATTTTACATGTATTTCTAAGTGGAAGAAGCCTTTTTTCAGTGCTGGTATTTAAATATTGTAATTTGCTATAGATAGTGGTTAAGAAAATGGAAACATTGACAGAGTTATGTTCTCCAGTTCTGGTGACTTGAACCTATTTTCAGTAAAAACTCTTCAAATGCATGCTAACTTGCAAAATGAGATTGCAGCATGCTTCATTATACTGGAAAGCATATTTTACCAGAAGGGTTTCAGTAGAAATCAATATAGAATATTATACTCGTTAGAAGTATTTTAACAGTATTCTATTAATACTTGAAACTTCCCTTTTGCCCCCCCAAGATCTTTGGATTGCTTTACTTTCATTTACTTATTTTATGACATCTTCTTTACTTTCATTCTATAGGAGGCTAATTGCACGAGCTCAGCTATTTTGTTTTTTGAGGAATTAGCCATTAAATAGCAATGACTTAAAATCTTCTTTGATTGATTACGTGGAACTGTCTGAATTGCAATAGTAATTCAAGGTAGCAGCCCTTGCTTATGAGGTGTAAAGTAATTTATCCTGCTAATAAAACATCATTGTATGCTTGCTAAGAGAAAATATTAAATTCATTCCTATTACTCCGTAGTTTTATATCTTGATTCTGTTCAGACTTCTGCTGTAATATGAAAAAATATTCAGTTGTTTCTTGTCAGGAAGATAACTTTGAAATCCTTTGCAGTGGAAAAAATCAAGACAAAGAACTGCCAAACAGAAGTTGTATTCTGTGAGTGTAAATAGGTTCTGCACCATAATTAGTGATTTTCTAGGGCTGGACTGGAGGCCCTGTGTTTTCCTGGGAAAATACGTTTGATGTGTACCATCCCTAATTTCTGCAGCCCTGAATAACCAGGCTCTAATTCTGCTGTAATGAACCATGTGTTAATGTTACAGCCTTCTGTCCAGCCAGGAGCCAAAACACCATGTCTGACTTTGTAATGAATCTTGCCGTCGTCTTGTTGACTCCATGGGTAGGCTTTTGTTCCAAATGTGCCCTCAGATATTGCAAGGTCTCATTGAAACCTGCAACGCTTCCTCCGCTTGTGCTTGGCTTTGCTCAGTCTGCCAGCTTTCCTGGAAAGCGTGACTGTTTCAAACCACAGAGGGAATTGTTTGTTTGTTTGTTTCCTTGTTAGTTTCGGAACAGTGGGATTTAAAGCAGTGGAACTGACTAGACCTGTTTCTATTTCAGTTATGTTTCAGCTGTTTGTTTCCGTTTTGTTTTCTGTTTTTATGAAGCTGTGAGTCACACAGAACGGAGATAAGGGTTTGCTTGTGTCTCGAGGTGGAAAGTTTTATTCTTGCAGCCATCAGTTTATTAGTGTCATTTAATAATGAGCCCTTGTTTCTCCATTCTTATCAGTGACTTTTGCATGTGGGTTGTTAGTTGTTTTATTCCTTTTTCTCGGATGATTTTCTGCTGCAACGTTGTTTGGGTTTTTTTTCATTTGAGCTGTGGTTTGAAATCTTGCAAACAGAACACACGGTTTGGCACAGGTAGAGTCAGACCCAGGAAGACACTGACGGACTTCAGGGGCTGTTTGGCATTGAGGATGACTTACTCAAATCCTGATCAAATGCACAGAGCCCGAGTGGGTGGAATTCCTCCTTCCCTGCGGGAAGAGCCTGTGAGAACGCTTGTGTTCTGCAGGGCTCCCCCAAGCAGGGCTCCCCAGCCAGCTCGTTTTTGGTGGGGTGGTGGCTGTGCCGGGGTCCCACTGCGATCCCATCCTCGTGCTCGGGAGAGACCGTGCCTGTGCCTGCATCCAAAGCTTTGGGACTGCGCTTTGTAGGTCCCAAACCAGTGCAAAGATGGTTATCAAGGAATATGCAAGTGTGAACTAAGGTCTGGTGTAATTGTAGGGCTGTGAGGTGGGTTTCTCCCGAGTTCTGTTGATTTTCAGGCATGTGTATGGCACGGTAAGTTTGCATATAGAGAGTCTCACCCAATTCAAGTGAGCACTTGTATTCTTTGTCCGCACAGCTTCTCCACATTAGCATAGTTGTTACTCCTCAGAGTATGTGTTCATTCATTGCGTCTCAGTGTGGCAGTCAAAGAATTAATTACTCTGAGAAGGGACAGGCCTCTTCTAAAGAGTTTCACAACTCCGGCCTTTAATGGATCTGTGTCCCCCGCTGGGGCTGCAGCGCAGCTTGTCAAAGCATTCGCGGCGGCTGCACGGGTCAGTGGCTCCCAAAGCAGGGACACTGTCAGGGGAGCCACGACACTGCTTCCTCAGGCTGATTTACTTGGGGCTGGAGGGACCGAGGGAACAGGCAGAAGGGGAAATTGTTCACAGGAAGCAGATTTTGAAATTCTCGTTTAAAAAGGAAAGAAAAAGTAGTTTATTTAAGGCCGCGTTGCTTGCACGCCCAAGCGCTCGGCTCGCTGCCGAAGCTGATTGCCTAAATGGCCCGGCTGCGGTGCTGCGGGATGTTTGTTTCATTATCTAATGTCGCCTATTGATTTTCATTAAAAACATGTCAGCATTGATTTTTCTAAAGCACCCTCGGAAATGCATTCTGACCCTTTTTTATGTTGAATCCACTGTGGAGTGTCCCACTGAATCGGTCTAAAGCAGGATTATTTCCTGACTAAGAAATGTTGATTAAATATTTTGATGTATGAGTGGTTAAGACCGCTTTAAGAACAAAGCATGCCACGGGGAAATGAACTGAGACAAGGGAGAGGCTGAAAGGGAGGATGCTATGAACCAGGCATTTTGTCCATTCATGCATTGTTATTTAAAGTTAGCAATGGAAATAAGCTGAAGGCCTGGTGCTGTGTATGAGCATCAGTTCCCACTCCAGATTGTATTGACGTGATGCTGATAGGAGAAAGGAGATACTATTTTGGAATGTAGTTAAATCTGAGTACAGAAGAGTATTGTCTCTTTTCTTACCTCATTATGATGACTTTTCAGAGAGCCTGGTGCATTTGTTCTGTAAGTTTTGAAATGCTGACAGTCACATTAAATTACCCACTGATTTTGTCATATGCCTGTGTTATTATTTTCCCCTCTCTCCTCCTCTGGCTCATTATGCTGAATTCTCATATCTGAAAAATGGGTTCTTAGACTTCTATGGTGATGTGCAGTGACACATGAGTGATGTTCTGGGGTCCCTTAGAGCGACTCCAGCACGGCTGCAGGACACTGAGCTCACTGCTCCAAGACTTGTGCTTATATTCCTGCATTATTTACCAGTCACAGAATTGACACACAGCTGAAGTTCAGTGACTGGAAAGTTCTGGTACTGCTGAGTTGACTGTTGAATTCAAAGCAGTGGCCTGGTTTGGATAGTGTGCCACAGAAATCCAAATTCATGTCTGAAAACAGGAAAAGGCTTTCAAAGTCAGCTTTGTGTGCACCTCTTTCTGAAGACAGACTAACTGGTTTCCCTGTAATTTTGAATTGCTCCTCCCGCCCCATAATCTGGACTTGGAGTAAATAATTTTACTTGTTTCCCTCTAGATTTTTATATTTCTGAGGCAGAAAATGTGATTGTACAGCAGGTTCTAGTCTCTCAGAGAAACACCACTATACATTCATTAGGTAATTAATACCCTTATTTGCCTGGCTGTTGTATCTCATATTTTTACACTGCATGAGAATGTGTTCCTTGAACAGTAAAGCCATCAGCAAACCTGGTGAGGCAGGGGGGGATGTGTTCACAACTGAGGGAAACAACTGACGTGTTGCTGGAATATAACCCTGCACTGCTTAGTTAGAGAAGTGTTTTAAGTTCAGTTATACAATTTTTTGGGGAAGAAAAAAGTATAATTTTATATAAATAAGTATAGATATTCCCTCTTTATAGGAAGAGAGTGTAGAGGAAAAGTACAGTTCGATTCTCTTTGTGGGTATTTGTGTGCTGAGAAATACCTGCCCAGGTGTGATTTGTGCGCTGTGCATTCCCCAGCTGTGGAGGGAAGGCTCGGGCCCTGCTCCGGGGCTGTGTGTGACAGACCTTGTGCCCTGGTGTCTCTTGCAGTGGTTCTTGACCTTTTGATCACAGATACACAAACCCCAAGGGGCAAACCCTTGGGTGCCCTCTCCACCTGGATGCCTCTCAAAGCTCTCTACGTGGAGCTTGTCTTTCCTCAGTGCTCATTAAGCTCTCGGCCTTTTCTTCATTCCTCTTTTAATCTGCTGTGTTCATTGTACTCTTAGCTGTTAGCAACGCTCACTGATTTTTGGGATAGGCACCTTTTAAACGCTTGCTGTGCTCCCTGAGGGTTTGAGAGTGCATCTGTTCAAGTGGGACCGGCTGGTGTGCCCAGCACTGCTGAGCCCTCCCTGGCACCCTGCACCCTGGCAGGTGAGCAGCTCTCTGAAGGCAGACTAAGTCAGGCAGCTCCCACGTTAACATAGCTGACTTCCACAAAAGCCCCGATTCCTCGCCTCTCCGTGGCACAGCCTTCATTAAACACGGCTCTTGCTGCCCAGAGCCGGGCTGGAGCAGCAGCAGGGGGCTGCATGGGGCACAGAGATGTCCCAGCTCCCGAGGTGGCCCATTCCGCACGGCTCCAGGAATGCAGCAGGACCCCCAGCGTGCCCGGCCACTTGTGCAACTCTACACCCCCGGCTGCAGGGAGGGACGGGGCTTCTTCCTGACCCCCACCTGTCAGTCAGCTTAGCCCTGCAGGATAAGCTGATCTTTTGAAGTCAAGGCTTAAAATTGTTGAGGCTGGAGGGCATTTCTAATAGGTTACTGGGTTAGGGAGGAAAGGCAGCAGCGCCGTGTACGGCATCAGCTTTGCTTTGATCACACTCTGCAGTGTTGTGCACACGCACACACACACATGAATTTAACAGCTACTGCTTAATGCTTACCTACACCATTCGTGTTCCTAAATCAGAACCAGAGGATGTCTGGTACAGCCCTCTCCTTGAGCAGGTAGATCCGAGAGCTTGTCTCCTGGTGGATGAGGAAGAGGTTCTTTTCCCTGATAAAACAATGAGGGAACAATGAATGAACTTGTGGGATGTGTAAATGTGTGTGAGTGTAGAATGCTGTGAGGCTGCCCCAACTTGGAGATTTCAATGCTACTGAAATACAAAAAACTAAAAGCAGGCACTGGCAGAAACCTACCCAGAGCAATGCACTGCAAATACAACTTCTGAAGGGGAAACACCCTCTTTGCCCCTCAAACAACCATACCATAAATTCTCTCCCTCCTTTGGTTTTAGTACTGTTGTAAAAAGCCCAGGCCTGCTTTAAAAACCTGAAACTTTCTCTTACAATGGCCGGGGCTGAGCTTTGAGGCACTGCCACAACTCATTGTCTGTGGAAGAACCCTTGCTGGGAAGGCTGTGATTTATATCAGCCTGCCTGTCATGGGGTGAAAGGAATGCCCGGTTTTTCATTTTGATCAAATGTTAGGTTTGAAAACCACCCACTGCTGTAAACTCAGTTGGAGTGGAGAGATGAGATGGAGCACATTGCATGCTTTGTTGCTGAGATAGTGTTTTAAGGCTGGCTGAATCTGTTTCCCATTGCTGAGTGCAGGGAGCAAAGATGTGGATTTAAAAAAAGGGAAAACTAAACTGAGTGCTATTTTTTGTCTACTTTCAGTGAAGTAGAAGATGGGGTGAAGGCAGTTCAGGAATATGTACTGTCTTCAGTGCAGACACGAAAGAAGGAAAAATCCTTGGTGTAGATGAGTCTGTAGAGAAGATGGGGGTGGCATTTTCCAAAGGGACTAGCAGAGAGAATCACCCAGTTCCCACTGAAAGTTGGTGGACCTGCCTTCATGCCTAAAACTGGAAGGGGAAGACAAAATAATTTTGATCTGTAATTGGGTTTATCTCCTTCTATGAGACTTTCAGATTCTCCCATCCCCTCTTTTTTGTTTTTATTTTGTCTTCTGTTTAGCAGCTTTCACATGAACTTTCCTTTCTGAAAGTCTGGATGCTGATACAGTTCTAGAACCATAATATTCTTTCTATTGAAAATGCACAACAGTTTCTGTGGCTTTTTCTTCTCTTGACTGTGTTGGCAACACCACAGAGGGCTTTCCCTGGTTTTGAGTTTCATCACAAATTTCCAGCTTGAACTGTCCTTAAGGTATAAAAGCATCTGATCTGAGTTCATGGCTTTGAATTTGTGACAATCAGTTTCTGGTCTTTCTTAGGTTAATTCTCATTTTGGCTGAGTTTTATGATGTAGAGTAACATTTTTACCTCATTAATGACTTAACATTTCCTCAGTCCTAAGATGAGTATCACAAAATCAGCATCTGAGATTTTAAACTACAGAGCTGGGAGCAGTCCTTCCTAAGATTGTATTAAATAAAAGCTGTGAGAAATTCCTATGGGGCTCCTGTGTTAAGAACATAAAGAATTCCATGTTCTTGAGTGCCTTCAGACTCATGATCACAATCTTTAGATGGTTCTGTGTGATGCCCATGAGCAATTTTTATGATTAAGGGTTGACTACTATGAGTAAGGAAACCATTGTACCGTACTCTGCTGCTGTCACATTTGTAAATGTGAAATTAGGAGCTGGAGAGAATTTCCCTGCTCTGCCACCACGGGCTGTGTAACCTTGGGCAAACCACGGCTGTGTTCACCTCATACAAGAAGCGATAACATGGCCTCAGAAGGGTGCTTTGAAACTCAGCACGTTCAAGATTAAAATATTGTGGTGACAGTGGGGAAAAAACACCCAGTGTGCTCTGAGCAGTGCATTTGATCAGTCCTTCAGGTCACAGGAGATTTAAAGGCCATCTGTGGTATGACTCCATTGACTTCTATAAACCAGGATCAAATGTGATTCATGCATTTGTGTGGTCTGACCCCTTTGAATTCTCTGGTCAAGTTATGTCAGGAAGGGAGAGAAGCACTGAGGTTTGCTATCAATTTTTATGTGGGTCTTTACAGAAAACAAAACCATGTCAACAGCTGATGGGGGTTTTGCAGGCTTTTGTCACAGTTTCAGGGATATGAGGAGCAAGTTAAGATGTGCCTTTCAAGTTACAGTAGAAAAGACCTCTAAATATTTTCGAGGCAGTTAATATGGGTGTTAAAAAGTAAATTATTTTTCTCCCCATGAAATAATTTAATGCCAGAGCTGCTGAACTAGAACACTAGCTATTATTTTAGGAATACAGTTTAAAACCCTTGCTTTTCCATTTTTTTTTTTTTTTTTTTTTTTTTTAGCCATAGATTATACCTTTATTGGTTTTGTATTTCCAGACATAAGGAGGGGAGTTACTCTGTGGCCACGTAATTCTGTCCCAGCTGGGAATGGCCAGAAGGGCTGGCTGATTACAGTACCTAGCAGTGCTCTACAAAGGTGGTTTGCACATCTAGGAAAAAATCCAAGGTTTGTTTCATCAGGGCATCAAAGGCTGAGTTTTTTTAACATGCTAGTACTGCTTCCCAGCTGGAATGTGTTAACTGCAGGCATTATTGTCAGAAATGGCAAACATCAGGTAACATGGCACTGTGGAGCTGGAAATGGTTCTCAGACTTCTCTTACAGCTCTCATTCTTGAAATGTATATCCTGTCTTTTCCTTCATAGGGTCCAGGTCTGCATTTCTTGCTTTTGGTATTAACTTTGTGCTTGTTCTGTTCAATGTGTGATTTACCAGTGAGCAGAGTACTAAATGTCAGTGTTTGGGAATGTTCTTGTCAGAGATGTGGGGTTTGGATAACATTTGGTTCTCTGTCATTTTGGTGGTGTGTCTGTACCTGGAGAATCAAAGCAGGGCTGAGCTCTGACTCGGCTGACACTGTCTGTCTGAGATGGCTTTGCAGATAAGGATTTTTAGAGTTTGAATTTAACAGCCATTCAGGAAACACTGCAGGGCTCCCAGCAGTGAGATTTCTTGCTAGTGAGAGCAAAGGCCTTGGAAGTATGGGCTGAAGCTGTTTCTAAGCAGGAGAGAAGCTGTCTCCCTAGCTTCTGTAATAAAAGTTTGCACAGTGCTTCTTAGTGCAGCATCAGTAAGGTTCTTCCTAGTTGATAGAAGGAGATTATCCATTGAAAAATGCAGTGTAAGTTCATCTACAATCCTCCTTATTAAGTAAAATCAGAGACTTAGCGTTTTCTGCATTTTATCATATATTCATATTTAGCTGCTGCATTTCTATCACTTAGATCAATCATCTTTGTGTATGATCTCATTTGTTTCATTTGTGGGCTTTCTGGAAGAGGGGTGAAATTATTCACAGCAGAAGCTGAAAACATGGAAAAAGCAAGCTTTGATGTGAACAGAATATTATCCCAAACGTGAGAGTAGATTATTGCTTACTCTTAATATATCTACATAGATATATTTGATTCCTTGTTACCAGGTTAAAATGTTAATGATAACTATTGCAGGGTAAGTGGGTACTTAGGAGTCACAGAAAAGGAAAACCATCTGAATTTACACTTACTACTGAGTAAATAGGCATTGTAAATTAGGGAGTCCTTTGGACCAGTCCCATTGGGCCCTGGAAGTTTGGGGACCTTAGTGTTTCCTAGAAGGACTTAAGCCACAGTCCTCTGTTGGAGAGAGATCTGAAAATAGCTGGAGGGGTCAGCTCTGATCTCTTGTGAAGCTGGAATTTGTCCAGGGGAGTTCTTATCTCTGAGGTTCCCTCCCACACCTCAGTTCTGTGCATTTGCTGCACACATTTTACCGAGCAGAGAAGGAGGGCTGCTGAAAGCTGCCTTAGGAACACAGGCTCTGAAGGGATCGGGGAAAAGAGGGCAAATTCTTTTTTAATTCCCATTTGTACAAATAATTCGCAGATTAAGGATTTTGGCTGAGAAAAGAGAGGCTCAAGTCTGAAATGTATGGCCCCCATGTGGGCTTCATACGGAGCAGCTGAACAAAATGCTTCATTTCCAAAAGCCACTGCACGGCTTCTCACTCTGCTCTCAGGGAGATGATGAAGAAGGAGAAAGACGGCGACTCTGCAGCTGATTAATCACTGGGAAACAGTAATCACTGGTGGTGCATTTGGGATCATTATTCAAGGACTTCCAGACAGAAATAAACCCAAGAACTACAACAGTAGCTTTCTCTAATTATTTTTCTGTGCTCAGCCCTACTTTGTGTATTGAGCAAACCATTCCTCTTCCTCCAGTTTATAGGCAGTGATCTCTGGGGCACAGATTCAAACTGTCCTGGGGGGTTCTTCCTGGAAGCTGACTCAGTGGGATCATATTTACAGCTTTAAAAGAGGCATTTCGGTACGGAATTCATTCAGGCTCTAACATCATAGCTAAGGGTTTCTAGCATATTTAAATGTATGTATCTGCTTGAAAAATGCCTTGAGATAGATCTTTGTCACGTGTAAATTGGCACAGCCTCTCCAGAGCAGAAGGAAACCGAGTGGATTTCTACCCAGTGAAGTTTGGACCCCTTTGATTTTTCTTTTCTCTTCTGTGTGTATAATGCACAGAGAGAGAAGACAACCCTCTTTAATCTGGGGAGAATTTAGACACTCATCAAGCACTAAAGAGGCACCATGCCGAGGCTGAGAGCTAAAATCCCAAGGATGAAATCAAGTAATTGCTTCATCTCTTTCTTTTCAGACATCTAGAGAGATGCTTAAAGGCAAAACTAAAAGTAAATGAATGAATCGAGCCAAGTGGATTTAGATGGCTGGATTTTGGATGGATGTATTAAACTTCCAGGGAAAATAGCAGCAAATAGGTGACATTCTGTGCAGCTTCCAAAGGCTGAGCTTGGCAACAGCAGCATTCAGGCTGCAGTGGGGCTCTCTCTGACTGGGTATATCCTGTAAGCATCTCACTGAAGGGAAAACGCGCTTCATAATGGAAAAAAGTTTAATATGAGCTTTGTTTTTTAAAGTAGCTTGTAATTAACTACTTGTCAATTAACTACCATAAATATTTTGTTCAGCAGTTAACTGTCTTCATGTCTGTAATTCCTCTGAGATCCCAATATTTGCCCAGGCCCTGAACAACTGGCAGCAGTGATTTAGTGATTTTTCTCATGAATATAATTTGAGAGATTCATATTCTCAGAAAGGAGAAGGACAAAAAGTCCAGAGGAAGGAAGGCAGGGAAGAGTTGGGCACTCTTTTTAAACGAGCTACTGAGTCTGCATAACAGCATTACCATTTTACAGTCACATTCTGTTGCAGCCAGTTTTTCATACTTTGCAATAGGTTGTGATCTGTTTATTGCTACTGGAGGGTTTTTTTTTTTTTTTTAACTTTTTCTCATGTAGATGGTTTTATGCTTCTCATCTGGGTTAGGAACAAGAAATGCAAATTTTTTACCAGACTTGAATAACCAAGCTGTTTCCAAGGAAAAAAGTTTCAGGCTTGGATATTAGGTCTGGGCAAAGAATTTATGGTATTTTTTTGAGCTCACTTTGTCTAAACCAGAAAATGAATACAGCAAACTTACGTAAGGCTGGCAATAGAAAGGTTTTTTTAAACCTATCAGATTTTTTGTTTATGGCAAGGAGACTCCTGGCATGCCAGATGCTCATTCAGTTTGTGGGAAAACTACTGACATCAACTTCCAGCTGCAAAACGGGGAGTTTACACTACAGACTGAATTTTGCTTAAACCCCAGAGGCTGGATTTTCACAAGAGCTCAGCCTACGAACAAATATGGAAAGAAATGACCAAATTTTTAGAGCCCTGTAGGTTGAGCCTCAGAATTGCTGGTTCTGGGTGCTGGCTGCTCCCAGACTCCAAATGTGGTAATGCAAATTCAGCCTGAAAGACTGTACCCTAGATGTGTTACAACTTTAATTTTGGCCCCTGAGAAGGCCAATTAACTCGTACAGACCTAATGGCTGCTCATCTGCACTTTAATTAGCTGGGGCTGTGATTATATTCGGTACAGGAACCATACAAAAATGCCACTTGCATTTCACTTTAAGTGTTCTGTGTCAAAGACACCATCACCCAGGAATGAGCTGCTGCTATTAAATTTCATAAACAATCATTTGAAATAAAAAGTTGTCATAGGAGTAGACTTAAGCAGCATTTTAATGCTGTGCTGAGAATTACAAAACTCCCCTCCAGTCACAAAGAAAAGGTAACCAGGTCGTGGTCATCCTCACCTGAGTGGCCAGGTATTACTTGGGAGTGATTTATCTCTTCCTTCTGGAAGTTACAGGTGTAATTTGGGAGACCATGAGGCCACAAGCCCTCTTTTGGCATCTGCCCTGGAAACACACCCAGAGTGTGTGTGCCAGTCCTGGCTGCTTGTAGGAGCTGCTTGTCAGTGAACTGGCCCTCCACAATAAAGAATTTGTGGCAGCAGAGCAGTAATAAATTCAAAGCAATCTCTGGCATGGCCACAGTGGGAGAACATTTTCATCTTGTTTCTCATATCCACTTTCTGAAATGTCTGGTTTAAGGGTGCCATGTATACTCGTGTGACGTGACTGGGAGATCTGAGCGCTACAAGCACTCCCTAACAGATTTTGGAGACTCAAACAGCATCCAGCTTTGCCCCTTGTGTACCTGTGCTCCTGGTGCAAACCTTCCCTGTCCAGGGCTCAGCCAGCACGGGGGGAGTCTGTGCAAATGCTGTGGCTCATTTTAGGACTGAGGACTAGAGAGCTCTGAGGGATGGTGGTGATTCAAGTTGCTTTGAGGAAACCAAATGGCTCCTGCTCAGTGCAGAGCCGTGGCCAGAAGGCAGTGCCTCAAAGCAGTGGTCGTGGGTCAGACTCTCCTGTCCCTCAGTCATCTCAGTGGCCCTTTGCTGGCCTTGTTTGAGTGTGTTTGTCTTCTGCTGGAGCACACAGAACTGAGCACACAGTGCAGCTGTGCTCTTGGCCTGCTGGCACCACGAGATCCAGGAGGAAAATCACACGGAGCCTCCTGGCCTGGCTGTCATCCCCAGAGCCACGTGTTTGGACTTGATGTGATCCATGGCTCCATTGGCTTTGGTGCCTGGATGAGAGAACAGCTCAGGTAACAGTGTCAGGGCCAAAGAGGCGTTGGCAGTTCTTCCACAGCATCCCTTGAAGGCAGCAGAGTGCCCTGGGCAGCAGGCTGGCAAAGGGAGGGCTCTGCTCCCTCCAGCAATCGTCTCCCACTGTACCCGGTGCTCCTGGGTGTCCTGGGGCTCAGCCAGCTCTGATGTGTCTCTGGACAGACCTCCCAGCCCTCTTCTGCTGCCCGAGCCCTGAATCCATTCTGTAACTGCAGATCAGCAGGGGAGGAGAGACCTTTCTCCTGGTGCCAGACGCTACGAGCTTCCAGCCCTTGCTGTTGTGAAGGTCCCTGTTTCCCACCTGCTTCTCCTTCAGAACTTCCCTTTCTGTGGCAGCATCAGCAGAAGTTGGAAGTTGTGACCCTCCCAAAGATGAGATCCATAACCGCAGCTCCTAAGCAGCATCAGATCCTTGCTAGAAGTGCCAATGAGAACTAACTCAGGCTCCTGTTTGGCAGCTGTGAGGGTTAAGTGTATCGGGAATCGTGGTATTTTGGGGAGTCCTGGTTGGGTGAATCAGCTCAGTCACAGAATGAAAAGCGCAAATGCTCTGTTTGGGGAATTTGCAGTTCACTCACATTCTGTAATCAGGGCAGGGATATGGTAGCATTTAACCTGTGCCTGTGTGGTAGGCACTGCAGTCACAGTTCCTGCCTACTGGCACCATTATTCTCTGCAGAAACGGAGAGATAGTTTCTGATGGTTCATAGATGCTCAGTTCTTTCTGAGTATGATAGTAATTCTCAACAGAACCAGTGCGTATTTTTAACTATTCAGTCACTTTTGGCATTACTAAACAGACTTCTCTAGTTCTCCCATCAGCTCAGTAGGAGCAGCTCTTTCTGTCTGCAGTAAGACCAGGCCAGTCTCAATCTCCCTGAGTTTGATACCTTGGAGCACATTCATGGATTCTAAGAGGAGCTGCCAACGCCATCTAGAGTTGAGGGTGCCTGGGTTTTCTCAATATCGAGCCTATCTTCTGTTGTCTGAATAGACCAAAGTTGGGAATGAAATCTTCTGTACCAGTTGTCTGTCATCCTGCTTTATATGAGGAATGTGATCCTGGCTGCAAGTAGTTACTTCTTAAATGAGATTGAAAGCAGCCAGTATTTAGTATTTTAGTGAATAATCTAGAGATCAGGAATAAAACCTAGGTGTGCCAGCTTCCATCTTACTTCTCTGCCCATTAGCCCATGCTCACCTTTCAAGATTTGTTTCAACTGGCAGCATTTCTAATGAGAAATGCAGCTTTAAAAGCCAGAAGAACATTTGTCTTCTTTAGTTCTTGAGGTGCTTTATTGTGAGGCTTGTTATGGTTCAGTTGAAGCTTTTTGAGTTGGGGACTGTTGAGGCTGGAAGGAAATGAATGGAAAATGCAAAACAGAAGGAGTTTTAACAGGACAAAGTTGTTCGTGTGGTTATTTGGCAGTTACAGGAATTAAATGTGCCCCAAAAGTTTTTTACTTGACTGTATCATGCAACTGATTCCCACCGACATCTAATACTAATATTCCATCAGTGAGGCTTATTTATGCTCTTTTTGTAATAACTTTAAAAATGCTATGAAAAATCCTTTATTTGCATTAATAATGCCACTGATACTTCCTGGATCTGTTGAGTTATTGCTTTTTTGCTGCTTAAGGAGATAGGGTAATTCAAGTATGTAAGCTTGAAGGAAAACAGGGAGAATTGTTTCTCTGAAAGGAAATGAAGCTAAAACTCCAAGGAAATATTTCTAGCCCACATCAAATTCAAATACCTCAGCCAGAGATATTTGCCAGTAAATGTTCAGTGGGTCTGTTCCTGATCACACATGTTATCTGAGGCAGCATTCACAGGAACCAGGGCTTTCCTGTGCTCCAGATGGATGGGATGACCAAGGAAGATGAATCATCTCTGCTGTGCATGGCTGAGGTTGGGAGAAACTCACAGAAAATAGAACTCTACTGACAGGGAGCTCTGCCAGTTGCCATTAATCCTTTAGGAGCCAGGAGCACATTGAAGCTGTCAGTGTGGGTTTGTGCAGTGAGGGAGGGTCTGAGGTGGGCTGAGGAGAGAACAGGACAGTCAGGGCTCAGCACCTCCTTGGTGTTTGCTCTTAGGGCAGATAATTTTAATAAACTGGTATTTATTCAGCAACAGGCAGCGTTCACAGCTTTCAGACTGCGAACACTGCTGCACAGTCCTGAAGTGCCTCTAAAGCCTTTAAATGCAAGATAAGGTTGGTGTGGTTGTGAAAGGCTGAGCAGTAGATATTTTCCTTGTTTGCTTCTACTTAAAATTGAATCTTGGAGAATTTACATGCAAATTCTATCAAGTACCAATCTTTGTTCAGCCTTTGCTACGTGTTTTGATTTTTTTTTTCCCCTCCTTAATCTGAAAGCATTTGGGAAAGGAAAAGAGCCAGTGTTTTCTAATTGGCTAACATAAAGTGAAATTGCTAAATCCATATGTAGGCACCAGACTGTGCTTCGTTTCTTAATGGGGCTAATTTTGCTGAGACCTGAGGGACCTGAGCATCACAAATCAGGTTGCCTGTGCAGGTATTTCAGTTTAAGTGACTGGTCCCATTCTTAGCTGTAGGGGCCTACCAAGGAGGCAAGAGTTGCATCTGCATACTTGGAGAGAATGTTTAAATCGCTGCTGGAATCCAGATTATTTTTTAGGATAAGAACATGTGGCTTTATATATTGGAAAATTATCTTGCCCAGATTTTCAGTCAGTCCCAAGCAGCAAGAAAGCCAGAAGGAGGAAATCCATTGCTGTGACTGAGTTGGTATCATGCCCTTATTTTTAAGATGAATTGGACTTCCTTTGCCTTCTGTAAACATTATTGGGAATGAAATTTCTCTTTGCAATCAGACTGGTATCAAATATCTAACAAATTTTTATGTCTGCTCTTCCACGACCTGTACTATTGCTGGCATTGCTTTATCATGTGGAACTATATGAATGAATAATGAAATTGTGCTTAAATATACGTTTTCCCATTGCTTGAGTCAACCATTAATGTTGATACACCTTAATTTATTTTGGTTTTATAATTTTAATAATATCACTTTCATTTACATAATCACCCTTTCAAAGACCCCAAGCCATTTTTTGAGCATTAGTTGAGGCCCCAGGCATTTCTTTCTGCAAAAGACTTTTCAGTTATTTTACATTAGCTTCTACCTGCTTAGAAATGAATGGCCTAAGGTAATTCAGCAGCCCTAGGAGAATTACAGATATGGTGGATAACAAACCTTCATCTGAATTCAGAGTTTTATCATCTTGGCATAATTACAGTGAGGAGTTGTATGGTTTATTCTTGACCAGCTGATCTGAAGTACTCTTGTTTTTCTTATCACCACTGCTTCCACAAAGGATTCCTTAGGTCTTGCTCTCTGCAGGTTTTGACCCGCAGTTTTGGGAAAGATGGTGCATTTTAAGTAGTTAAAAATCTATTTCCAGCTCTTTTGCATTTGAAAGATCTTGGCCCTGTAAGAATGTTTTGTATTAGTTCTCCTCTAGTTACCAGCATGAGACTTCCAGAAGAGCAGAGCTGACAAAATCCCCTTGGAGCAGCAGGACTTTTGGCAGCTGTGAGTTCCTCGTGCCTGCTGCTGTTAGGGGAGGCTGGAGCAGCAAGGCACCAACCTGGCTGGAATATATTTGCTCTTTACCTGTTCTTCTGTGGAGTAAATGAGAACAGATTTTTGGCTCTGAGCATCTGTGCATAAATTCCATCTGAATAGGAGGCAAGTTATGAAATGAGATCAGCTCTGAAAAGTAATTCTAACCACAGCTAATTTTTTTAGAAAAGGAATATAAATTGCTACCTTTTGAGCAGCCAAAGAAAATTAGGGGCTTGTGTAGGCTCTGAGATTTTGGCAGATTTTATATTGATTCGTGTTAAGTCTGGTTTGCTTGACAGTGTGTTTCAGGGTGGGTGTGAACTCAGTGCATCAAGAGGATGGATGCACCTTCAGCTGGGATGACTGCAGGTCCAGAATGCTGTGTGACAGCATTAGTTTGATCCACATCACTAATAGCCACCTGTCTGACCTGAGGAGACTTTGCTGGCCTGTCTTGCTCCTTGAGTGTATCTCCATCTACATTTTCTGATGTGGGGACTCCGCTGGCATCTGTGCTCAGATGAGATAGAAACGATTTTCAGGCTGGTGCAACTTTCAGATGCTGCCTGGCTGGATTGGATTTGAACCAGGCATCTGGAGGAGAGACTCTTTTTTTTTTGTTTTGTTTTGCTGAGTTTTCTGAGCTGAAGGATGACAGCTGAGGAGAGGGGACTGGAGAGCAAAAGTAAAGAATACTAATCGTGTAAGAGGAAAACAAAGTGAGCCAACTCATGACAAATAGTCGTGTGTCATTAAGGACAGTGTTTACTGTGCCAGAGAATTCTCTCCCGTGCTCTATGAGAGCTCTGACCATGAGACATGCCCTGGGAAGCTTTCCCAAAGTGTGCTGTGTACACTGCTGGGGGCTCGCCGGCCACTTCAAAGTGGCGCCCTGAGCCCAGGTCTGTGAGCCCATGCGAGCGTGCAGATCTAAAGTACACACCAGCCTCCTTTGAAATGGGCTGCAAAGGGTTCCCACAGTTCTCCCTGCTGCAGGGGGTGTCTGCAGAGGAACTGACTGCAGGAATTCAGCTTTCTGTGCCTTTGTGTGATGTTGGACATGTTGTTTGTTCTGTCTGGATTATGGTCCCTTGACTCCAAAATAAGGAGAGCAGCACGCCTCTGCCTCACACGGGCTCTGGGGGATAAGAGCTGCAAGGTTCTGTGGCAGAGGGAAGGGATGGCTGATTATTGCAGCCAGCCCTGGGCTGCCATGGCATGCCAGGGTGTTCATCCCAGTCAGGACTAAGGTTCAGAGGGAATGTGTGATCTGCAGAGTGCCTCCACCAGAGCTGGTTCTAATTAGTCATTTTTATGAGCTCCAGAGTCAGACAAAAATGAGGAGCCCTCCCCTTGTGTAGTTTCCTGTTTGCTGGGTGCATGTAAAAGAGATCTGGCCCTGGTGTATGTTAATAATGAGCTGATAATGTAAGCCAGCTGAGAGATGTGGAGTTAGTCTGGGCTGCTGCCAAGCAGGAGGTGAAAGTTCAGGAACTGACTCATGTTGCCAAGACCTGGTCCTGTGGAGAAGGTCTGCTCATTAATAGATTGAGTTTCTCATTAGGGCTACAGAGCATATGCTTACAGCTTTTGGGTTTCAGGCTGAAACCCAATCCCAGTAAAAGCCTGCTGAACAGAGCGGCAGATTTACTGGTAAATAAAGGATTAAAGGAGCACTTGGCAGGGTTGTTGGACTGGAAACCTGACTGGTCTTTGAAGATTTCTCCATATTGTAGGTCCTCCCTTTAAATTTATGCCAAGAAGAGACGCGTTCTGCTCTTTACCACGCAGCCCAGAGGGCAGGAGCTTTACGTAGTCTGCTCTGTATCCAGCAAGGGTAGAAGATGCTTATATCTGTCTCTTAAATCAATGCATGATAGTGCCTTTAAAGCAACACATCCCATAGAAGTTGTTAGCTCAGAAGAGCCTGGTGTAAACAAGGCTTCCCTCCTACACCCCCCTCACTCAGAGGCCTAATGCAGAACAAGACTCTGCATTAGTTTTCAGAGCAAGCAGCTCAGCATTTACAGCATCTCTAGAACTACTCTTGTTCTCTTTGGTTTTTTGAATGAGAGTCTCCAGCAAACAGGCACAACTGCCTGCTTGGGTTACAGCCTGTGACGTTCATTACAGCTGGCCGTGAATGGAGTTCATACTTGGCTAAACAGCTTCAGCAAACTGAAATGCAGACAGGTTTAAATAGACTTATAAAGGGGAAAAAAAAAATATGTAGCAGTCCAAAAGCCCTACAGCTGACAAGAGTGTTAATACAGTACTTTGGGAATTCAGGGTGGCATTCGCTTTATATTTCTTTATTGAAGGAAAAATGATCCCCATTAAAGTTCTGGTTCTTGAATGTGGATGATGTAATGGCTCTTGTACCACTCTGCCTTAGCTGGCAAGGGCTACCTGGGGAGACATGGAGCCAAAAGGAACTGCAGGATAGGTGTTGGAAGCTGGTCAGGATAGTAAGAGTTTCCTTTTCTTTTCATGAAATAAAGTCTATTGCTTTGTTAGCTAATGAAGGAGACAGAACTGCAGAAGTGGAGACAGCTGTGAATTTTATCGAACCCCTCTTCCAGCAGAAGGGTTTCCTTTGTTCCTGCCTGCCCAGAAGCCACAGGCATCTTTAATCATTGCTGAAATCCTATTGTCTAGATCCAATAGCCATGCTAGACCACAGGCTTTACTGAAGCCAGATGCCTGACATCACAAAAGTTACAGCAGGGAGAAGGTATCTGGCTCTTGCCTTGCTCAGACACAGTGTGACCAGTCAGGCTGAGAGCTAGTTCAAGAGCTGGATTTACAGTTTATGATACAGAAGTGAGCTGTAGTTGTGAGTGTGTGCACAAATACGTATTTTGCATGCTTGTGCATGCAGCACGTTTCCTTGTGATGATACTCACTATTGTTGCTACACAAAGAGCTGTGTTATTTCTTTTACGTAAATAAGAACGAGCAGAAGGATTTGTTCTAACTCCAGAGCCTCTCTCCAGTATTACTGACTGAGTTGTGGTGGTGGAGTCCACCAGGAACTAAAACTTACAGCAGTGATGGAATTCCTGCAGCAGAGAGGCTTTCCTGAGAAAGGCTGCCTGGGGATGAGCAGCCGGGGTCCAGCTCGGCTGGGTGTGGATCATGCGTGGGCAGGCTCTTGTGTGGTACCACAGCAGTGCCACGGGCTCCTGTCTGGCCCTGGGCACAGAGTGACTGAGGGTCACAGTGGGGACAGCCAGGCTCTTACAGCCTCCTCAGCCCCAAGTGTGCCTTGGTGTGCTGGCACCTCGCTGCCAATGGAGCCCTGAACGCTCCTGATGAAATCAGCAGCTTTTATTGAGCTGTAACCCCATCCCCTGCTCCGGGCTCTGTCACCAGAGCTGCTGTGGCTGCTGGCAGCAAAGCCAGCAGGGTGTGAGTGCTGCCGAGGCTGCCAGGGGCGAGTGGACAGCAGACACTGTATTGAGACATCTCTGGCCAGACTCATCAGCCCCTCCATCCCTTAGAGGGGGCAGATAAAAACACTCCTAATGCTTAATAACGTAAATTTGGAGGAGAGCTTATGTAAACATATTCACTGAGCCCTCATTAATTTCCCTTAGGAGCCAGGCTGAATGAAGATGAGTTTCAAAGAAAGGAAGAAATTAAATTTATCATTAAGGACTGCACATGTTGGAAAAAATTGTAGGAGGCACTCTGTGTTTTTTGCTGTGTGAATTAGGGATCTGTGGCAGGGACGTGGGGGAGGAGGAAGGTTTGGAAGTTATATTGGGAAAGGATAAAAATAGTGCTTGCAGAATGTATAGCAGGGCTCTATTGCATTGATTTGCAGGGAGCGCTCAGTGATTCTTGAGCACAACAGCACTTCAGGAGCACAACACGTTCAACCTCTTAAAAAGATGGTGCAAGTCATCTGCTCTGTGCAGTTTTGTGGTGCTCAGCATAACAAACTGGCATCCATCATTGTCATTTGTCTTTGCCAATGATGTTAAGGACACTGGAGAAGCAGCAGGAAGGTAGGATTCTGTTTGCCACCTGCTCCAGAAAATGCAGAATTGCTCTGCTGTACCTTCAGAGCTGCACAGGCCAACTCTGCCTCTGATGTTATTGCCCTCCCTGAAGTGCACCAGACTGTTGCTGTGCTTTGACCATAAATTAAATCCAGGGTCTTGCACGGTGTCTTCATCTTAGGCAGGCCTTTATTTTTGGCTTCTGAATTTAGTCCTTTTGTATAAACTTTGTCTTGGAAAGAAGAACTTGGTCCCATTGGCTTCTCCATCCTAATTCCAGAACTAGATTTTCCAGATGGGTTCCCCCAGACACTCTACTCAGGTATGGCACTGTTGGAGTGTGTTGGTTTGGCCCTTCCTGGCAAGACATTAAAGCAAATAAAAGACTTTAGAGAGGGACTTCTCAATCATCTTCTCTACCTTAATAAAAACAGAATTAAAACCACGTGTTCATCATTCTTCTGCTGCATTTTCTCACTGTGATTTAGCATTCTGTCAGGTCTGCTTGTGTCCTCTGGAAGACTCCCTCTTCTGCATCTCATTCTTCCTCTTGTAGTTTTGACTTTCCCCTTGTCCCTGCCAACACCACAACCACTTTGTTCTCCCTGTCATTTCCTGCCCCACTCACGTTTCTGGTGCAGGTAAGAAGAGATGACAGAAGGGCTGAAGTTGGGGACTGGGGCTTGAGGAGCCCCTTCCCTCCTGCTTCTGCCCCTCAGTACCAGGGGTCACCAGACCAGTGGCTGCTGTGGAGAGCTGGGGTGCTCCCACAAAGCTTTTGAGTCAGGACAGGGTACTTGAGAGGACAGAATTTGGGGGTTGGGGAGCAGCTGCTCACCCCAAGATCCTTTGCTCTCTTAGCAGCAGCTGGGGCACTTTAAAAGCAGCCCTTGGAGGTGCTGTGAGCGCAAAGACACCAGTGCTCCAAGCATCCCTTTTGATTAATCTCTGGGAAAGAAGGTGTTTAACCAGATAAATTTCCGCTTGGTTTCTGTCCTGCTGCTCTTCTGGAATGATGAGTTGCTTTGTGCTCTGTGACAAAGAATTACTTGGAGGTTAAAGGTGACACTGAGTTCATTTCCCGAATGGGCAGGGCTGTCCCCCACCCCCTCAGCCTCATTTCTCAATTAATCTTCTCATAAATCCTCATTGCATTTTGGAAATGGAGATGATTAGCAGGGTTGTAGCCAGGATATTGGGATATTCTGCCGGGGTTTAAGTCACAGTTTGCATACAAGCAACTATTTAATACATGCAAGTATTAAAAATGTGCGTGCATTGCATCTGTTTGTTAGTGTTCCAAATCCCTCCGTGAAGGAGAGGAGGAAGAAGTAAAGAAGGATAAGTGGCTGCTTTACTCTTAAATTAAATTTTCATATAAATAATAAACTTTTTTTTTCTCAAGAAGCAATTAGAAAATATTTCGGGGGCTGGGTCATTGCTGGCAAAGCATGTGGTGATTTTTCTGTCTTTTATGAAACTTCATTGGTTTATACCAGTGGTGAGAGTTTCCTAAGAGTGAAGTTCTGCAACATTTAAAGCTGATCCAAGTCAGTACTTCCGTGGTCTTCTTTTCTGCACGATGTAGATGTTTTACACCAAATTTGCACAGATTCCTGGAGACGCCAGGCAGCGGAGGTTGAGGCTCTTGGTTCCCACTCGGAAAAGCTGACAGACTAGAGTCTAATCCTGGAAGCATTTGCTACCTTGCCTTGCCAAGTTCCATCCATCATCAGTAAGACTCTTACATCCTCTTACCTTCCTTGCTTTGGTGCTTTCACCTGCTCCACGCACAGGATTGCGTGACCTGTGCTGTGCTCTGCCTCCCTGGAGCATCCCCAGCACCACTGCTGAGCTGTGGCGCTGCCCCACACTGTCACCAGCAGCTTTTCCAGGTGACTTGCACACACTGTGGAAGGGGCATTCAGAAGTTTGCTACTGAGCTTGAGCTTTGCAGATCTGGACCTAAATTGAGGAACTACAACAAGTGCTGGACAGGACCGCGGAAATAATTTTTGCTGGTAGCGTTTTTCTTCCTCTGAAAAATAAAGCTCCTTCGTGACCCTAAGATAAGAAGCTGAAAGGTTTATTGAAGGCAGTTGTGTAAAACCACCTCACATCTCGGTTACCTCCCCTTCAGTCAGTTAGCAGTGCTCTCCTGTGAACAGTCTCATTATGCTGACAGGTCTAAGGAAAGTGCTCTGGAAGGAATGAAACTGCTCTCCAGGAGGGATTTTGCTCTCTCACAGGTGTCCAAGGATTGTTGATCCACAGTCTCTTGGGGCGTGGAAGAGTCTCAGCCATGTAAACAAACTCCCAGAGAATCCGTGTGGCAGTTGGAATGTTATTCTAGAGATGACTGCGATTGTCTTTAAAGCACGGGACACCACCACCTGATGCTTATTTCAGTGCTTGAAAACAATTCTTTCCCAGCTGTGACATCCAAATCTACAGCTCTTCACAGGTCAGGAGTTCCTGTTGCTACACAGTGTTCCTGTTGGCTGGAATGGGGTTCTTGGCTGTTAGCAGGTGCAAGGTTGATTTGCCCAACCTTTACAAAAACCATGCAGCTTCCCACACGTTTGTTATCGTTCTGTATGTAAAGGAGGTTTGAAAATGGAAGGATTGGGTTTGTGGATGACAATATCAGATGAGTCTAGAGATGTCTGATTTTTGTGCTTTGCTCTGATAGAACCTCCTGGAAAACACTGCCTGACTTCCCTATCTAGAGAGTGGGGAAAATGATGGCAGCTGTTGTATGTTCAGTTGCTGGGGTGGGATGAGAGGTCTGAAGGGGTTTATTCACAGCAGCGTCCAGGACTCTGGGAATACAAGCCCTGAGATGTGGGTTGCCAGTTATGAAGATATTAAGATGTGTGCTAAAAGTGTGTTACAAACCCTGGGGAAAGGCTGGCTCAGCTCTGCTTGTAAGAAATCCCTTTTTTCTTTTCAGCCTAGGAATTACTCACTGCCAGGTTATACCTGGCTCTTTGAGTAGCATCCCTCATACTTGTGTAATGCAGAGCCCAGTGGAGGCTGAGTCTCAGTGTAGGGCTTTTGGCAGCAATGTGAGATGAAGTCCTGTTGTTTATGTCGCTGGCTGTATTTTTAATTAGCACCTATTTACAAGAAAAATTATTTTTTTTCTTTCTGGATGGTAAGGGGAAAAACATTTTAATTTATTCATTGAGTCCTCTGTGTCCTCTTTCTACACTTTTGCAGCTGAAAGCTTCATCCTGCACGGGTCTGAGCTCTGGTACTCTTGGTTCTCGTGGCAGTGAAGAGTCCTGAGCAAATTGCCCCATTCAGGCTCTAGGACCCTAATCTCTCTTTAAACAAGGAGCTGTGCAAAGCGATTCAGTGTCTGAGCAGAGCAGTGAGTGAGTGCCTATCAGCATCTGACAGAGCCTTAAACAGCAGAGAAAGCACGGAGCTATTAAAAACTAGAGAAGGAGACGCAGGACAAGGAATTGATTCATTGCCAAGGCCAGAACTTGTTCAAGTTTGTAACTTACATCTTGCATGTTCCCATTTTTATGGCACTTGAGTGCTTTAAAAAAACCCCAGATAACTGTGATATTCGTGCATTTCGATCATGATGGCATTCTGGCCAAACTTTAAAACGTTGTGGGGGCTTTGGTGAGCCATCCTGTGAGGCTAAATTTGATACATCCCCTGCAGAGAAGTGTCTTTCACATAATTGTACTGCCATGAAAATTAGGCTTCTTCAGCTGCGTGTCGTCAATGGAAGATGACCAGTGCAGGTTTCTGGAAAGGTATTGGTTAAGGCAGAAAATACTGACCACATTGTCTACTTTTTTCCCACTTTGTGATTTCCACTGGGTTATTTTTGCCTGCTTTAAAGACCAGAAAAAAACCCCAGACAGACAGTTGTTTTACGTGGTCTTTTGTGTGATGAACTCGGCGTGTTTTTGACTCGCAAGTCAATCGAACTGAATGATAGCTTCTCTCATTTCATCGCTGGGGAAACTGGGTTGCAGAGGTTTCCTATGGCTACCATATGTTTTTGATGGAGCTGGCAGTAAACTCTGGTGTCCTAAATCCTTCCCTGCTCTCCAGCTATCAGACAGGATAAGCTTAAGTGCTATTTGCTTTGTACTTGCAGTACTGACACAATGAATGGATGCAGAATCCATGGAGTTTGCCACAATGAGGGAAACAGGGCTGCAAGGAAAGGCCAACATGTGACATTTTGCCCACTGTATGTTGCTCGCAGGACACTGACACTTGGCCAGCACAAAACCCAAGTGCCTGAATAGTGCCTGCATAGAAGTTTTCCAACTCTTTTCTCTTAACAAAAGCTTTCATTAGCGGAAATTCGAGCTCCAGATACTTATCTTTGATTCCACACAGCAAACTCACTTAAATAGGTCAGATGGCCTCGGCAGCACAGACAATTGGGAACGTCAGCCCTGAGAGGGGGAGTGATTCCGGAAATCTTCACTGACCTTTGCATGTACACTGTTGTTTTACAGACTCTTAAGGTCATCAACCAGCCTGAGAAAACCATTTATAGATTTCAGTCCTGAATGTCAGGCAGTCTCTGTAAATAGAGGGTGAGAGAGAAGATAGACCTGTAATAAAAGGATATTTTGATATTTTGCAGCCAAACGGTGAGATGTACAGAACTGCAAAAGACATTGGAGGGCTGTTATTAAAATACTGGAAATGCATTTCTAATGTGCAGTTTCCTGAGAGTTTTGTGTTTCCAAATGAGACTTTAAAGATTCTCTCTTCTGTTAGTGAAAAGGCTGTGCCTCACAAGCAGCTATTTGTGGTTCATACACGTGTCTGTTGTGTTGGTAATCCTGAGGAAAATGGAACAACCTGACAGATGTTGGATAAGGCTTTATAATGCAGAGGTCTAATCCTGGCTTCTAATCGATGCAACTAAAGCAAGGAGTTTTACATGTAGTTAATGACACTGCTCTGGATGGTCTGCACATCAGTCCAGGCATTCAGATCAGCCTTTTAATTCTGAATGAGCTCCCTGGCAATGAGCTCTATCATCTCATCATGCTTTGTTTGAAATAGTTTTTTCTCCACTTCGAATTCCCTTCACTTAGTTTCGGTGACCATCCCGTTGTTTCCGTGTTTTAAAGGAGTGCGGGGGTCCTGGTGTACCTTTGTTCAGTCCTTGCTTTAGGTGCTTGTCGTGCTCCTGACAGCTCTGAAATGCCACTGTTCTGCCTCTGCTGGCGAAGAATGGGGCAAGCGTTCACTTCTGTGCTAAACCCAGGATTGTCTGTTGAACTTCAGTGAAGATTTGAGCTGTAGTTATATGCAAAGAATAAATTCACTAAGGATATACTCTCAAAATGTGAGAGAAGTCTATTAAATAGAGTATTATTGCAATTTTTCATTTAAAAATATACTGAATGAAGTTAATCTCTCCCACTGAAATAAAATAGGAAATTCGTTCATGATAACGGATTATAATGTCTCCTGACAGTCTTTGCGATGTGGTTTAATTGAACTCTGATCTAAGCTAAATAAGACTCTGTCGACATCTGGGCTTAAAATATGTCTGGTTGGTTACTAGACTCTGTACCCACAGATATGTGAATGGGAATTTACCATCCCAGGTCCATCTGCAAAACCCTGCAGGTACAAACCTACCCTTGGACTTCAGCTTTCAGTTTAGTGAACCCTGGATTCAAAAGAGAACTGGTAAAATAACTTTGTTAGCATTAATTTTATTTGATGAAATTGCCCTGACCAGGTGCTCACAGAATATTTGAGGTTAGGCTGCAGTTTCCCTCAAATGTTTGCTCTATGGATTTCTTTGCCAGATTTGTTTGCAGAGCGTATTTTTAGCTTCACAAGTTGGTCATCGTAAGCACTTGACACATGACATTGCCTGTGTGCAATTAGTCCAAGAGTCTCTCTGTTCTCGGAGGATGAGGAAGCAGATCTGATGGGCACACACGGGGAACAGAAGATGTGGCTTCTGCGGTTACCCTGCCATCCAGCTGATTTTTTGGAATGGTCACAGCACTGTATCTTTTTAGCCAGAAGGGAGTATGAGGCTCCAGTTATCCCTGTACTTACACAGTAACTTCTGCTGAGAAAAACGTGCCTTTCAGGAGGGAATCCAGTCTGGATGTGAAGACATGAATGAAGCTTTGCTCCCTTTGCTGTAATATTTAATCAGTTAAAAATCTGTTCCATATCCTGAATTTGAGCTTGTTTGGTTTAAGATTCCACTCAGCCTTTCCATCAGCAAAATTTCCTTTTTCTAGATGTTAAGAAAAGGGAACTTGGAGGGGATGAGAGTACAGCTAAGGTCATTCTGAGGTCTGAATGAATGTATTTGCTGAGCTCTAGTTCTAAGCAAAATACTGTTACAAAGATTTTGTACACTGTGAAGTCACTAAATGTGACTGAATGTGGTGCTGGCACAGAAAATGAAGGGAAAATGAACCAGAAAACATAGCTGTTGACATTTTGTGGTGAAGGAAACATCTGTGCTGATTGAAGTGAATCTTTCTTACTTTTATTCTTTCCCTATTCTGTAGTTCCTGAGCTGGAATATGTGATTTGCTCTGCCAGGAGCAGGACAGGTTTGTAGTGGAAGATGGAGTCAGAAGAGAATTTCAGGATGGGGACTTTTGTGAGGGCATGGTTTGTGTAAGGTGCTCATCTGGGTGCAGGGGCAGGTGGGAAAGGGTGTCCATGGAAGGAACAGGGATCATCTTCACAGCATTTGCAGGATTTTAGGTGAGGGTGGTGCAAATAATATTAGGTGGGGTTTGTTTCTTAAAACTGTGGTGGTGTGGAATTGGAACAAAATTTAAAATCAGTGTGGCATTCAATTATAGCTGCGTTCAGGAATGGAGGAAAGGTAATGGTAAAGCTGGTGGAAAAAGGAGGGAGAAGATCCTGCCTTAAAAGTTACAGAATCCTTCGTGGGAGCTCCAGCTGTGCTGGGGTGACAGGAGAGCACAGAGGCACAGGAATCTGTTCAGCACTGCTCCTCTGGGCTGTTTCCTGGAAGGGACAGTGATAAATGTGCCTCTGAGGGCCAGACAAGGTGCAGAGAAGGCTTCTCACATTTCTCCTCCTTTGCATGGGCAGATGTCTCCTGCTCCTCCCTGACTTCTCTGGCTCAGAACCTCCTGGCTGAGGGGACAGGCAGATGGTTGCCTTGAAGGCTCAGTGGCTCATCAAACATCAGGCACTGAAGGTCCGTGGCCATTGGCCAGTAATCTCCCACCCACGATCTAAACCCTTAATTCCCTGCCCAAAAGAAAGTCAGTTCAAACCAACCTCATGAAAGAACAGCTCAAAGATATTAAGCTTTTATGACTGTTCCAGTGAATCCAGCACCCAGGGCTCCAGCTCCATGTGAAATACCCCCGAAGAAAATTCCTCTTACACGGCAATCCAAGAAATAAGAGTAATGCAGATCAGAGCTCCCTGCTTCACATCCAGTGAACTCACTGGGTTGTAGGAATTTGAGCTGGTCTGTCACACTGGAGCCAGTGATGTGCTTAACAGATGCCTGCTTGGGTTCAGATGAAGTGCTGCAGCAGCATATGATGCCAGAAGAAGGATTAAAAAGTCACCAGGCTGTTACAAAGGAGAAGTAATTACTTATAAGCCTTCACTTTTGTTCTTGGCTAAATCTGGCTTTGTTTGATGGTTCTTAACCTCTTCCATGCAGGACTTCATCTCTGGGCAGCTGTAACTCCTGCTGGATGATGGAAGGGGGTAAAGCATTTACTGCCTGAGTACTGCTCTCACAGCTGATACTGCCATGGAGGTACAGCACTCGCATTAAAACAAAGTGTACATCTGAACCTCTGCAACTGTGATTCTGTGGTTGAGCAAAAAGCATTTAAAATGCAAAAATCTATTCCAGAGCACCTGAAAGCACTGATAGGCAGACCTGCTTTTTTTAAAAATCAGTTTTTCAGGTAGATAAAGTAAACAATGCTTAACGGTTGTTTAAAATAATAACTTGTGAAGTGAGACTCAGGAAAAACTGTGGCATCTTGTTTAAATAGATTCTCTGATAAATTAAAGAACTTTGAAACTGACCTGATCAAGCATACAAGAATGTTCTCTGGAAATGTTGGTAATTAATTATACCAGGACGTGAAAGTTATTGGGTAGAGATGAAGAGAATAGAACAAATCCCTTAAGTGATGGCCTGCAGTTGCTGATGCACATTGTTGGGGTTCTAAAAATAAAACAGACAATTTTAACTACCAGTTTTATCAGTGAAAGGCTTAAAGTGCTTAAATAAATTGTCTAAAGTACAGCCTTCAGTATCGAAATACAGGAATCCATTATGCATGGTGTGAAAGTGGGTGGAAGTCTTTAGACTACAATAAAAAAAAGTAAAGCCTTTCTTTCTTGTTGCTGTCAGTCTGGCCACATGGGTTTTGCTGCTTGTGCTCAGCTTATTGAGGCAGAAGTTGCATGACTGTTCTTAATATTGGGCCAAGTCCTACATACCTCATGCGTGTGATTAACCGAGGATAAATGAAGTGCCTGCAAAAATGAGCCCACTGTCTGTCTGAGGATAATGTGCTACAGCAAAAGTCCTGGGAACTGCATAGAAACAGCTGCTAAGTCTCAGGCTTAGGTCCTGCCCAGCAGCCCTTTGAAATCACAGGACTTCACTTGCCTGCTGACTTTATTTCTGCTTTTCGTGGCTCTGTTGAAGCCAGAGATTCCCTCAGGAGCAGTGGGGCCGTATCTGGAGTATCCCTGGCTGTGGAAACACTTCAGCAGACAGTATCGGTGTGCCTAAAGCAATCCATGCTTTCCTTCACAAAGTGTTCATGTGCTTCCCTTGCCCACAGCCCCTGCCCTCTGGTACCTCTTGGCCTGAGCAGCAGGACACCTAAGAAAGAAATTCTTATCAGTCACCAAGTCAAATTCAGTAGCCAAACTGGCCACTCAGAAGCTGGGTTCTTGTCTAGCCAAGCAGGTGTTTTAATTTAAAAGGATGTTGGCCTCTGTCATGTAAGATGTCATTGGTTTCCCTTTGCAGAGGGCTGCAGGGAGGTGAGCACATCCACCCAGGGCAGGTGAGGGGGCTTACAGAGGAAACTCCTGCATCAGGAATCCCAGTTCTTGTTCTGCTCCTGGACCAAAGAAATCTGTAGGTTTTCCTCTTCCCTTGAAAGGTCCATGGTCCAAAGTGGATCTTCCTTGCGTTCCTTAAGTGTTAGAGTACTCTGGGATGGAAGCCTGACAGACTCAGGTAAGGGGAAATCAGTCAGTTCAGGAGGTGGCATTTGTAACATCTTTTTCAGCAGAATTAGAATGTGTGCCAAGGATTGGAGACTTGCAGGGCTGTAACAGTGGGCTAAAATGATGTTTTATGTTTTAAATGTGATTCTGCCTGACAGAGAGTGTGCTGTGCTGGTAATTAACTGTTTCTTTTCCTATTTTTACCTTTTTATTGTTGTTGTGCTTAAATTTCTGTCCAGTCAGGGCAGTTTGCTCACTTTTGAGAACTATTCCTACCATTCAGTGGTGGTGCATGAATTAAAGATGAGTGAACTCATCTTAATTCTTTATTTCAAATTTATGGCTGCCGTCCTTTGAGAGTTCTGATTTCCCCCTCCTCTACATTTGTCGTCTTCTTTTCTTAATTACCTCACACCTGCCTTCCAGAGCTCTTCCCTTCCCTGCACTCTGGCACTGCACGCTCCACAGGACTGCAGTGGGGTTGTCTGTCAGCAGCACCATTTGGTGTCATGACAGCTATCGATTGTTTATTCACTACTTGAAAACATTTAATTAAATTTGACTGCATAATTAGCACGTTAGCAGCCAGACATACCAGGGCAGCGAATGTGATTTGCAGAAATCCCCAGGCTGCAGCCCTTTGTGAGGAAGGTGGTGAGACAGTGTCACTGGGGGGTGTTTCAGGATCCTCAGGTGTTCTGAGTTCCAGATGAATCCGTGCATTCTGTGTTGCCCTTGTGGTTGCCTTTCTTCTTTAAAGAGCTGAACCTACACAGAACATTAAATCCTGATTCTGATGGGATTCCCTGAGAACATTGGGACTGAGGGCAAGCTCTGTTTTTTAAATACTCAAGACAGTCCAGCACTAGATGGATCATCATTCATTTACCTTCTGTACCTGTAAGCCAACCCCTTCAGTATGAGTTAAGAAGAGGGGTTGTGAGAGTGGTATGATATAATCAACATGTATTTTAACTGTTCTCCACTGTCATCTACCCTAATTTAGACAACAAATTTTGCCTTTCAGCAGTAAGTGTTGTTAATCTTACCAGGAAAACAACATTTAGGTCAAAAGGGATCTGATGTTCAGCTGAAACTTGAAATTGGCCAGCATGTGCTGATTCCCTGTGTCCATCTTATATATTAGGACTTGTTGAAATAGTTATAGATTGTGATGCCCATTTGCATTCAAAGAACTTAGGAAATTGGGGTACTGTCAATATTACACCACAGAGACGTGGGCTGTAGTGCCAGAAACAGTAATACAAGAGCGTGGTTTCTTGACAGACAGTGAAATGGGGTGTGTGTGTGTGAGAGTCCTTAGAAAAGCAGTTTCTTTGCCCATAGAGCAGAAACTGCCTTTGATCCGCTGGCCAGCGCTCCTGCAGGGCTGGTGATGAGCAGCCCTTGGGGGCTGTGGGTCATTGGGCTCTCCTGACATATGCTCCATTTTATTTTCTTCAGAAAATGTAATACAAAAAAGAATTACCTACCTGTAAACATGTAGCTACCCTGTAAATATTTTTGCATGGAACAATGCTTGTCCCTAACTTAGCAGGTGGCTCCACTGAAGTTGTGCTGTGTCCCTTTGAATCCATAAGCAGACTTGATCTAACTCACCTTTTCTTTTATTAGTGACAGAGTGTCGAGGGGTCTTGGACAATAATCAGCGATTTTCTTCATTACCAACGTACCTACCTGTGAGCTATCGGCTCTTCAACGCCGAGACATCTTTCTTCCTCAGAGAAGCCAACCAGGACTTCATGAGAAATTCCAGTTTGCAATCCAGGGTGGAATCGTTCTTCCCATACAAAGCCAAGAGACCGCCTGTGTTAAACGCCAGCTACGGCCCCTTCTCCGTCGAACAGGTCGTGCCCCAGGACCTCATGTTAACGTCCCACTTTTTTGGATCCGCCAACAAGTTCACTTACAACTGGAAGCTTCAGGCCTACATCATGAGCACCAAGATCTACCTGAGCAAGCCCAGGGTGCAGGTGCTGTTCTACATCGTGGGCAGGGACTGGGACGAGTACAGCCCCTCGGAGCGGCTGCCCTGCCTGCGCGTGTTCGCCTTCCGCGAGACGCGCGAGGTGCGGGGCAGCTGCCGCCTCGGGGGGGACCTGGGGCTCTGCGTGGCACAGCTGGAGCTGCTGCCCAGCTGGTTCAACCCCCCCACGGTGCTCACGGGCCGTAAGAAGGCAGCGGAGCAGCTGGACGGGAGCCCTGTGGAGCTGTACTACACGGTGCAGCCCGGGGACGAGAAGGGCGAGTGCACGGCCGAGGATATCCGCAAGGGCAACGCCATCCGGCCCGGGAAGGACGGCGGGGATGAAACCACGTCCCACCTGCAGAGGATTGGCTCTGTCAGCCTCTACCGAGGCCAGGAGGCCTCCCAGCTTACGGAGCTACGGCTGGACAGCAACATTGTGGTGTGGCTGCCCTCCAAGCCGGTCAAACAAGGGGAGGTTGTGAATGTTTACGTGACAATTGCCAACAATTCCACGGTGGAGCAGTTCATCCTCAGGTGAGGCGGGTTGGCTGTGCGTGTTTCTGGTGTGGTGTCGCACAAAGGTGTTGGGGACGTGGGCCGAATCTCAGCTAACTTGAAGTGCATCCTCACTGATGGTTGCTCCCAGTCACTGGAATATCTTATTTTCCTCTTTGCATGCCGTGACGAGGATTGAAAGCCCCCGTCACCGGGAGGTTTTTAGCGTGTCTGCCGTGCCGTTTATCACAGGCCCACAGTGTGCAGCAAGGTACAGAACCGCTGCTTTGGTGGGGCCGTTTCTGTGCCGTGACAGACAGTAAGGCATCAGAAAAGTTCTCTGCTTTACGGCGCTTTTCAAATCAAGTTTTTATTGCACAGGCACGGAGCTTGAATGCAGAAGAACTTCAATTACCTGCTTTTCTGTAAGAGCTCTGGCAGAGCTTGCCTCTCCCACACACAGAGTGGTTTTGTTAGGAGAGCTCTGTAGGGAGGGTTTAACTATCCCCTTGCAGTTAAGCGGTGTTTGTCTTTGGCAACACATCTACCCTTTAAAATAAGGCCCAACATGTTTGATATTGCCGCTGACTGTAAGGGGCTGTTAGAAGTGAGTGCCATTATTTTGGACAGGAGTGGGAACACAGGAACTGCCTTACTGGGTCAGATCACTTCCCTTTTATTTTCATTTTTAGCAGTTCCCCTACTGATCAGATGAAAATCCTTTGAGGATGACAAAGACTGGAAAACTTGTTAATCACTGAAAAATTTGATGTATCTTTTTTTAACTTGTTACCAGGCTTTAAATTCAGTGGAAATCTCCACGGTGATAAGCAACAATTGCTCTCTAAAGCCTCAGGGAATCAGTTTCCCAAAAGATTCTGCACATGAAAGTATTTATTTCTACGGCTTATATGAATTAGATTAATACATAGTTGACAACTACCGAGGAGAATAGCCTTTAGAACAGGAAGTGTCGCTTGGCAGATAAAAGGCTTTTATTTGAAAAAAGGGGGATTTTCGTCATCTCAGAACCGTTCTGGTATTTGCAGCTTTGGTTAAATTGGCGAGATAATCTCCCAGACACCTGTTTACTGAGTGAAACCTCCATGGCAGAAGTATTTTCTGATGCTGTTACTTCTCTTCTAGTGAAAATCCTTTTACACAGAGTAGTAGGAACAGAATACTTTTGCACATAACAAACATAGCTGTGGTGAAAGGAGAAATCCAAAGGCAATGAGCTGGGTGTGTGTTGGGTGAATGGGAGTGGGGATCACTCTCTGAAGGTCAGTGTCACAACCTTTATTTTCCTGAAAAGTGAGTTGAAGATAAACAAGCTTGTTGAAATCTGGGCATGTATTTCTTTGCCCAGAAATTATTCTGACTGAGAGGTGCAGGAGACAGAGATGAGAATGTGGGATGTTGGTAGTTGCCTGTGTGACTTGCTGTTATGGACAGAGAGGACTGGCTTTAGTTTCAGATAAATCAGGTGACTGATTTATCTGAACTACGTAGCCTGACTCGTGTTGATGTATTGGTGGTTCTGTGCCAGCACAAATGCAGAGCTCAGACCGTGTTCTCCTGCTGAAAAACCCTTTTGGTGGAAAGAAGATTTGCATTTTTGCTTAACATTGCTTTGAACCAGATGCAAGAACACAAGAGGCTGAAAAACTAAGATTTTTTTAAAGTGGCTTTTTCTTACTTCCAGTGGGGATGGGCAGGTGGTTGTTGTCTTCAGGTGTAGTACAGGGCTGACTGACTTTCTAGAAGCCAGCACTCTTCAGGGTGCTTCCTCCTCTCCACGACCAAGGCAAGAAAATGAATGTGAGATATTCCAAAGCAATCTTGGTTTTGAAATCTGTCTCACAGGCATGGTGGGCTTGTGGATCTACCGGAGCTGTGGATCTGTGCAGCTGCTAAGGCACGAAATGGGAGCTTTGTTTAAGGTGTCCGGGAGGGTAACTCCATGTAAAAGAAATGGGTTTTACTGCTTTCCTGCCACTGTAGTGGGGAGGGACAGGTGATCCTGCTGGCAGAGGCTGTGTGGGACCATCCCATGAGCTCTGTGGCTTGTTCTGTTGGCTGCAAAGGTGGTTTCAGTGGCAGAGGGCTGGTGAAAGGCTGGCAAAGCCAAGTGAAGCTTCCTGGGTGGAAATCTGTCGTCTTCGGTGCAACTTCCAAGGTGTGGAAGGGAAGGAGTGTGAGCCAGGAACCCATGGAGTGTCTGTGTCTCAGAAAGAGCCCAGAGAGCAGAGCAGCCACGGAGCAGCAGTGCATATGCTGGGCCTGCCTGGGGGTCCCCTTAACCTTCTCCGTGGCCATTTGCCTGCTTGGAGAGAGCTGCGTGCTCTCATCCTCTTGGGTTCCCGGCGGAGCAAGCCCTACATCCTATGACATGCACTCACATTTAATCATCCTAAAGAAAAACACACCACACATTATCCCCGGGCACAGTGGGCTTGTTTATTTTCTGCTCCTTGTATATTATTCATTGAGGTATTGCAGCATGGAGAGCTGAAGCAAACAGCATGTGATCATTGCTGGGGGGGGGGGGGGGGAAATAATAGCTACAAATCTTCTCTGGCAAAAGGGAAGTAGACTGGTCTAAATGACCTCATAGCCACAAATCACGGCAATTGAAACATGTTCTTAAATTGTGTCTTAATTCAGCATCCTGGTACTGTGTGAGTTTATCAGCCCAGGAACACCAGTGAAGTCCAGGAGGATGACTGGTATGGCAGGGAGCGAGGTGGGGTGTGCAGGGTAGTGCATTAAGGCTGTAGGAGCACTGTGTGGATAAACACAGCTCTTCCTTTCATGTACCCAGTGAGCACAGGACTGTTGTGGGAACAATTCAGACCATCCTGAGAGGTTGTAGGTCCTGTTCCTGTCCTGCTGTGTCACCTCTGGTAGGTCTTTACAGGCATTTTCTATACACAAAACAGAAAGTGCAAACAGTTGGTCGGCATCACCCTCAGGAGTGTTCAGTCCTGGTACTGAAGGACTTTGATTTCCTCTCATGGAAGGGGTTTCAGGTTTGCCTTACATTATCAACAGTAATACAAATGGGAAAACCTTGATAAAAGAGATGGAAGAATAGAGAAGGGGGAGGAAAATATTGCCCTGCTTTCCTACCACTGGATTTCTGGGCTCCCAAAAGAGAGATGAATTACACTTGCTGCTGATTGCACAGTAAGGAAAATTACTGTTACCTCTAGCAGTTGGTAAAGTATGAGCAGAAGGAAAGAAACATCAGCACAGGAAAGAAAATTAAAAAACCCAGCAATTTTTAAAATGAAGATCATCGAGGTCTTGTGTCCTTCCCAGAGCTGTCACAAATTGCTACCACTGGCTTCAGCAGAGCTACCAGGATTGATTGTCACCTCTCCAAGGGCTGTTACACTCATTTCTAATCTGAGTCATCATTTTGGGTGTATTGTCTGTGAGGATTAGAAAGCAAAATCCTTAGGGCATGACCCTGTTCCTGAATGCTTTCTTGAACTGCCCTCACACCCAGCAGGCTACAGAAAAGGGGAAGAACCCTAACCATACTGAAAATGAGGTATTCTTGTGGGGTTAACTTCCAGAAGGTTTACACATAACTGCATGGGATTGCTGGGGTACCTGAAGGCGAGGAGGAGGGGTGAGCTGAAGGCACCAGGCAGCTCTGAAAAGGCTGCCCCGTGTGCTTTGCTGTGTTTGTTCTGGAGCTCCAAATACTTCTCCAGGTACTACACCACGGAAGGATCCTGCCAGCTGTTTCTCGTGGCATGTCATGCCACATTTGATCTGAGCACTGTACAGCCCAGGGCCAAGCAGAAGGTGTGGGAGTGCTTTATGTCACTCTGCTGGGCAGCAGATCAGTTCTAACTCACTCTACAAGGTGCGGAACCACCAGATAACCTGATTTACAGGAGGTATTGAGCAGGATAAGTACAGAAAAAGGGGATGAAGTTGTTACATCCTGATTAGAGAAAAGAGGTACAACACAGCAGCATTTGTTTCTTCCCTTCAGGCTTCTTATTGCAGATTTTGCAGTGCAGCTCGTTGTGCTGGAAGGGATGGAAGTTGTAATCAGTGCTGCCTTTGTCCAGCAAACAAATCAACCCAACACAATGGATAATGAGTAGTAATAATAAATCTACAAATTGGATAAGGATAAAGGATAAATGCAGCGAGGAAAGCTATTAAACCCATGAACTGAGACAGCTTTTACATTTCAGTGCCTAATGAGTATTGACAGCAGGGCTGTGTCGGGTGGTGCTGGCAACAGCTGAAGACCTGGAGGAGAATGCACGGGAAGACAGAGCAGCACCAGAGGACAGCCAGAGGTAGAAAAGGTAGCTATGGTCATAACATCTGTGTGCAGCCTGCTTGGGAACCTCAATATAAAAAGCCATTTTGGAGGAATTGGTCATGAAAAAGGGGATCTCCAACACTAACTCTGCCTGTTCTGCATGAAAGATCTGTTTGAGCCTCCCAAGGGAGTAAACCTCTCCGAGGAGCTTGGCCCTGCCCTCAGCTGTTCTGCCTGCTGTACCTAAAAAAAACCAAACCCAAAAGTAGTAGTATTTTCAAGAAGTTACTGTTTGCTTTTAGATAGTGACATTTTAATCTTACCATATGATGAAATAACTTTTAGCACCCTGAAATTTGCCTGAAATCTGTACTTAGTTATTGGTTGATCAGTTTTTGACACTGCAGTGTGGTGGCATCACGGCAAACACAAGTGACTTTGTAATGAATAACTGAAGTCAAAGGTATCAAAACATGCAAAACCTAAACCAGGGCTGGAATCTCTCTTTTCTGTTAACCCCTAATTTGGGATGCATTATCCCAAGTATCTGTCTTCCATGGTAAATGGAATGCTGTTTTTCAACTCTGAAGTGGAGAGTGTGCTTTTTTACACTGATTCATATTTAAAACCAGCAGAGCTTAGAGTGAAATGAAGAGAGAAGAGTTTGGGATGGTCTTCTGGGTGTACATGTGCATCTCCAGATGGGAAGAACTGCAACAAAACATTTTTCATGTCCTAGGCAGCTTTGCACTGCTTAAATATTTAAGAGTGATTTCACTGCAGGAAAGCATTTCAGGTGACATCTGAAGGGAGAGGAGTTTGAATCCCCCAGACTTGCTTTTGTTGTCTCATTATTTGAGGATATACTTCTAATTGGAAAATTAAGTTGCTTTATGGCATTGATAGGACCCCTAAAGTCAGGTGCTAGGCCAGAGTTGCTTTGCAAAAGTGTCCAGAGCTGTGAATTATGACTTGAAGGGGTTTCATATATTTCATTGACTGAGGTTTATATACTTCATTAGCTGGTGTTCAGCCTTGTGAAACTTTGAGTCTTATTGGTTTACTTTTTTGTTTTATTTTCTCTTCTGTAGAATGATTAGTAACAATTCAGCTGCACATCTACAGTGGAGCCAGGTTATTGAAGGAAAAGGAGTGCTCTATTATTGTGCACTAATTAGGAAGTGGAGACCTGGGTTCTCTTCTTGCTCCTGTTGAGGACTTCCTGATACTTCAGGAATATCACTTTATCCCTGCTTACATCTTCTGCTTCTGGGCTGATCGGGGTTGAGGAGGAGCTGGGCCATGCCCTGCGTGCGCACTGAGCTCAGAGGGTGTTTGTGCATTACACAGCAAAAGCAGCACTAAATCATTCACAAGTCCTGACACTGGGGGGGATTATGGTTTTAGCAAGTGCTGAGGTACAGCAGCACCTTGCAAGTGCTTTGTTAAGATTTCTCCTAAGTAAATTCATAGCTCTGGTGCCATCAGTTTGGGTATTCTGCTCCAGTAAGCAAAGGGGGCAGTCTGCTGGAGCACTCTTAATTACCATTTACAAGAGAACTGACAGTAAAAGGGGAAATATTTCCCAGTGTAGCTTTAAAAAGCATTTGTGATGTAAAAAATACTTCAAAGAAGGGAGTGTGTTAATGCTATTTTGAGAGAGTGGCATCTCGCTCCAGTTTAATTTCATTAGCCCTTAGCAGGCACTTTTCAGGGACATTGGTGTCACACCGGAGGCAGCTGGGTCCTCCAAACTAATGACTCGTTCTCAGAGCTGCTAAACTGGGGAGGATGTCCTTCTGTCCTTCAAAAGGGGCTCAGAAAGGTGCTGCTCACCAGAACAAGTGAAGGAGGAAGGGCTCACTGTGGTAGCAGCGGGTCCTGCTTAATAAAGTTTTTAAAGGAACTAATTACTAACTTGAAATAGAAGCTACCTAGAAAAGAGAAAACAGACACTCTTCCCTTGACTCCTTAAATGCCTTTAAAAAACTGCGGTCCCTGAGAAACCTTTTGAACAATTCTCTTGATGCCTCTCAAAGGTACTCCTTAGTACTGAGAATAAACTATGGATTTATGGTTAGAAGGCTGATTCTGTGTTCCATACTTGGGAAATCCTTCGCTGATTGAGCAAGACTGAGTCGCTGGAGCACAGCTTTGCAGCCAGGGAACCAGGAGGAGACTTCAGACCCTGCTGTGATCAGCAGCTGAGCAGTGAAGCTCAGTGGTGCTGAAGTCCACAGAGTACTCAAGTTGTAGCCTCCGTTTTGAAAACATTACCCTCAACACCTGGATGAGCTCCTGTAAAGTGGATTCTGTCACACAGAAGCCTTGCAAGAATTGACTGAAGTGTCTGTTTGGTGGAAGCAGGCATTCCCAAAATGTGGATCTTTGTGTTCTTTGAGCCAGGGCCATGGCCATCTCCATGTAACTGTAGACAAATCTGAACTATATAGAAATATATGATATATATACATATATATTTATAACTATAAAATAGATTTGGACTTTGGCACTTCAGGCTTGTATGTTTTTGAAAACTTTTCCTAATGTGTTGATTAAGTAGATTAAAGTAGAAGAAATAGATGGGGGCGATTGTAGGGATTGGTCATGAATGGGAGAGAACAAAACCATTGCATCAGCAGTCAGCCAGAGAGTGTCTGGCTGTCAGTGCTGCCTCATGTGCAGGAGCCGAGGGCTGGCTTAACTTCTGGCCAGTGCACGTGGCATGCTGGAGTTTCAGGAATTCATATTGAGGTGTCCTGTTAAAATCCCCTCGTGTGAGTCGTTTCCCTTCCCGTCCCCTCTAGTTTTGCCAAATTGGTGAGGTCATTCCTGGCTTCTTCCCCACTGCTGCTGATGCTCGCTGGTGCCTCTGGCTCCTGTCCCGCTGGAGACCCTGCAGCCTTTCCCCACAGCCCCAGCTCTGTAAAACCCGAGCAAGGCTGTGTAGAGATGAGATAAGGCACCGCTACTTTATTCCTGTTTAGACTATTAGCCACTTGTGTGACTCAAGTTACAAGCGTTAATTAAATCCTTGGTTCCCTGCCTAATTAGTGACAATGGTGGCTCGTTAGAAGATCACACTGCGTAAACCCCAAACCAGCAGTAAGGAGGGAAATTCCATTCTACAGGGAGTTCAACTGAATCAAGATAATGTTTTCTGGCTGTCTGGAGGAGGCTGTGATCTGATGCATTAGGGGATCTCCTGGGAATCCTCGGTGTGATTATCTGACAAGCTGTTGGGTTCCAGGGCCCCTGTAAGCAGGCAAGTGTGTGAGCTTGTGGGTCTGAATGGAAATGAGCATCCCTGAGAAAAATGGCATGACGAGGCTTTAAAACCTCAGTGCGTCTGTGAAAGCTGCAGAAGCACGAGGGACTTGCTGGAATCATCCTGGGAGGGACCTCAGTAGCCCCCAGCTCAGAGCTTGCAGGGAGGAGGATTTGGGATAGAAGGATGAACGGGGAGTAATCCAAGAGCAGGTACCTGTGCTAGCAGAACTGTAAAATCTGATGGGCTTATTGTTTTACTGGTGCTTATGTCAGACTGATTGGAGCTTCTGTTCAGGCAGAATGCTGCTCCTCACTCATGACAGCACAGGCACAAAGAAATTACATTGTTTATATGTTCTTATGGCACTTCGCAGTTAAAACTTCCACAAAAGTCACAAGGATGTCAGGAAGAGCAGCTCTGAGGAGTTAATTTCTGCAGAATGCTGAGCTTTCCTATAAATTACAGAATGTTTGACTCCAATTTTTGCCACCATTTCCTTCAGGACCCCCTTGGGTGTATTTCCTTGAAATCCTACCCTGCCCTGGATGTGCTGTCTCTTGAGGGAGGCGTGTGTTGTTCTGTGTAGTATTCTCTTGAAAAGCAAGCTGCTTTTCTACAGACTTTGAATACACAGAAGAGCTGATTAATTCATCGTTTAGATGAGACTGGGTTAAAAGGAAATTGAGCATTTTTGTTGTTTGTTTGCCTGGTTCCTGGTGTGTTACAAAGTGTCTATATTAGCAACGCTGCCAGGGGGTTAATTTGCACTAACAGCCTAATCATCTCCAACGACATCATTTTAGGTTTTCATATTGCTGCTTAGATCAGCAAGACTAGAGAAAGGAAGACTTGAGAAATAGCATGGGTCTTGGGAGAAAAGAGAAATGGGGGGAAGCACTTCAGACACAGCCCTCTGCGTTTTCAGCTGTCGTGCTGCTTAAAAGAATCTCTTCTTCATACAAGCTCTGGCTCTAAGATGTAACCCTTCATTTCCAAAGTGCCACGAGACCCAGCACTTTGTACAAGACAGACAGGCTCATTAAGGGGAATATGTGGCACTTCCCAAATTGTAGAGCTCGGTTCCTCAGCCTCCCTGATGAGTTGTTAACCAGAACACATAAATAGTTGTGCATCATGAATCACAACTTGGTTGTGCAGGTAAGAGTGTCTGACAGACCAGACCATAAAGTCAGTCTTTCAATCACCCCCTGAGTGCTGGGCAGGGAAGTTCAGCCCTACAGGTGATCACTGAGGCAAAACTGTTGTAACTGACCTTCTTTATTTGGCATACTGGACATTGGTGGGTCCTATTTTGAGGAAACTAAGTTTTCCTGTGGATTGCATGGCTGCTTACTCAGGGCTATGAGCTTTGCTATAGCTTTTAGAAAATGAGGTGCTGTGATGGTAATTGCTGGAGTCACTGAGTCACTCGCTGTGCCTGGTCTCAGCAGGTTCTACGGATGCCACCAGTAGCAACAAAAATATTTTTCTGCTTGAGGTTATGTCTAGCTTAGAAAAAGCCTTGATTGCATTGAGAGCTCTTCCTGTGGAAAGGAAACACCAGCCCACAGCAGGAGCCTGTCACTTAGGAACGGGCCCAAATTTAGTCCTGTCAAAAAGAATGAGAATATTCACAGGCTTTAGGCTACCTTATTCCTCTGGATTCAAGACATCCATGAGAGGCCACATTAGCAGCAGCTTCTGATTTTCCCTTCCATAGCAGCCTGATTACAGTTTTCCAGTAGAAAGGAATGATGAAACCATTTTTTTGGTATGTACTCAGTCACCGTTGGTTGTATGATGACGACTGTGGACAATGTACCCTTGTAACATTGGCTTTTGAGACAAAAGATGATAAAAGGCTGGTGTTAAAGCTGTAATTAAATTTGTCAGCCCAGGGCACTGTGAAGAGACCAGAGCTGCCCCGAGCAGAGGCTCAGGGCGAACACAAGAAAGAGCAGGCAGAGTGTCACAAGTCAGCTGTGGGGACAGGAGGGTCACAGCCTCGCAGGAAACATCCCAGAAGTGTTCAAGGAGGTGGCTTTGGGTTCTTGAGGCAGGACTTTGGTTTGTGGGTGGGTGCTGCTGTCCTCAGGATCCATGAGAGTGGTGATTCCAGCCCGAAGGAGCTCAGCCTCGCAGCAGAGTCTCTGGAGGGAAGCACCAGAACATGGGCATCTGGTCCCTCAGGATCTGAGCTGGGTGACACTGAGCTTCACAGGAATTCCCCAGTGACCCTCCTGGTGGAGTGTCAGCACCCTGAATCAAGTTGTTCAGAGCCCTGGAGAGGATATTGCAGGCGACAGTCCAGCCTGGACACAACACGTGAGGAAGATGTGTAATCTCCCTTTGCCAGACTCGAGGGTACTGCTGAAGAATTCTCCTCTTATCTATCTGAGACAATGCTACTGTGATTTGTACTGGGCAGAAATACTGAGAGGGTTGAATGAAGATTTTATCAGCTGGTTGTAGATAGTGACAGCTGGTAAATGTTAATATCTTCTGAAAGATCTTGAAAGAAATCTTGAATAGTTGTGCAGAAATTAATATGCCTCACCCCTCCTTGTGTTACTGAAGTGGGGCTGTGCTGTCATCTCCAGCCTGCATTCTTTAATTTTCCTAGAATCAGGTGATGGGCTCCCTGTCCATTGCTATGGTAACTGCTGGTTTATTTCTTACTCAAAGAAAACATTGACATAAACCCCAGCGCAACGTGTCCTTTTTATTCACTCTGCACACCTAATGGATGCCAGAGCTGTGCAAATACGTCATGGTTGTGCTGGGTGGAGAGCAATGAGAACTGCAAGGCTCCTGCCCTGGTGTGTAACTGGTGTCACCTTTCGGCACACGCCTGGTTTTATGTCAGCTACTTCAACTCTGGTTTTGCTCCTGCCCGTGTTTAATTAGATTTCAGATGCTTCAGGGTGGAAACAGTCCCTGGCTGTGGGCTGGTAAGTGCTTAGGGGGACTGGGATCTAACAGCAGATGAGGCATGTGAACTTTGTTTTTGCTCTTAAACAGCTCCATTTTGAAGTGGAATTGATCCCATGAACTTTTGGCAGTTGCTCAAAATCCCTCCCAACCTTTTTGTGAACACTAATGAAGGGAATAGCAGTTCTTTCCCTGTGTTGGTACTTCTATTTTGCTGCCTTAAAACCCCAAATGTCTCATGAGAAGCTCTACAAAACTGCAGTAGCCTCAGTCCCCTCTGTGAGCCTCTGCTACCCAGTTCCCCCTGGGCTGCTGTTCCTCAGATCCTCTGTGAGGGATGCAGATGCAGAATAAAGTGTTAGCAGTTCCTCCCAGCATGGGCAGTTTGCTTGGAGTCCCCACACCCCTGTGACACCCCTGCCAGGGACAGCTGTGAGCTCTGGCTCTTCTTGAAAGGAAAAATTCTCCTGGAAAAAGTCTTTCCGCAAGTGTTTTCTAGGGTTTTCCCTGCTCCCTATTACAATTATCTGATAAATGCGGCAATTATCTTTTCATCTTTGGGTAAAAAAAAAAAAAAAAAGGAATAATTAAAAATTCTAATCATTATCTGCAAGAAGAGGCTTGCATGTTCTGTGTTGCATTCTGTATGATTGTAGAGTGACTCAGATGGAACCTCATTAAACATCTCTACAGCCCTCTTAGGCTCCTCTCTGTTAACTCTTACCAGGGTTTCCCAGGAGGAAATGGCTCTGTACCACCTTGCACTGAAATCCAGCAGAGTTTACTCTGACAGCCCACGTTATTGGAGTGCTGGCATTAAAGATGCTGTGCCTGGAGAGGAGTGTTTGCAGGGCTGAGGCTGTGAGCCCCAGTTCTGCACGAGGCTTTCCTGCATAGCTGGGTGTCCTCACGAGCAGGGACTCTCCAGATCAGGATTGTGCTATGAAATGCTGTTCATCCTGCAGGTGGGGATGTGCTGGCACTGCAGTGAAAGGGTTTAAGTGCTCACCTGTTCGATGGGATGGTGCTTTGATGCTTCTGCAGGGCTATTTCTGTGTTTGCTGTGTTTTAAATATTGCTGATGATTTTGCTTTGGGGATACTCCTTTTTCCATGACAGTAGAACCAGGACCAGAAGGTGTCGTTTTGGGGATGTCCTGCACTGTACAGGACATGTGTTAGGTAAGAGGGCTCAGTAGGAAGAGCCACTCTTGTTTTTATATCATAACAACTCTCTTGTTCTCATATCCCTAAATGAGGGTGAGTCATGGCCAGATCTCAGCTGGATGCAAGAGCAATTCCAGGGAATGGGAAATGGTTGAGAACTTATTGTTCTAGGAAGCTCTGCTTGCTCAGAAAGGCAATGATTGTCCTGTTGTGCTGCATAATTATATCTGCCTCCACACATCCCACTGCTGCTCGTTCCTGTAATGTGTTTTTATCTAAGTCCTGGCTATTCAAGGAGGAAATTTAACAGATTCACAGCAAAAGCAAGTGAAACATCCGTGTGTCCTTCTCTGCTCAAAAAAACATCTAAAAAGATAAGGAATGATACTTTGATAGTTATTTGAATGGTGCTTAAGGGGCCTCCTGGACTGGTTATATTTGTTCTGTGGTTTGCCTTTTTACCAAGTACTCGACTGATTCAGCATCATGAAAGAAAAGGGGGGAAAAGGCACAAGGACTGTGGTAATGGAGTCGTTCCAAACGTAGGAAAATTAGTCAGTTGTATTGAAATTCACAATTGCCAGTCTGAAGTGTACTCAAGTGTTTGTTTAATGGATAACTGGTTTTACCTTTTGTCTTTTCCAGAAACGTAAAAAAGAAAGAAAAATAAGAAGCACAAAGTGAGTTTCACTTAATCTGAGCATGTTCTTAGTATCTGGAAAAAAAAATAAAAAAGATCAGCTATTCTCTGTTTTATATTAGAGCTTCATCATTCAGAGTAGAAAGAGCTATGTGTGGGAATTCATTTCAGATGGGTATTTTGGAGAAAATTGGAATCTGGATTGATTTTTATAGGAAATTCTTAAAATCTGGCAATTTATGCTTCTTAACGTCTTTCCAGTGTGTTTCTAAGGCTTAAAGCACCCTTAGAGAAATGTTTCTTGTAAGATTCCAAGTGAGTGGTGCTGACCTGGTGGGTAAAGCTGATTGTTCTTAATAGTCAGACTTTTTTTTTTTTCTTTCCAATTTTCATTTCAGTTAAGTAGTTTATTCTGATACAGGTAAATTGATGTAAGTGAATGAGTTGGTTGCACTAGAACTCGACATTTACATTCCATGAACCCAGCTGTTTGACTAAGTCTTTCTTGCCTTTTAAGCAGCCTGATCAGCTTTTTGCTTTACCTGCACCTTCCACTCCTTACATTCTCACTGGGGAGAGGAATATGGAGATTGGAGCTGCAGTTTCTCGTGTCTGATGAAAGGCAGCGTGAGAGCTGCATTGCTGTGTAACGCTGGGGCTGGCTTGTGCAGCAGTAGCATCATCTGCCCAGCGTGTGCTGAGGGGGGGGCAGGATCTTACCAAAGTTCAGTGTTTGTATATTAAATTTCCATGTGGTCAGGCTTGAAAATAAAAACGGTGGGAATGAGTTTGACTTCTCTAAACTAATAACCTTCTAAGCAAATTGTCCCTGATCCTTTGCTGTTAAGGAAGCGAGTTCCGCGTTCGGTGCATGAATCCGTGCAAAGCGCGTTCCCTCAGAGTGGGTGGTGCTGTGCAGCCATCAAAGCAGCAGGGCCTGGGGGAAGAGGCTGTCCCAGAGCCTCTGCGTGAGGCTGCAGCGTGTGGCTGCTCCGTTGATCCTGTCTCACACGGAGCAGCTTCCTGGGACTGCATCACTGAGCCCACTCCAGCAGATCTGGTGATCCCTCTGGGAGGGGTTGGCACTCTTCCATGCAGGAGGCAAAAGGGGGAGCGAGGTGTCATCTTTTCTCTTACTGTAGCACAAAGTTTAGGTCGGTTCCAGCCTGTGACCACCTAAATACCAGCACTGCAGACAGCTGCTCGAGTGCCTCCAAAAGAGCTCAGTTTATACAGCCCTGTGCCCTCAGCACCAGGGACAGGAGCTGGAGGTGTGCAGGCAGCACTTTTCAGAGGCAGCACATCTGCGACAGCCCAAGGACCTCCACAAGTGCTGGCTTGGGTCACCTCATGCCAGCTAACCCTGGGTCCCCTGCCACCAGCAGCTCCCCAGCCTCTGTGCTGCTGTGCTGTGGGTGCAGGACGTGTTCCTGCTGCCACTGGGCTCTGGGGCTCAGTCAGGAGCTGCTGCCCAGCGTTGTTACTTTTGCATATCAACAGGTGGCTTTTGGTGTTGGGGGAATGTATTTCCATTTAAGCACAGTCCCAGCAAAGTTTGATTTATACCTTTGCCTAAGTGCGTGCTTTAGTGTCCAACGCCCAGTGCATCCTTTTGTAGAGCCAAGTGGACTCTTGTTTTCTTGTCTGAGTTGGCTCTTCTTGCTTACTCTGGAGCTGTGCCAAAAACATGAATATTCATGACACTGTTAAACAAGATTTTTATTGAAAACAAAAAATGGATCTGAAGCTTTCATTTGTCATTCTGAACCCAGCTAGTGAAAGCCCTGTGAACAGGCACATTTATCAGAAAGGTTTTCCTGGTGTTTTCTGGGGTTTTTTGCTTATTGAATGAAAATTTGTTAGCGACAAAGGGCATCTCACTGGGCAGTGAGCCTACTGTTAAGATATTTCTGTGTACAATGTGAATATAATAGAGATGAAATATAAAAATTAAAATGCATTATTTATATATTGTATCAGGTATATACTTTGACAAGTGTTGAGCCTCAAGGAAGGTGGTTGTACAAGCAGAGGACAGATCTAACAGAGTTAACAAAAGGCAATGTTCCCTTTTTCCAGGGCTGGTGTTTGTGTTCCCATCCTGCCATCCTGGCTGCCTGCGTGCAGAGGCCATGGCATTCCCAAGCCTTTCTTCTGGATGTGCATTCCCCAAGCTCAGAGCTGATTCTGAGTCCCTGTGCGATGGCTGAGTAAGGGAGAAATGTATTTCCCTTGTGGATGGATGGATGGATGGATGGATGGAAGGGGAAAGTGGGAAGATGAGCAATAAAAGAGGTTTCTCTTGCAGCCTTTGGCCTGTACAAGAAATTGAATAGGCTTAGCTTTTAGATGACACATGAACTGATTTGGCAGATCCTCCCTCGTTCATTTTGCAGGGTGAAATTCTCCTGAGAGCTGTCTTATCTGTTTCACCCTGCAAAGCAGACCAGATAGGATTTTTTCCTTCCATGCATGCTATCCAGATGAACAGTGTCCAGAGATTAGCAGGAATTACTTACTTGTTTATATTCTCATTCAATCCTGCTGAACAGCCCAGTGTGGTGCTTTGGCAGCCTGTTGGCCCAGTGTGTTAGGTTGGGTGGTGTTCATTTCCAAACTAACAGGAATGTTGTAAACCACCCAAAAGTTGTGTAAGCTGCAGTTGAGACAAGGGGGGTTTTTCAGATATCTTAAAAAATTCTCCTCCTAGCTAGAGGAGGAAGGCAAGAGCTAATCCCACACAAATTGCTTGGGGAAAAAAGGGCATCAGTGAGTGCAAGGAGAGAGAACATAAAAGGGCAGGAGATCACAGACCATTCACCAGTGAGTCCTGTTTCCCTCCACACTGAGGTTTATGCCACTAGGATTATGTTTCCCCAGCTGCAGTGATGGCAGTGCAGTAGCCAGAGTTTGCCTCAGGACCACTGCAAGGGCTTAGGGCACCCCTGGAGAAGCTGTGGCCAAAGGAGGGAGGACTTGCAAGCCCGGGGCTTGGAAAGCACTGGGGCCCTCGTGGTAGAGTTGAGGGAAAGAATTGCTGTAACAACAGAGTATTTGCTCTTAAAGAGGGGAAAGTATGTAACACCATCAAAGGGGGACAGGGATTCAAAGGGAAACACATGTCTGAAACATACGGGTCAAGTTTATTTGAAAGGAAAATTTGTTTGCTTTTGATTCTTTATAACATTTCCCATAGAGACTAGCAAATATAGCTGCCACATTTTTTGGCAAAGGGTATCTTACCCTAAACTTGAAACACTTAAATACACATACTTACATAAATATGGTCTCTATTAGTTTCAGCTGTGAGACTTCTGATTCCTGCCTTTTGTAGTTATTTTTTTTGTTTTCTCCTATTGGCTGTATTTGAAGTTTTAAAAGAGCTCGGTAATAAAAAAAATCATGTTATTGCTTTTTTAGAAAGAGAAAGAAGGACAAGGTGATGAAGAGAAATCTTTTTCAGGGGTTATGGTGTCTGAACAAAGGTCTGCAGGAGAAGGGACACTGGTGATGGCCTGTATTGTAAAACCTTCCTGTAGGGTGCAACAGGCCTGAAAGCACCTGAGGTTTGTAGTTATTGAAAATGGTTATTAAAACTGCTTGGCTCTTACAGAAAACATTTGGGTAGCAGTAACTCGGGAATCCTCTCTGGCTGTGCTTTCCAAAAAATATCCATTAGCAGAGCTGAAATTTGAAGCAGGGATAGGATGAAGTCAAATCAGCCCCTAATCACTGAACCATTCTGGTCCCAGAGCCTTTCCTGGGCTGGAATAAAGCAATTTTTCCCTTTTTTTTTTTCCCAAATAGTCCTCCCAAACACCCACCCCTCTCTTTGATTCAGTTCACTTTGTTTATTTTTAAATAAACATATGGCACACTCATCTCTCACACAGGCCAAGAGCTCTCATTGATGTCAGTGGGAGCTTCACCACCTTCAGGATGAGAGTGGGGATCAATAAAGGAACTCCTGAGAGCTGGCCAGGCTTATGTTCCACTCTCCCTAACGCAGAGTGGTTGAAAAAGCAAACAATCCAGTGAGACCTCATCAAGCTAAGTGCATTTAAAACACCCGTGGGGGCTGTCATCAAGGGATTGCAGTCAGCAGGATTGATACAAGCCTTTCAGAGCCTTGGTGCCAAAGGTGGGCAAGCTCGTAGCTCAGTGAGAGCCTCTGGCCTGCAGGGGCATGGCTGCAGCCTCCTGGGTTTCTTACCTTGGTGCTCACTGAAATAAGGGTTTGTATTTGTGTACAAATACGTGCATATGTGTGAGGGGGGTTTAGCAGCACCAGAGTAGGCTCTGGATGGACATACATAAATCTGATACCTGTTCTTTAAATGGGTCACTTTTGGATCACAGAATCACAGACTGGTTTGGGTTGGACGGGACCTTAAAGATCTTCCAGCTCCAAGCCCCCTGCTGTGGGCAGGGACACCTTCCACTGTCCCAGGTTGTTCAGAGCCCTGTCACTCTCAGCGTGTTGTCCAGCATGTGGGACTAGATTTAGGCTAAGATTAGGGTTTATGGGTCAAAGCATTTGCCTTCCCCTCCATGCAGATGCTCCTCTTGCTTTTCTGTGCATGTTGAAATACTTCTAACAGCTGAAACAAGAGACAGCAGTGACAAACATGGGGACAATGCCAAGGTTGTCTTGGCTTTGTTTCCTTCTCTGTCTAGCCCAAAAAGCAGGGAGGGAGAGGAGGAGCAGGGGCTTGGCAGTTGGTCACTTCGCTGAGGGTTTGCAGAGAGCAGACGTGTGCCTGTGAGGATGAGGGGCTCTGAGGTGCCAGGGACAGATCTCAGGACTCCTGCACAGCTCTGCCCTGCCCCAGGTGATGAACTGCCCAAATCCCCCTGCTCTGACTGCTGGCAGTGCCTGGGTGTCAGCAGCTATTCAATGACTCTTCATCAAGTTAAACCAGGTGTGCGCCCATGGCGGGGTCTGATTTTGTCTTTTGTTATTTTTACAGGGCTATATCCATGGTTTTGGGTGACTGATAAGGCACTAAATATGCACAGATTGTGTTTTACACACATTGAGATAAAAATCTCTTCCACTGCTGGGCTTCTTTACCCAGGAGGAATATGTTCTTTAAATATTTCTTCACAGCTAAAGTCAAGCTGAAAGATTTAGTCATCTGCCACAGAGGCGATCTTTGTGTGCAGACCTGGTTTTATGTATTGAACTTGGTGGGTGCTGGACATGGGTTCTACAAACCTAGAAATCTCATGAGCTCTGAGTCCCAAAAGGCTCAAGTATTTCTGTGCTAGAGGTATTTATTACACTGAGCGATGATAAACAATTTTCCTCCTAGGAGTGAATCCACTCTTTGGGTTCCTTAGAGCTGGGTCTCGTCTTCATTAACTTCAGTTCAGATACATGTTGGTGTCACAGCAATCATCAAATTTCATGTTGTCAATATTGGGTTTTGGCCTTTTAGCTGAGGACAGATTTAAGAAAATTCATTCCTGCTAACACAAAGATACTAAGAGATTGAGCTGCCTGTAGGAGTGATGATAAAGAGGGTGAAACATTGTAATGAGCCTTTTCTAGTCTGACTTCTCTCCAGATACACCTAGATTTTGCTTAGAAAATGCGATTTCCATAATAATTTAAAATCTGTCAGACTCCCTTCCCAGTCTTGTTCTGACTGTGTTACACAGGAAACCTGAAGGATGGTCTTTTTTTAAGGATGGCCCAGGATAAAAATAGTATCTTTCTCACAGAAATGGGTGAAAGAGTTTTCACAGACCCTGCCAACAGTGTTCCTGGCTCAGAGCATTTCTATTTATCCTGCTTTTCTAAAAGCACTGAATTCACTTTCAAGTTTGAAAGCATTAAAAAAAAATAAATTGGAGATCCAGATTTGATGGTGCACTCGAAAGATCCAGCAGGCATTAAAGTTCCATCTCGTATTTGAGTTGTTCTCAGTATCAAGCACCAAGATGCCAAATTATGAGATCCTGGCAGTGCTCCCGTTTGCCTAGCAAAGCAATCCTATCATAATTAATGTGGCAAGGCTTCTCTGCATAGGAAAATATTTATGGGATCTGCAGAGCCCACAAAATGAACCGTAATAAAAGAACTCTGCCAAGTTTGGCTGTGCAGATTAAGGACATATGGTTGGTGTGGCTGCTGCCGGCACAAGCCTTTGAAGCCTGGTTCCTGCGCTGTCTCCCTGCCATCCTTCCCACTGCCAGTCCCCCCTCCCAGGTGCCAGGAGTTCTGAGTTCAGGTGAACAGCTGCAGCTCAAATGAAAAGTGACATCGAGCTGTGTTAGTGCCTCCCTGGCTCCTCTCTGTGTGTTATATAAGCTCTTCACACAAATAGTTTGGAGCTTCTGATTATCCCAACTTCTTTTAGAAGTTCTGCAGTCAAACTGATATACAAATCTGCTCTAAAAGTGGAATAATCCTGCTAAAATCACCATGGAAGAGAACAGAATTTAACCCAGTATATCCAGATTAAATAAATCCTGCTGGAAAGACAATTAAAACTTTAAATTTTGTGTTGATTACTTTGATGTTTTACTTTAAAAAATCTATCTTCAGGAGAAGTAATACTGTAGATTATTATTTACTTATGTTTGTCCTCCTGCAGAACAGCTAGTGACAAGCTGGGTTAAAGGCTGCCCAAAGTTACAAATGATTGTTTATTTTTAAAAACTGTGTTTACCTCACTGGAAAGACATTGGCATTTGGGAGTGGGAAATGATGGGAGATGTAAACAGAAACATCCTTCATTGTCAGGGCAGCTTTACTACAGAAGCATGTTCAGTCAGCACTGGCTCCTTCTCATTAAGTGGTGTCACTTAATTACAGCTCCAGGTGAAACAAAATGATTTGCAATAACCATGTCAATTCAATTAGCATGATACAAATATAAGCCTTTGGGGTTTTTTTTCCCTCATTGCATAATGCACAGCCATGACCTGTTTAAATGTATTTACTTTTATTGACATTTTAATTGGCCGCCCACGCACGGTTCCTCTATGCAGTGATTTTCATAGAAGCACGAGACAAATGACTGTGCCACTCACAGGAGTGAGAAACCACATCAGAAGACATCGTTGGCCCCTTCCTGCTGCTCTTCCCAAGGGGTAAAAGCATCCCTAAAAATCTGTGGTGTGAGTAGCAGAGTAAGAGGGATACTCAGGTTTATGGATTTTAGCATGACCTCGGAGGGCCAGAGGCACCCAGGGTTCTCCCTGGCACAAACTGCAACGCACACCCAGGGCAGCTCTCAAAGGATACTTCAGGCACTTTTATCTCCTTTTTAAAACCAGACATGCTTAAAGGGAATCTAGAACCAGAGCATCTCTTCCCTCATCTCTGACTTTTTCCCACACTGCAGTTTGTAGATGATTTTGCAAAGTCTTTTAGGGTCATAAATGATTTCACACCATATATATACATATATAGATATAAAATTGATTTTTTTCCATTATTTAAACCATTTTTTCCTGTTCTTACTCTGGACAGTGCAGGTTAGTTCCATCTGTCATTCTCTGTGGAGGGTTGTTAGGTGCAGGTTCTTTTAATTAACTAATTATGGATCAATTTTTAAGAAGGCCGTTTTTGAGGTACCAGAAGAGAGGTTATGAGATATCCAACACAGAATGAGTGTCCATATCTTCTTAGAACTGGCTCCTGTGTGCTGTCCTCTTCTGGATGTTCAGCTGCTGCAATACCTTTAAAAATGTGGGTAGGTCTTAGTGTGATTTGTGAGTTCTTTCTTTTTTATGCTCAACAAAGGGTGCTCTAAGGGAAGGAGTTGTACATCTTGCAACAGTGCTACTGAAACAACAGGAAAAGGCTCTGTAAGCTCAGAACTCAAACCTGCCTCTGTATCTTTACCAGGATGATGAAGATAGATAGAAAATTAAGTCAGGTCTGTCTTTTTCTCACTTACTGAAAAAAATAACGTTCCTTCTGTGAGCAACAGAATTTTGTACCATGCCCCAAATGGTCAGTGCTGTTCTCTGCTTAGAACTAATTTTCACTTTGTCCAGAAGTCATTTGAAAAGCTCTTTTAAATTTTTTTTAAGTAGGAAAATGCTCTGAAATGTTGCAAAAAACCCTCAGTACAGAAGCAAGTGGAAATTCACAGCAGAAATGACAGATGTGGAAGAGACCAACCTGCACGTTACCACCAGTGCTTCTAATTATAGGCCAGCAAAAGAAAATTTCGAGCTGAATTTTGCCAACATTCAGCCTACAACAGTCAGTCTGTGATTAGTCATGTCATCAAAATATAAACAAAAATAATTCAATCGTCAAAGCAGAAATCCCATCTGCAGGGGGTGTAAACAGTAAGATGAGAGAAATGCTGCCTTTTAGAAGGACAGAGCAGGATCGTGGGTGACTTTTGAATCCAGTAGAAAAGCTTCATCTACATGTATAATATATTATGTACAGTTTTTAATGTGGCTGGAAACCACAATGAGAACTTCATTTTATGGCAGCATCCTGGCAACCAAAGCGTTCGGCCTGTGAATCTGATGCTTTCAGACTGGCAAAGTCTCAGCTAGAAATTAATGTGTCTAAAGACTAGTCTTGTTTCATAGAGCACAGATAATATGAAAATTTGATTAGTTCATACTCCATCAACATAAAAGATATGAGGTATGAATATTCTATTAACATCTTTGAACTGAACAAATGGCTTTGCCTGCTCGGTTGCAAGCACTGGGTTTCACAATCACAGAAAACTCCTCTGTTTGTTACAAAGGGTGATACATAATGCCAGCTTCAAGTATTTATCATTTTGCAATACCACTGCTAGGACAGTTCATGGTCTACTACAGAAGCAAAAAAAAAAAAAAAAAAAAAGGAGGCTGGAGTTATAAATGAGAACAGAAAATCTAAAAAAAAAATCTGAACTCTCTCTGGCTTATAATTTTCATGAATATAATGAGATATGGTTGAGCCATTTGAATAGATAAATGAGGGCTCTGCCTTGTATGATGGAAGTACAGAAGGCTTGAGGAGAGAGAGATTTTTCCTCTAAGCGTTTAAAAATGTCCAATTCTTGTGATAGAGGCTGATTTTTAGGTGAGGTGCAATCTAAACCCTCAGTATCTACAGTGGATTAAAAACTCTTTCTTGCTCCTTCTCGGAGGTAGTGTTTTAATGTCATATTGTCTTGGGTACCTCAGATCTTTTATCTCCTCAAAATCCTTTCTGTAGCTGCAATTCTAGAAACAGTTCTGCTCTTGCCTCCAATCCTGTTTCCATGAAATGCTATATGGCTCTCTCTTTCCAATAATGGAAAAACTCCATTGTTGTGGTGTTTATAGCTCTGGATTATTAGGAGCCGAGTTTGGCTGAAATTCTTGGCAAAATGATGTGTTCATTGAAGAGTACAACTTTGAGGCAGCCAAGGAAATTAATATGTCAAATTTTAATTTAAGAAAGGGCTGAACAACCTGAAAACGAAACAAAGCCTTTCAATTTATGGAAGAAAAAAAATCATTTCATCCAGTAACACTTTTTCCTGCCTTCTGGCAAATAGCAACCCCCAAAACCATTTTATGTTGACAGTAATAATTTTACCTCTGTTAGTGGCTTAGTCTGACCAGCAACCCCCGAATCAATCACTCACAAGGTTCTATTTCCGAGCTTTTGCTTTTTAATATCCTTTAAAGATGCTGTGAGTTCTTTTGGTGATTTCAGGCATCCTCCAGGGGCAAGCAGCGTCTCTGCAGTTGTGTTCCCGCTGATCTCACACCGTAAGAGCCTCGCGTGCCGAGGCCTTTTCCGGGTCACTTCTTGCTGCAAACAGCTTCGGAGTGCACTGGAAACCAACCGGCCTTGGATAAGAGAGACAAGATTTCCAAAATCTCCCTGAGAGTCAGCCAAGTCTGCTCCATGGAACGAGACTGAGGGTGAGGACACCTGTCCAGGGATGATGGGCAGATAGAATGCGGCCCTGAAGTCACTGGCCAGCAGTGTGCCTGGATGGCCACTGACAGCTGGGCTTGTGCCAGCCATGGTGTGGCCAGCAGGCCCAGGACAGTGACTATCCATGCCCTGTGCCGGGCAGGTTGCAGGGGGTTTTGAAGTGTTATTTCCTGTTTATGGGGTTGGTACCGTGCTCAGGACAGGGGACACAGCAGGAGTAGCTCTGGGTCAGCCCCACAGTCAGGTGTTTGTTCCGTGGTCTCCACGGCAGCCAGGTCAGGATTTCATGGCCCAGCAGCAGAGCACTGAAGGACAGGTTGTGCCTCTGTAGCTGCTGTGCTACCACAGCCCTGAAAGAGCTTTGGGGAGGCTTTTGTGAAAGGAGCACATCGGCAGTGGATGCAGGTCGGTGTAGTGCGTGCTGGATTAGATCAGGAGCCTGCTCTGAACAGTGAAGTGATAACTGGGGTGCAGTGTTTACTGAGGTCACCCAGATTTTAGACCAGATGCTCATACAGCTCTTAAAAAAAAAACCCCCACTAGGGCCAAATTTCAAAGTCCATACAAAGACTGGGGGAGATGAAGGAAGTGAGAGAGCTGGAGAGAAAATCAGTGTGGAAAACCCCCAGTATCTCAGCTCTGGATGAAGACACAGATATGGGAAGCAGGGTGTTCCATCACAGAAGTGCATGTTTTGGTAGAGAATTAAATAGAATCTCTTTTGAAATCTCCTCCTTTGATTTCCAAGTTCTCTGCAGTCAAGGGGGTTTATATTACCAGCTTTTTGGAGAAGAAGGATGAATAACAGAGAGGTTAGGAGGCCTTGTCCTGTTTCACCCAAGAAGTTGGTCCTTGATCCAAGAATAGCTTCCCATGCTGTGCCCTGTGCTGTGACACAGCACTGCTATGGAGAGGAGCTTTCTGTGCATCTGTGACCCATCCTGCAGCTGCAGAGAGCACTCAGCATCTCAGCACAGATAATCTAAACATAGAAGAGGTGGGGAAAGTCAAGTGACAAAACCTGCATGTTTGTAACCTCTCCCAGGAAAACAGCGAATCAGGTTTCTTCCTTAGGAGGTGGCACTAAATCCCCAAAAACCTGAGTGAATCAGTATCTGCAAGAACAAAGCAGCATTAGGTAGAAATCTCAGTAGCTGAAAGGTGCATGTTGTGGTTCAAACGTTCTCTTTCTAGAAAGACAAAGAATCTCTAAACTTACTGATCCTGGCTCATTCCAATGAAGGCAGCGTGCAGAAATGCTCTGTGAGGCGTTGCCCCCCAGCCTTCTGCAGGCATTAAAGATTAAGCAGGCAAGTGCAGGAACTGGTAAATAAAACCTTGTACCCAGCAGTGCTGGGTTTCTTTGCACTGCTTCTGTGGATGAGTTTTGTGTGAAGGTGGTACCATGCAATCAGTCTGTGAGAGAACTTTCTCGGTCCTTATGCGTGAAAGAAATCCAGCTGCTGTTACTTCAACACAGTTATGCTGGCAAGACCTCTACAAAATTTCTCTTTGAGTCTTCAGGCCAATGTCATCTTTATTTATATATCTTACACGTGGATTTTCTTCTTTTGGAAGGCAGGACATGTCTCTGGTGTTTTGTGTTGTGGCCACGCTTGAGCCAGTGATTTGTCCCTTAATCACGTTACCAAACCAGCACAAAGGAGAAGGAAAAACGTAATGCAGGCTTTTGGATGAGAGTCCTGAGATGGAGATGAAGCATTTCCTGGCTCCCTAATGGCTTTATTCCTTTTCAAGGGAAAAAATATGCTTTTATCAGCTTTGAAGGTCAGGTAGTAAAATACAGAGGTTAAGCAGTTTTGCTTTAATTTTGGATTCAGTGTTAAAAATTCCCATTCAAGGGCTGGATGGAGCAGCACACACAGTCACTCCTGCCTGTTTATGGCTCACAGCACTGGAGCACAACTCAAGAGATTAAATCACAGAATCACAAGATGGTTTGGCTTGGAAGGGACCTCAGCTCTTGTCGGCTGGGACCTCTCCTTTGAAAGCCAGAAGTTCAGGCCAAATTCTAAACCCACTCATAAGCAAGCAAAAGCCTGAAAATACAGCAGGTTTGTTGCTTTCCACATTGGATTTCTCTCCACTTAGAACTGATCAAAAGCTACGAACAGATGTAGTTGGATTAAACCTGTGAAATCTGGAGTTCCTCAGTCCTGCAGCTGCCTCCTGTGGGAAATACCCAGCAGCAGGGCTGGCAGAGCTCCCTGCCCTGTGGAGAGGGTCCAGTCCCTCAGTTCTCTCCTCTGCACTCAGAGAGGGAGGGAGGGAGTCACCTGCACCTGCCTGAAATTTGGAGTTCAGCCTATTTTTCTGTCTTGCTGCTGAATTCCGTGTGGTGATGAACAAAGCTCGAGTCCCTTTATTCATCATGGGTTTCTCTGTGAATGGGACAGCACTAAACTCTTTAATGAGACTGAATCTACTGATGAGTGTGGTGATAGGGGCCATATAAAGTCACTGTTATGGCTGATCTGTTGTTGCTGCTTTGGAATTAGGCCAAGGATTAGAGACTGCAGTTGCTCTTCCTGGATTTGACACTGGCAGTAAAATAGCCTTTCTTACATTCATATTGGTTTTCCTGCTGCCTCTTATGCTCTGACTGCTGGCCATTCTGTTTGCTAAACCTTTTCCCACTAAGCTTTCTATCTGTTCCTCACCTCTTGAATGGACAGTGCAAAATCCATGGCTTGTAAGGACACCTAGTCAAGGGGCAGAGTATTTTAGAAGGGATTTCTCTGCTCCTTTTAAAAGCAGCCTGTGGTTCCCAGCACGCTTTGATTTCCCAACAAGCAAACTTAAGCAAGCTGGTGTTGTAATAAATGGCTTATCTTGCTCTGGGAGTGACCCACAGGTTCCCTTGATTATGTTCCCTTTTTCTGGAGGTGTCTGAGCGTTGGCTCCTGGCTCTGTCTGGTTCAGGACTCTACCGTGCAATTAACCAGCTCACCTTCAGTCAAACAGTTCTTGTGCTGCAGGGAGGAGTCCACTCACTTTACACCTGACACATGTCTGTGTTTCTGCATCAGTTTAAAAAGAAAAGGACAAAAAAAAAATTAAGGAGAGTTGAATAAAGAGAATAAACCAATACATAATAAACCAATCATGTGACCTCTCCTATTGCAATACGTTTTGAAAAGTCTGCATATTGTAGCAAAGTTTATTATATATTTATATAATGGCAGTTTATTTGGAAACTGAGAATTATCCTGGGTTTGTGCAATAAAGAGTCTGCAGTGGTTCTGCTGTGCCAGGGAGTAGTGAAATCTCTGTAATGTGTAAGAGCTGAGGGAGCCAGGTGTGCTGGGTGATGAGGATAAGCAGAGCTGAACACTGGGAGAAGTGGAAGAAATCAAAGTAGTTTTGACAATAAAAGTGAGCTGTGGTCCTGCATTTGGGGTAGGGTAGTTGAAAGTTTCCTTTTTTTTCCTTTTTGTCCTGGTTCGTCTACATTTGTCTCTGCTCTCTGTGGAGAAGGTTTTTAGTTGGAAGCAGAATGGACTTTTTTCCTGAAATTCCATAGATTTCTGTATCAGCCTCTAGTGTTTCCACCAAGATAATTCTGTATTAATGAGGTTAACTGAAAGTGCAGTTGTGCAAATTCAGGTTGTCTGCAGTGTTCCCCAAGGACTCTTTTAAAGCGGGCTTTGCATCTCTCTGGCTATAAAACCACATCCTAAAAACTCAGGGCAGGTTTCTGTGTTGGTTTCCTCTCCTTGCTTGCAGCATTCAGCTGCTTGTGATAGCAGGGAGGGAAGAAAGAGGCAGCCCTTGGCGACTGAGCAGAAGAATATATACATTGTATATATTAAGAATATATACATTATATTGAGAAAATTCAGGAGTATTTGAATCTCATTAAGGCTGTGTAGTTCTGAATCTCTGGGTTTCCTCAGTAGGAGGAAACCTTGGCAATTCTGTTGACATTTGAAACAGCAAATCCTCCTTCCAGGGCAGTGTGTGGTATTTATTTCACTGCTGCAGTTCTACTTCACCTGCATCTGATTCCCATTCAGACCCCCCACAATCACGACACCCTTTGAGGATAATTTCTTTAACAATGGGTGTTTGGGTTTTCTTTGGACTAGGGGTATTTTACATGCTCAAGCACTGTCTGCCCAATGACAAGGTTCAGAAATGGATTTTTAAGATTCCATTTGGTGCTCTGGTGTATTTATACTGTGCTCCCTGTGTATTGAGGGAGACACAGGACACTGCTAAATACTGATCACTGACTCGGTAATGCTGTCCATCATCTTCTGGCTTACTACAGAAAGGGACAAAATCTCCTCCTAAGTTATTGTCTAAGTAGCAGTCGTGGCCCTGAGGAGCAGCTGCTGCAACTGCAAATAAAGCACCATTGAGAGTAATTAATGTTTTTTTATAGAAAGTTTTTTCCAGGAGGTTTCTTTCTTCTTCACTCCTGAGGTGGTGAGGGGATTACTATATTCACCCTTTTCCCAGTATTCCCTGTGCTGTGCTTATTTTTATGCTCAGGTTGGAGAATGCCTCATCACCCATTGCTGTGCTGCAGAATAATGTGTCTCTCAAATGGCCTCTCCAGCTGCTGCCCTGAACTGCCAAACAAATACAGCTTTTTACTGGCATCTAAATAGATGCTCCAATACGCCCATTTTTCTTCAATTCTCTCACCTTAACTGAGGTGTTTTCTGGAGGTCATTTAATGGCATTTTATGTCGTTCATTGGTGGGTTCAGTGTGAGAAGAGAGTCAGTCCTGGGGCTTGCTTTAGGAGCACCTGGCCACTGTGGTTTCCTCAAGATCCTGCAGGAGGGGTGAGGAACACCTGGGGCTGATAACACCTAAAGCAGCCACTGTTCCCCTGTGAGCATCGTGTAGGATCTCAGGGGCTTGTGATGGAGGCTGGAATTGAGGTTACAAAGGGTCCGAGCAGCACAGCTGCTCCCTGTCCTTGGACCATTTCCCAGCAGAGAGTGTGGATGTGTGTTCATGAGCAGTCTGCAAAGAGGTAAAAGGCAGTCACAAGCAAATGCATGAGGAAGGAATCTTCAGAATCAGATCAGGAGTTGCCCAGGACTGGGCCAGTTAACTCATCATTTGTGTGAGAGTGTCTGTATGTTCAGTGAACTGGCACTTCAACAAAATATCTGGTAGTTTCTTAGAAAATGCTGCTGGGAAGATGGAATTTTATATTTATAAAGGACTTTACCTTGAGAATTCTGACAGTCTGAGGACATCAGGTGTACTAGTTAACAGCTCAGCACAAACTCCTTCATCACTAACTCCAGTGTTAAAAAATAAACCCATGAAAGTCTTGTTTCTGTTACGTGAGACCAAACTCTCTTCATGGATGTAATGCTAATATTTAGTCAGGGGAATGCAGAATGATTGACAGGATATTTTTAAGGACTTACTGTAAGGGTTTTGTACAGGCTTTAAGGGCAAAAGTTCTAACCATGATTTCTTTTGAAGATGCTCTTTAAAGACACAGAAAACCAACACCCGACATTTAGAGAAATGTGGCCGTTTCTGCCTCAAAGACTTGAAATGTCAGGAGTCCAACAAGGCCAGCACCACTCTCTGTTTTCTGATTTCATACAAATTGTCTTAAAGCACTGAGCCCTGAGCAAGGGGGGAGAGGCTCAGTGCAGGAGCTGCACCAATTCCTCGCTGTTCTGAGAGGGAGCTGTGAGCAGGATCAGCACTGGGGCTATGGACTATGCTACAGTACCCTGTTGATGCAAAATGTGAAAGAAGAATCCCAAACTGATGAATTTCTGCTTGTCTTAGATGTGTCCAGAGGCTCTTGTGCTCTGTAAAACACCTCTGTTGCTGCAAGGGCTCCCACAATCCGCTGGATGGCCACTGATGGCAGCCAGGTTCCGTTTATACTCTCACACCCAGGCAAGGGGGATGTGAAATGTGCTGTGACTGGGAGAATAGCATTATATATCAACCTGGGCAACTTCCAAAAGGGACAAATGACTACTTCTGTAGCGCAAGATCAGGCTTTGGGATTTTATTTTTAAGTATCAGAATGATACAGCAATCAGGTGGGGGGAAATCCTCCTCCCAGTGCCTTCTCATTTTGAGTTTCAGACACTTTCCCCCACTTTTATGGCAGCACTATATCATATTTACAACATCCAGCATTTCAAGGTTAGGTGGCCAAGTGTTGAGTCAAGAAAAAATTGCCTTCCCAGGGATACTCAAATATTTCAGTTCATGTTTGGGAGACAGCACTGATGTGCTACTGGTTGATTTCATTTCAGAAATGGACACCACAGTGATTCATCTAGAGAGTCAAAAAGCTGATCTCAGCCTTAGGATTCACTTTCCAAACACAGTCCGTGATCAGGTGTCTTGTGTGCAGGCAAGGAATTTATTTATCTACAATGCTGCTTCTGGAGGTTTTCATGTTTGTTAAACCAGTATGTTTCAAATACGAATGCTGCTGTGTTCTGGATGTGTCAGGGGGCTGAGAGTCCTCATCAGGATTTCCTGTGTGTGGTGTCACTGGGTTTTCCTGATTCACCTACGTTGCTGTCGTCATGCTCGCTGTAGGAATTAAAGCAAGAAACTGGGAGAGGTAAGAGAACATTGTATAAGTTCTTTTCCTGTGCAGTAGTCTCTGTGAGGAAAACATGGTAAAAGTTCTTTTCCTGTGCAACAGTTCTGTGAGGAAAACAGGGCACCCCTGGGCGTGTGTGGCCTGGAGAAGAGGAAAGATGGAACAGGAAGCCCAGACAGGTTGTAGAATTTATGTCCTTGGAGGATTCCAAATTCCAACAGCCCTGAGCAGCCTGCTCTGAGTCCACTGGTGACCCTGCTGTGAGGAGGGGACAGGAGGAGGGTCCCTGACCTTGTAATGTTCTGTGCTGCTGGGGAAGGAATGGTAATGAGAAAGGGGACCTGGAGAAGGTTGAAGGGGAATGTGAGTGCAGATGTAGGAAATCAATTAGAGAGCATAAAGCTAACTGGGATAAAATATGGATCACTTAAGGACTATCTATCTTAATGCATCATCTTTTCTTTTGCCAATTAATACAGAAAGTAGATCAGCAAGTTCAGTCCAACCAGTAATTACCAGGGACTTCTGCAAATACTTCTCACCCTTTCCTGCTTTCCGTCTCTGATACAATGGCTGTTGGCTACCACATTTCCATCCTTTCTTTTAATCTCTGTCACTTCTTGTCAATAGAATTTAAAGTACCCATAAAGATTTCATGATCTCAGTGTCTTCTCCCTGGCATTCTGTGTTTCTAACTTTAAGTAGTTCTGTCTAAAACCCGACATTTCCAGCACATAAAAGTCTCGCTTTGCAGCAGAGAAATGAAAGGCTTTTGTCTCCCTGCAAAGCCCTGGCTGTTTTGCAGAGAGGAATTCTCTTGATTCCCCATGGTTTGTGGTTTGGCCAAAGAGTAAAATGGGAGTTTATGCCACTCTTGGTGGCTCGATCTTGAGTTAAGCTCTGTAATTTACAGGTGTGCTCCAGTTCTTGGAGTCGTTGATGACAAGCTTGGGTGATTGGAATTACCTCTTTGGCTTTAACATTTTCCAGCAGTGATTTCAGGAAATTCAAAGGAGGCACAAACAAACGTGACACCTCTATTACTGTAAATAAACATGCTGCAAAAGACCCCTTGCATGTTTTATGCCTTTGGGATTAGTGTTCCTTCCCAGGGAGGGATATTTTACCCCACAGTATTTACTGCTTCTTTTCCAATATAAAGCGCTGTTATGTTGGTTTCTGCTAATATTTATATATTCTCATTTGGAAGCAAGACATTTATCAAATAAAGGCATAGACACCTGGCCTGATTCTGTTATGATTAAAGCAAAAATTAGGCTAAATGATGTATTTTTAATAACAGAGAAATATTTGGAAGCAATTGAATAGACTTAAGAAATTATTCAGAAGAAAATTAATACTTTCAAGGGAGAAATAATATCTTAGACTTAAATCTCCAGGAGCTAGGAATTATTTTATATATAACCTATAAAATAGACCCATAAAACCTGCTTTTCAGGTGACAATACATTTTCCAAGAGTATAGCAGAATTCAGAATGGGCTGGACTCTGCAAAAAATTATGATTTCCAAAGTTTTGTTAGGCATCATTATAGTAACTTCTGATAAAAAATTAAATGTATTCTTTTAAGCCTTAGCAGCACACCTATCATTCACAGTCCTTGGCTCCAGCTATCAGAATGTGCCTTCCCTCACCTGTGAGATCAAAGATGAGCGTTCTTGAACGATAAAGATGCCAAACCCCGCTTTCATTGCAGCACTCGGATCAGCGCAGATGCTGGACCTCTCTTGCATAAAGCTCTGAAAATGTCATTGATGGAGACAGTTGGTATCTTCTTGCACTCAGAGCTGGCAGTGTGGGACCTGCAAATTTACTTTTCAGTCTTTAACTCTCAAATTTTAAAGGGACTGAATGGTTTTACGGTTTGAAAACTCTCTGTGCAAAAACAAATACCACAACATCTCATTAGCAAGAGTGGTTTCCCTTTACATTTCCATTGGAAGGTCAGCAGCCAACACGTGCTCATCACTGTCCTATTTTCCTGCAAAGCTGTGCTGAATTGTGCTTTAAATTACCCCATCTTAGAAACGCTGTTCCTTTTTTATCAGTCGAAAAACCTTTACAAGCCTCCTAAGAGTCCTTGAAGCAGTTACCTCTGAACAATTACGCCGGATTGTTATAAATTTTCCATATTGTTTTTATTGCCTCTCTGAAGCAATATGGGATTTTATATTCCTACTTTTTCATAGGGTCTGGTTCTCCTGACAGATGCTTGCTTACATCTCCCAGGAACTCTAATGAGAGCCAGGCATATGTCTGCTTTCCAGCCTAGACCTCCTTATGCTCATATTGCATTTATTCTTTTTTCTCCTCAAACCTGCCGTGAAGTTAAAGAAGAGAACTGGGGCGGTTCCATCCTGAGCTGTGCCTTCCCTTCACTGCTCCTTTCCTGAAGTCTCATCTTCAGTGAACTGCAAATTAGTGACACCACTCTGCACTTATGTTTTAATTCCTGAAAGAGTGTTTGTGAACACTTTAAAATGTGAAATAATGACAATAAGCTGCGATTGCACTCAGGGATTGGATGTGGAATTCATCTCTCGTAGTCAGCAGTGGAAAGCTGCTGTTTTTAGAGGTTTCCATGTACCTGCTGCTTTCTGCTTGCTTTGCCTCTCTACTCCCATCCAAGCATTAAGCAGCCTTCAAGGAGATTTTATTGTGTGAATGGTGAGAGCTCAAAGACTCATAAACTCACAGAATGTCCTGAGTTGGAAGGGACCCTCAAGGATCATGCAGTCCAACCCCTGGCCCTGCACAGACACCCCACCAACCCCACCCTGGGCATCCCTGGCAGCGCTGTCCAAACGCTCCCGGAGCTCTGGCAGCCTCGGGGCCGTGCCCATTCCCTGGGGAGCCTGGGCAGTGCCCTGAGAGCTTTCCCTGCACCCTGAATCAGCAGGCAGTCCATGTGAGCAGGTTTTGCAGCGTGCATGCACAGTAACAGCTGTTAGAGGAGGTACTTCCAGGGGTCATTTCTGTGCATGTAGCAAATCCAAGGCACTGTGGACCTTGTGCTGCTCACAGGTGAGGACACAGCAAACAGGGGTTCCCTCTGCATCTCCCGTGCACACCTGGGCAGATGAGACAGAGCACTTTATCTCTGCCATGCTACAGCACCCTGTGTCTTTTGGACTTGTCTCCTTGACGTGCAGGTAGAAATTTCTCCTCCTGCCAGTTTCTCTGGTGTTTTGATTGTGACTGGAGCCTCTGGGCATGTAATACTACAGAACATAAACCCTCTCTATGAGAGCTGGGAAAAACTGCTGTGCTGGAGCTGATGCACAGGAGAGGTTCAGTGGCTGTGCTGGCAGCATGTGCTGGAGCTCATTTAATACGTGGGTGTCTCATGAGACCTGGCTCTGCGGTTTAATCCTACCTTTATCTCTCTTCTAAGTGCTTCTGATATTATAGGAGTTGCGAGAAATCTAATTAGCTAATGCTCCTACACGGTGTTCAGATCCTCAGATAAAAGCCTGCCTGCAGGCCCAAAGAAGGTGCCGAGAAAGAGTTTGTAAACTTTTGTGATGCAGGGTGTCTGAGATTCAGATCGTCTGTGATGATGGGGTGACTTCCAGTTTTCATTCTTAGGCGTTTCCTTATTAAAAGGAGTAAATAGCTGCTAATTAATGTGGGCTGTTCATTTTGCTGTCTTAAAAACCTTTCCGTGGGCTGCTGAGGACGTCAAGAACTGCTTCTAAGTCAGATATGTTTAAAGAAAAGTATGTACTAAGCTATTCAAGGCTGGCTTTGAGTATCAACTCAAAAACATCACGCTAAAAAATCCCTTATAATAAAGAAAAGGTAGGAGAAAATCATTGCTTATTTTTCACTTCCGTGCATCTGAGTTCAAGTCCTGTCTCAGCACTAAAGCAAACAATATTTTGCTGCTCAACAGTGGGGAGGTTCTTCATTTTCTGTGGTTGGAGCTGACTTCTCCAAAGCCTTGACACAGCCCTGTTGAGAAGTTTGACTGCTTGGCTGCAGTGCTCGCTCCCATTAATTCAAAAAATCATTAAGAAACTGGATGGAAAATGCAAAGCTTCTGTGCTTCTTAAATCCCCTAATCCTATTTTGGAGGCTTAAATGGTGAACAGGCTTCAGCCTGGGGGTGTGTAAGGGTGTGAATTTCACTCTATATGAGTTAAAGTCCCATCAGGAACAAAACAGGCTGGGCTTATTCTCCTGCAGATCTGTACCATTCATTGAGCTTATCCCATCCTGGAATGGACAGGGGAAATGCTTGCTTGCTAAAGCTTTTTTTGGAAATGCTGCATCATCCAGCCATATCCACAAGGTATTTGATGTTGACACACTAAAAACGTTCTTATAAAAGGTGCCACAGGTGCCATGAAGGACTGACAGCTTCGTAAATTGAACAACTTGAAGAATAAGAGCAAAAATTAGCATGTCAGTATCAGCTGTAACCAAAACCAACAGGTAAATATTCTGGACAGATAAAGCTATCAGAAAGCTCAGCTTTCGCTGTTTGTTTGTGTCTGGGATTGCACAGTCAGTCTGGGAAATGCCTCCTACCTGGAATTCTTTTATCTGTGTACATGGCTGTGGAGTGTGATGAAGGAAAACTTTAATCAATATATCTCATGCAGGCATTTAATGCTGAACTGGAGTTGCCTAAACTCAATCATTTGCTTGTTCTTTGATCTTTGCTTGGGGACTCCAATAGCAGGAGATCCTTCCTGCTGTCAGTGGAGAGACTCCCAACTCAAATGTACAGAGCAGTCACTTGGTAACATTAAATTTCATGGTGTCCACCAGAGCAGAGGGGAGGAAATCAGGTGCAATGCATTCTGATCCTTTATTTGCAATTTAGACACTGTGACCTTGGGCAAGTCAACCTTTCTGAGCTCCCTGCCCTCTACAGAGCAGTGTCAGCATGGCTTGGATGATTAACAACAGTGCTCTTCCTGCCTACAAGTGCTACACCTTTGATAATCATCTAGAAATAATATTAATATGGATCATTGTGAATTAGAACCTTAGCAGTGAAAAGTCAGCATCAGCACCAGGAGTTGCCTGTACTCCAACCCCTCTCCTTTTTATTTATATGCATGGGATTTATCAAGCACTTTCAGGTAAGACAGGAATGCTGAAATGCACAAATGCCTCTTAATCCACCCTCCAGCTCTGCTTGCATTGCTGCTTCCTGCTGAATAGAAAAAAATTGAGGTGTCTGTGGACGTTCTGTACATGCTGCATGCTCCTGATTTTCCCTTGTTCCACGCTATTTATACAATCACAAAGCATTTGATGAGAATATGCCAATCTTATGCCAGGGAAATGGACGTTCCATTACTCTCTGCAGACATTGTTGAAAACTCGAGGTGTAAAATCTGATTCATTACCCAGATCCTGGAAGGGAACAGGACATTAATCGTACCTTGGCTTGTTAAATTTTGTCGCTCATTGCCTTCTCCATTTATTTAATTACATTATTCAGAGGATCTGCACATGTCCTTTCAGACAGTGATATGTGGAATGTGGAGCTGATGCAAGACAGGTTTTGCTGTCAAAACACTCACAGGGTAGAATTTTTTCCTGCTTTGCAGTTCACGTGTTTGCTGAGTCAAATGATTCTGCAGACGGCGCCCCATTTCCCACATACACAAATGGTATAAACACAAGCTCCTGGTGGGAATCAGCAAACAGGTTCCATGTTAAGAGTTTCTTGAGGAATCTGATACTATCAGTAGAAGAGGGGGAGGATATCACTTTTCTATATTTTATTACAGCCAGTGGGGAAAAAAGCGCCAAAAATTGTAACAGAAGAGCTAATTTAAGAGACAGCGATGTGTTCTGCAGTTCTGAGTGGTTTGATGATGCATCAGGCTGTTTGTTGCAAAACATTCCTGTTCCAGAGCATTCCAGAGACCCCCAGTTCTCTCCGTGGTGCCTGGGTTTTCAATCAGCCACTCCGTAAGTGTGAAACAACAAACCAGAAAGCTCTCCCCTTTGGAGCTGTTGACATGTGAGTCTGAAATCAAAATAGACTCAATGGAAATTAAGCTGTTTGGGCAATATTTTAAGCAGGCAGACCCTCTGCATGAGTGTTTTCAAGAGGAAGAGCTCTCTTGCATGTCATGACCTTTCCCTGGATTTATTCTTTTCCAGGTTGTTCAGTTTTAGACTTAGCTTGATACTGGGGCGAGCATGGAAGGAAACATACATTTTTACTGAGCGTAAGTCCACTGCATTTCTTGTCCAGGACCTGGCATCAAAGATGTTCAAATGTAAAGGTAATCTCAGTGCCTGAGGCTGCTCTGTGGTTTTTGTACTTTGAGTGCTTATCACTGCTCTGCCCTAAAGCTCCTGACTAATACTGCCTGAAAGGCTGAGGCTCGGCTCTGAGGCAGGGAGGGGACTGCCTCTGAGTGGGAAATTCAGACAGAAAACTGCCTAAAGCACAGGGGAATCTTAGAGCAAAGGTTCAAAGGCCTGAGAGGTACTAGAGGGAGGGTTTCAGTCGATACACACTCTGTAAGATGTGTGGTTTTTTGGCTGGGCTCTGCTCCTCTGTCTGTGCAGTGGTAACAGCTAAACCCAGTCTGACACCCCTCACAGGTATTTAATGTGCCTGCAAACAGCTCGGTGCAATTTGTAGAATTGTAAGGCAGCACCTGCCTTGCCTTTTAACATCAGTGTTGCTCCAAACACTTACAATTTCCTCAGGAGTTTCAATCTCATTTATTATTTTAATAGGAGCGTCCTCTGCTGTAGTTGAGGGTGGCAGGAGGATTGCGACTTCCCGTTGTGAAATGATGTTTTGAGCCCTTATATTTACAGAGGAAATATCCCCAAGCATTTGAAGGATAAACTCAAAACAGGAGAACTTGCGGACTTCTTTTTATTTCCTTCCATCCCATGAGATTAGGGATCCCAGGTCACTGTGTTTTGAACAGTTGAAATTAGCAGTTTTATTAAAAAAAAGTCTGTGTTTTTTGGGTACATCTATTTTAGACCACCCTCTGTGAAACACTTTACAAGAACATGTGCACTCATGCCATGATTTCAATTTTATTAGAAAAATAACAATACCAGAAGAAAATCTCTTGCCTAAGGCATATTCCATATGTTACTGCTCAGTGCTTTATTTTTCAGGCCTGCAAGAGACAAATGCACTTATTCCATTAATAAAGCCAGTGACTTAAAGTGCAGCCCTACCCTGGAAAAAAAAGAGAAATGTGAGGTTCTAAGTTCGTTTTCCATCAATAGCTCCTACATTGTATTTGTTCAGATTACAAATGAAAAGGTGGTGTTATTTTTCAGCTGTGAGCCCGTAGGCCTCAGCCTTGTCTGCGAAAGCCCTTTCATTGCTGTATGGAAATCACAGTACAGCAGCACAGATCAGCTTCACTCTGCCTCTGCAAGGTGACTTCGCGTTTTTATAAGGTTCATGTTATTTACTGCAGCCACAAAGCCTCTTTTTGCATGTATATAGAGGGCAAATCCTCCTAATTGAAATATGCTCTGAGTACTCAGCCAGGGGAATACAAATACAGTCTCAGCTTTTCTTCCCTCGTTCGCCTCCACTTGTAGAAGTTTTAATACAAACACAGAAACGTAATTTTGCTCCTTTAAACCCCTCTCTTGTGCAGTAATGATTTCATAACCTCCCAGTTCTCAACTCTCTGCCTTATCATTAAAAGTAAATCTCCCCTCTCCCCACTGGTGTGATGGATTTATTGCCTCCCGTTCCCCTCGGCGTTACCGCAGCTCAGCTCGAGCTCCTTGTTTTCACCAGGAGCTTTGGACAAGCGTGGGGAGCCAGGGGAGGATCCGACATGCACTGGGAGAGATGGATTCATCCCGGGGCCTTAGGCTGTGTGAATAGCAGAGGCAGAAGTAAAAAATAAAAAATAGGTCATGGCTCCTCCAAAGGCCACCCTTGCGAACGGGGGCCGGGAGATTCCAGCTAGGAGGGCTCCGCTAAAAGCCCCAAATAAGCACTCATTTTCAGATAAATTCCAGAGTATTCAAGAGTTGTTAGGGGTTAATATGCAAAGTTATCATTTTGAGGGATAACTAGAAAGAAGGAGTAAAAGCAGGTGGTAAGGGGCGATGTTTGTTTTCTGCATCACTTGGAGTAAAATCTTTTTTTAAAAATTGCTGATATAATGGGATTAGGAGGGCAGAGGTTCTTAAAAATTAGTAAAATTGGATTGAGAGAGCAGGCTGGTAGTGAAAGACTAAATTAGATGACAACTAAAAGCACACTTCAGTAGCTGGGTTTGGACTGGCTGGTGGAGGCAGTCCTTCAGTGCAGCCCTGGATCTCAGATACCTCTGGTCAGAGCTAGGGCAGGTGTCTGAAACTGTCACACCCAACTGAAGTTCTTAATCCAGTGTTCACTTTGAGAGATTTTTTCAGGTAAATTCCACTCCTGCTTTTCAATAACAGCAGTTACACATTTTGCTATTTTTTATATGCTGAAAGAGTGGCCTTAAAATTTCCTAATAAGGTGTAAAATGTCCTTGTAGCCTATGACATAAAATGAAGTCACAGATGATCCTGTGCACTGGGACACTGCTGTGGGTGGCTCAGGATTACACCATAGTGATGTGGGGTCATTGCAAGGCTGGCACACGTTCTGCATATTAACTCAAGGCAGCTCTGCTGCATGCAGTGCAGCTCTACTGTTAGTATTTATTCAGTGTAATGCTTCTTTGTGTTGAGAATCAGCACTGACTCTCCCTGTCAATGACAGAAACAACAGGTCTCTGGGACTGGGATAAATTTTCAGCTCCATGTGCAAATAGGTAATACTTGGATTTTGAGTAGTTTGATCCAAACAAAATCAGGGCTCTTCCAGCAGCTTATGATGTGAATTTTTCCCTTTCTTCTCCCTTTACCAAACCCTTCTGGGGTATAAACTCTGTAATAATGCATTAGTATGACAGCACAGCAGAGCTCCTAGCTTTTCTCTCGAGGCTCCTGTTTCTGCTAACAGTAATGATATGGTGCAGGCTCTGATCTTGTTTGGGTTGCCTTATCACCTCTGTGTTAGCTGAAAATGTGCCCACACTGACACGGCTGCATTTGCATTAAGCTCAGCCCTGGGAGCATTAAGGCAGAGCATGGGTGCGTGCTCCAGTCCCATTGTGTGATGCTTTCTGACACAGGGGGTCCTGCTCAGAGCTCCTCAGCATCCCCAGCTCCTCTGGGCTGGAGCAGGGGATGCAGGCCTGCTGATCAATGGGGACAGGGGGCTATAATTCTGAGGCAGCTTGAGGTACTGAAGGCCTGACCTGGTTTTCAAGCACAGCAAGGTAGACTCAGTACTGGCCCTGAGTTATGTCTACATGAAACTTGTGTCGCTGGGAGAAGACTTAGTACCTGGACCAGTCTTGTCCCCTTTAATGGCAGAGACATGAGCGTGTCAGCCCTAAAGGACACAAGATTGAGAACATCAGTGTCTTGCTTGAGGGAAATGTGTGTGGAATTTAGTAGAAAGATCTGTGAGACTCAGTAATTTGTCTCTCCTCCTGGTATGCTCCGGGTGTGAAAGTGGCTGCTGCTCACAAGAAAAATAAATGTATAATTGCACCATCAGCTGATGAAATCAAAGTGGAATTGCTGGCAGCCTTCTTCCTGCCCTCCCTATGTTTTTCTAGCATTAACATTCCAGCTTTGTCACCTTTGATCAGGGGAAGATAAATCCTTCCTTTTGTAAGGAGCAGAAACACTTTCCCTCGGTACGTAGAATAATGGCCTCTTCTGTAGATTATTCATATTCCTCTCTTTGTACTTGTCATTCCTCTATATCCTTGGTTGTTGTATACCCCATAACTCTTGGTCGTTTTATCTAACACCTTTCAAATAAGGAAGTGGATGGCTTAGGAGGCAGGGAGAGCTTTGCTAAGACATTAAATGGCCTGGCACATTTAATGTGCAGGTCCTGTAACACCACCCTCGGTGGCTGCCGACAGCCTCATCAGCTCCCTGCTGGATGGGGAGCAGTGCTGAGCATCCCTCACAGCGACAGCCCTGGAACTACTACAGCGAGAGGGGCCTGTAAACCAAGCATTTCTCACCTGCTGCTTTGCAGAGAAGCAGAGAAATGGAGCTGCTTTTGGCCCAAACCAGAACGTGCAGCAGCCTGGCCAGCCCTGAGCACCTCAGAGGAAGCGGCATTAGAAGGGAGTGGCAGGAGGATGTATAATCCTATGTATAATCCTACATATAATCCTATATTAGTGCTCTTTTTGTTTGGCTGTTTGAGCCATTCTGACACACTCCTGGCATTCCCAACCTTGTCTCCACAGCCTAAACTCCTGTCCCTTGAGCTGGGTTTAGCTATAAGCAGAAATTGCGCGTCGGGTTGGAGGAGCTCAGGGCGCGGGGCCGAGGCTCTGCAGTGGGGCTGCAGGGGATGCTCCCTGGGCTCCCCTGTCCATGCACATTCTTGTTCTCCAGTATTTCCCTTGGAATGCTCTCAGTGTGATACAGGCGGTGTTGGGAGAAGCTGCTTCAGCACTTTCAGGGAGCAAATCCTTTGTTGCTGCTGGAGCCTGTGCAGCCCTGAATCAGGTGCTTGTGTTGGGCCCTGTCATTTGCTATTTAGCTCTGCTGGGTTTCTGCTGCATCAAGCTGAAACAAAATTATTTTCATGCCTGCAGTTAGTAGCTGGATGTAGTTGGATGAATTGAAGTGACTTTTGGGGAGAGTCATCGAGGGGGAAAAAAGAGGCTCCCCAGGAGATGATGAAGGGAATGTGACTTAGGCTGATATGTAATCCTCACAAAGAGGAAGTGGTGAACACAATGAGAGCTACAAATGTATTGATCTGTTTTATCTTGTAGGTGTTTTATGTTGTTTTAGGTATATCATGACCTTAATATCTGCATCCAGGAACAAGATGTTGCCTCTGGCTTTCACTGACAGCTGGTTTTCTTTTGATACATCCCAGAATCTTCCTGCTGATCCCTGCAGTATGTCAAAGGAGCTCAGCAGTCTGTTGCCCTCTCAAGACTTCACTCTGTTCACTATGGCTTCAAGAGTCCTCCATTCTCTTGAAGTACAAGTACAGCCTCAAAAAAAGAATTCAAAAAAGAGTCCTTAAACGTGCTGTTGGAACAGCTGATGAGAACCCATGGGAGCTGCTGCTCGTGATCGTGTCCAGCAGTGGCTGTCGAGATAATATTGATGATCTAAATGGGCCTGGCAAGCTAAAGATGTAAAACCTGGCCTAGAAGGCTCATGGTTTCCAATGTGCAGACATCTGCCCCTCACTCTTAAGGCAGCCCCATCTCCACGAGAAGCCTTTCAACCTTTTCAAAAGGGCAAACAGGGCCTTGTTTAAAAAAGTGTCAAGTGATGTGCTTATTTTGGTTACAGCTCTTTTCCCTTTCTTTCTTGCTTGTGAGTTTCTCTAGGAAAAGCCCTTTCTTTGATAGGCTGTAATTAGTAAAGGTAAAGCCCACCAGCTTTTGAAGAATTTCTTAATGACTGGAAAAGTGTGTCTGTCTCTCTACTCAGTCACTTTCCAAAAAAAAAAAAAAAAATATATATATATATATATCAATTACAGAAGAAGCTGCAGGAGGTTGAGAGTAGTTTTCTACAGCAGCTGAGCTCCCTGAGCCACATCCCACCCATGATTTTGTAGTGTTGCTTTCTCCTGAGCCACGGGAGCTCCCATCACATGCCCTGCTCATGATGGTGCCCACGGGCTCTGGCAGGCCAGGCAGTGACCCCATGGAAACCCATGTGGGCTGCATGGATCTGATCCAAGGCCCCTGAGGTCAGCAGGAGCATTTCTGCTGATTTACTGAAGGCTCAGGCGCTTCAGATCTGTGCCTAAATACACAAACTACCAGCAACTGCCTCAGGGCATCGGGATTTGTGCTTTTGCTGGATAAATTCGAAGCATGAAAGAGCCCTGTTTGGAGGCTGTGGTACAGATCACTGCCAGCATTTACTGGATTAAGACTCAATTCTGTGATAAAAGCTATCAGTTCTGTCTGCCCTATCCCCCCCACCATCGCTGTAGCATTGCTGCCACGCTCCTGCATGCAGATTGCAGCACAAGGTGTGCTGGTTCTGACACAAAATCAGGAGCAGCAGCAGCGTTAACGTGCCATAAAGTGACCATAAACAAGAGTGAGGGTTGTGATGAGCAGAGTAAGAATCATCCCAGGTACGGGAGTGGTGGTACAAGGGATGTTGAAGGACACTTGTGGCCATAATTCCTGCTCTGCAGTTACCTGAGCAGTCTTTCCTCTTTGTTGATTGCAGTTTTGGTACTTGTCTATGCCCAAAAGTTGCCCCTGGTTGGTGCTGCTCAGTACTTCCAAGGGAGGGCGAGGAGGCAGGGCTGAATGGATGGAGCCCAGGTTACTGCAGCACCCGCAGAGCCAGCACACCCCTGCTGACTGCAGGGAGCTCTCCCCAGGGCTGTGGGAAAACCTCCATCCTCGAGGCGTGTAAGGCAGACTAATTCGATTACAAACGAGCCAGAGCTGCATCCTGGGGCTGAACCACCTGATAATCAGTGCTTGCTTTAGCTGCTTGGACAGGAACCCAGACCAGGTACATTTGAAACAATTGCTTGAGTGAAAGGCTCCTCTCTTTCTCACTGTTTTAAGGACATTTGCCCCTACTTCTTTCCAGCAGCTGATCTCAGCAAAAGTACTTCCCTAAGGGAAAAGGAAACACAACCCTTGTAGTAGCTTCATGGCTGATGGCAAAACTTGTATTCATAGCAGCTGCTGGGGGGGGAGTGAGGATGGGATTAAAAACACAAAGGGACTGCATGGGAAGATTACTTCAGAAAGTCACTTGGGGTCTAAGTAATAATCCTAATAACCACTGCAAACAGTAAGTATTTTCCTCAGCACTGCTGTTGCTCTGCCAGCTGGGGGAATGTCACAAATATGAAGCTTAGAGATTTTTTTTGGTAATAATAGAAACTGGATGTAGCAGGGAAATATAATCTCAAAGCATTTACTTATCTGAAAAGTGTCTCTGGTCCTGTAAAATAGATCCATGGAGGCACTGAGCTTGTATTTAGCATGTGCAGCTGAATCTGTGCTCTGGATTCACCCTGGTGGGATTTTTGTTTACACAACACCCATCTCTGTCTCTTCTGCCTTTCTCAGCAGGCATGTGTTGGTGTGAGAAAGATGCTTATTCCAGCTTACTTTGTGACAGCAAAGCAGACAGCAGGGTCTCCAGTGTCTCCCCATGTGATGAATTCATAAATGAGTGTTCACCCAGACACTGATCCCACAGCAAAGACTTCCCAGGGATTTTACCTGGATGTGATTATGCATCAACTTTTTCATTCCTTGCAGAGTCCCTGAGATGGATCTGTCACTCGTACCCATTAGTTTGTGTTTCAAATTAGAAAAGAGCTTTGCTACTCACTCAGCTATAAGGAAATGGAAAGGGTGAATAAGTCATTGGAGAACTGCAAACTCAGACTGTCCCCGTGTCAGCTAAGGTCAAGCATCTCGAGTGCTTGGGATGAGAACAGAGGCTTTAAAGCACTGCTGCAAACACCTCTCAGGCACTGTAAGACTTTGGTCTTCTCTGTAATTCCCTTGCATTTCTTGTGAACCCAGGTTATTTGCTGGTTCCATGAGTAACAGGTACAGGGCAGTGAAAAGAGCCTGAACATGATGGCCTTGTCCCCTGTCTCAAATTACATGTGAGAATATAATCAGCAAACCCTCTGATTAATGTGCACATTGTAAATTCTGAGAAGGAGAACTTTCTGTGCCATCCTGAGACAGTGTTTATCAAGAGGGGAACTCTATCCTTCCTAATAGGAATGGGGTTTTCTATTCTGAGGTGCCAGGCTCAAGTGTTGCAAAAAGGGAAAAGAAGGGATTTGTGTTATTGAAAAAAACTTACTCTTCTGCTTTTAGTTTTCCTTCTTCCTCATTTCTTAATAACTGTGAGAATTCATTCCCAATGGCTCTGGGAGCTGAGGCTTAAAAACCCTGTAAATATCTAACCCTGCAATACTTCATGTAAAATTGTGGGATTTGGTGACAACTGCTACGTCCAAAGGAGTTCTTGGGGCTGTGGGTTGGGGAGCGAAGAAGGGAAAGGTGTGTGTTGAACTGGAGCTATTTGGTGCCTGATTTTGCTTTCTCCTACCTCAGCCCATCTTGTCTGCCTTGCTGCTGCTCGGATAATTTGAGCTCAGTATCAGTGGTTTTGCTGCCTGAGTGGCCCCAGAAAAGCAATCGGTCAGGGCAGAGGGAAGGAGAACTTGAGGCAGCACTGCAAGAGCTCCATAGGCCCTGAGCCTGCCCTGGGTCTGGATGCTCCCCGGAGCAGTGGGGCTGAGCCCCTGGGCTGCAGTGGGGCTGGGAGCCCCTGGGCTGCAGTGGGGCTGAGCCCCTGGGCTGCAGTGGGGCTGGGAGCCGCCCCTGGGCTGCAGTGGGGCTGAGCCCCTGGGCTGCAGTGGGGCTGAGAGCCCCTGGGCTGCAGTGGGGCTGAGAGCCCCTGGGCTGCAGTGGGGCTGAGCCCCTGGGCTGCAGTGGGGCTGAGGCCCTGGGCTGCAGTGGGGCTGAGCCCCTGGGCTGCAGTGGGGCTGAGCCCCTGGGCTGCAGTGGGGCTGGGAGCCGCCCCTGGGCTGCAGTGGGGCTGGGAGCCGCCCCTGGGCTGCAGTGGGGCTGGGAGCCCCTGGGCTGCAGTGGGGCTGAGGCCCTGGGCTGCAGTGGGGCTGAGCCCCTGGGCTGCAGTGGGGCTGAGCCCCTGGGCTGCAGTGGGGCTGGGAGCCGCCCCTGGGCTGCAGTGGGGCTGAGCCCCTGGGCTGCAGTGGGGCTGGGAGCCGCCCCTGGGCTGCAGTGGGGCTGGGAGCCGCCCCTGGGCTGCAGTGGGGCTGAGCCCCTGGGCTGCAGTGGGGCTGAGCCCCTGGGCTGCAGTGGGGCTGGGAGCCCCTGGGCTGCAGTGGGGCTGAGAGCCCCTGGGCTGCAGTGGGGCTGGGAGCCCCTGGGCTGCAGTGGGGCTGAGAGCCCCTGGGCTGCAGTGGGGCTGAGCCCCTGGGCTGCAGTGGGGCTGGGAGCCGCCCCTGGGCTGCAGTGGGGCTGAGCCCCTGAGCTGCAGTGGGGCTGAGAGCCACCCCTGGGCTGCAGTGGGGCTGAGCCCCTGGGCTGCAGTGGGGCTGGGAGCCCCTGGGCTGCAGTGGGGCTGAGGCCCTGGGCTGCAGTGGGGCTGGGAGCCCCTGGGCTGCAGTGGGGCTGAGAGCCCCTGGGCTGCAGTGGGGCTGGGAGCCCCTGGGCTGCAGTGGGGCTGAGCCCCTGGGCTGCAGTGGGGCTGGGAGCCCCTGGGCTGCAGTGGGGCTGAGCCCCTGGGCTGCAGTGGGGCTGGGAGCCGCCCCTGGGCTGCAGTGGGGCTGGGAGCCGCCCCTGGGCTGCAGTGGGGCTGAGCCCCTGGGCTGCAGTGGGGCTGGGAGCCCCTGGGCTGCAGTGGGGCTGAGCCCCTGGGCTGCAGTGGGGCTGGGAGCCCCTGGGCTGCAGTGGGGCTGAGCCCCTGGGCTGCAGTGGGGCTGAGCCCCTGGGCTGCAGTGGGGCTGGGAGCCCCTGGGCTGCAGTGGGGCTGGGAGCCGCCCCTGGGCTGCAGTGGGGCTGAGCCCCTGGGCTGCAGTGGGGCTGGGAGCCGCCCCTGGGCTGCAGTGGGGCTGGGAGCCGCCCCTGGGCTGCAGTGGGGCTGAGCCCCTGGGCTGCAGTGGGGCTGAGCCCCTGGGCTGCAGTGGGGCTGAGCCCCTGAGCTGCAGTGGGGCTGAGAGCCACCCCTGGGCTGCAGTGGGGCTGAGCCCCTGGGCTGCAGTGGGGCTGAGCCCCTGAGCTGCAGTGGGGCTGAGAGCCACCCCTGGGCTGCCGTGGGGCTGGGAGCCCCTGGGCTGCAGTGGGGCTGAGCCCCTGGGCTGCAGTGGGGCTGGGAGCCCCTGGGCTGCAGTGGGGCTGAGAGCCCCTGGGCTGCAGTGGGGCTGGGAGCCCCTGGGCTGCAGTGGGGCTGAGCCCCTGGGCTGCAGTGGGGCTGGGAGCCCCTGGGCTGCAGTGGGGCTGAGCCCCTGGGCTGCAGTGGGGCTGGGAGCCGCCCCTGGGCTGCAGTGGGGCTGGGAGCCGCCCATGGGCTGCAGTGGGGCTGAGCCCCGGGGCTGCAGTGGGGCTGGGAGCCCCTGGGCTGCAGTGGGGCTGAGCCCCTGGGCTGCAGTGGGGCTGAGCCCCTGGGCTGCAGTGGGGCTGGGAACCCCTGGGCTGCAGTGGGGCTGAGCCCCTGGGCTGCAGTGGGGCTGGGAGCCCCTGGGCTGCAGTGGGGCTGAGCCCCTGGGCTGCAGTGGGGCTGGGAGCCCCTGGGCTGCAGTGGGGCTGAGCCCCTGGGCTGCAGTGGGGCTGAGCCCCTGGGCTGCAGTGGGGCTGGGAGCCCCTGGGCTGCAGTGGGGTTGAGCCCCTGGGCTGCAGTGGGGCTGGGAGCCGCCCCTGGGCTGCAGTGGGGCTGGGAGCCGCCCCTGGGCTGCAGTGGGGCTGAGCCCCTGGGCTGCAGTGGGGCTGGGAGCCCCTGGGCTGCAGTGGGGCTGAGCCCCTGGGCTGCAGTGGGGCTGGGAGCCCCTGGGCTGCAGTGGGGCTGAGCCCCTGGGCTGCAGTGGGGCTGGGAGCCGCCCCTGGGCTGCAGTGGGGCTGGGAGCCCCTGGGCTGCAGTGGGGCTGAGCCCCTGGGCTGCAGTGGGGCTGGGAGCCCCTGGGCTGCAGTGGGGCTGAGCCCCTGGGCTGCAGTGGGGCTGGGAGCCCCTGGGCTGCAGTGGGGCTGGGAGCCGCCCCTGGGCTGCAGTGGGGCTGGGAGCCCCTGGGCTGCAGTGGGGCTGAGCCCCTGGGCTGCAGTGGGGCTGGGAGCCCCTGGGCTGCAGTGGGGCTGGGAGCCGCCCCTGGGCTGCAGTGGGGCTGAGCCCCTGGGCTGCAGTGGGGCTGAGCCCCTGGGCTGCAGTGGGGCTGGGAGCCCCTGCGCTGCAGTGGGGCTGAGCCCCTGGGCTGCAGTGGGGCTGAGCCCCTGGGCTGCAGTGGGGCTGGGAGCCCCTGGGCTGCAGTGGGGCTGAGCCCCTGGGCTGCAGTGGGGCTGGGAACCCCTGGGCTGCAGTGGGTGTTTCTCTGGAAGCAGGAGGAGCTGAGCTAAGTGCAGCAGCAGCTCAGTGACAGCTGCTGGGAACGTCAGGAGTTTACAGTGTTTGTCTTTGCTGCAGGCAGAATGTTAGCAGGTTGTAAATTCAGATTAGGTTTCCTCGCAGCTTGGGAGACAAATCCAGATTCTCTGTGTTGTGTAGTTCCATCCTGCTTCTTTTGATAGATTTTTTTTGGATTCCCCCTGCCTTTCCTAGCCCCTTAAGAAGTGCTATTAAAATTCGGTGCTGGAGAAAGCAGTTTTGCCATGAGATCTATTAGGAGGGTCAGTGATGGACTGTGCCTTGAGCAGGGTTATCCAAACTTCACAGAAAGCACCTCTTTTTGCTTTTCTTTTAAAACTCACTGATGGGATACCTGAATCCTCAAGAGGACTGGTAATGTTAACACAGAGTTAACCACAGATATCAAAGCACTGGAAGATCCCAAAATACATTGGATTTCTTTTTTGGAAAAAACAAAGTCTAAAATACAGCTGACAGCATCCACCTCGTGCCTTGCAGCTGAGCCCTTCAAAGCTTCCTAAGGGATTCCTATTCCTATTGAAATAGAAGACAGCTGATTTTCCAGGGGTCTCAGGGAATTTCAGTTATGTAAGAAACACTACAAAAGATCAGCCCTTGAGCTGTTTTAGATCCCAGGACTCCTCAC